>NC_080070.1:75451868-75808483 GCF_949987535.1 Balaenoptera acutorostrata
TATATGACATTCATTATCCTGAGAAAAATCTGAGTCTTCAAGGGAAATATATTAGCTAGAGTCAAGCTGTTATAACAAACAGATGCTAAATACAATGGCTTAAAGAATATAGAGATTTATTTTTCTCTCTTGAATATAACAAGGAGAACATTTCAGGGCAGCTTGGCTCCGTAAGATCATTCAGGGACCCAAGTACCTTTCTTCAGCTTGCACAAGCATCCCTTAGGGCATTATTGCCATCTGCTTGATCAAAGTGGGATTGCCTCCTAACCAGTTCCCTTCAACTCGAAAGGGAAAAGAAGACACGAGGAAACATGCCCAGTGTCCTAAGGCTCAGGCCAAGTGGCATTTATCTTTCTCCTCACATTGTGAGGTTACACCTAACCACAAGGGATGCTGGGAAATGTCTAGCTCCATAGTGATATGCCCAGAAATAGAAGGAAAATAGATTTTGGTAGATTGCTAGCAGTTTCCCCAAATATATTATTTTGTTGATTTGAAGAATTATATCTCCAAGATAAATAATTTATTTCAATAAACTTTTTCTTTCACTCATTCATAGCAACTCAAACCTGCTTTCATAGTCTGTTGGTTTGCTATTTTATCATGCTATGTGGAGAACAAAACTCATGCTTGGGAGTAAAGTACTCACTGATTTGGGCCCAGTTTTCTCGAACAAAGCCAGATAGCCCAGGAATCTTTTGGATGAAGAATACATTTTCCTCAGGGGCCAAAGATAAATACTTACTGCTAGGGGATATCAAGAAACTATAATGAATGTAAAAGCACTTTGGAAAGTGTAAAGCCTTGTACAAATGCAAGATTGTTATTATTATAGTATTATTATCACACAAGTGAAAGTGTTCTATTCTTTATAGGATATTATGTGAATTGGCTTAACAAAGAGTTAAGCTCCATATACAGAAATTTTGTTCTTGACCTTTCCAGTTCACTTTTCCAGTCCATCCTGGAGAGTTCTGCAAAGGTGACTAAAATATGATGATAAATACAACAGACTTTGTCACAGAAATGAATAATATAGCTAAACCCTTTGTTTTCATTATCATAATCTATATATTTATGCAGTTTTACCTTCTTGTACTGAACTCATAAAATTTCCTATATTGTTAATATACTAGTTTCCGAAAATTATGTTTATTTCTTACAGTTTGGTCTTACTCTTTCAGAAAAATCTTCTTTAAAATTTACTTTTGTTTACTGTGATACTGGCTTTTTCACCCAAGATTCTCATAATTGTTTAGAATGTTCTTTGGAGAAGAAACCCTTTGGAGAAGAAACAATTCCATAGACAGATCTCCCAACAAAAGGAGCTTGTTTGTCCTGTGGCTGTGTGCCTGTTCTAGTGAGTGAGAAGAAACCTGTAAACATTTTGCCTCTTCTTGGGAAAAGGAAAAAAAAGCCATTTATTTTTAAAATAACCAATTCATTTTTTTTCTTTTTTTCTTTTTTTAAACATCTTTATTGAAGTATAATTGCTCCACAATGGTGTGTTAGTTTCTGCTTCATAACAAAGTGAATCAGTTATACATATACATATGTTCCCATATCTCTTCCCTCTTGCATCTCCCTCCCTCCCACCCTCCCCATCCCACCCCTCTAGGTGGTCACAAAGCACCGAGCTGATCTCCCTGTGCATTTTTTTCTTATAATATGCTCTATTATCATTGTTGAATGATGTGATTGTTGTCAAACAATAATTACTTCTTATAATTGCCTATGATTTTCATTTTGCACTCTTTATGTGGAACTCTGTCTCAATCTCCAGGAAAACGAATGGAAGAGGAACTTTACAGTAATAATCATACCTTTAGAGTGCCCAAGAATATAAGAGAGCATTAAGAGAGTGAATAACTTAAGTTTTTGTTAATTAGGTAATCCCTGCATATTAGAAGACTTGAAGCATGAAGAAACGCTTGCTTCCAAAAACTCACATTCTAATCTTAGAAAAATTGGACCAAGCTGAACAGATGAGTAGATAAAGTTAGTTTTGCCCCTCATGGAAAAATGTGTTGCTTTTAGAAAGTACCTCTCCTTAGTCACGGAAACAGGAGCCTACATCTTACTTGGGTTAATTTTATACACCACTCCTATTGTTTTAAGAATGTTTGTCCTCTACAAATGTCTCTTCTTTCAAAAGTAAGCCCATTTGGGGATTATGGTAATCTTTGTTCCTGATTAAAATTTCTCTATCCTGTTTCTTTGTATTTTACCTTTCACAGTAGCTTAATCCAAATTCTGTGGTTTTGTGATTAACTCTGAATATGGAATCTTGGTGTAGGTTTCATGAGGCTCATCTGAACATGGAGCACGTCTCTTTGTTTCATTTAAAATTTCTGCAGTAGCACTGATTTACCTTACCTTTAGTTTTGTTCACTAAGCGAAGAATTTTCTTTTGAGTTTTTTTTTCCCCGTTTCTTAATTGGTCTGCTCTGGTGGGTGATTTTGGGGATTTGTTTTTGTTGTCGTTCAAAGCACCGATCAGTGATTCATAAAACTGATTTTCTTTATTTCTTACAATTAAAATAAGCAGTGACATTTAGCCATCTACAAACCCTACCGGTACTGTCCTTAGTGTTAAGAAAACTGATTAGTTCCGCAGCCCTGCCAACACCTCCCAGCATTCACCTATAATGGGTCATAAACTTGAAAGCCTCCCAGGCCTCTTTCCCTGTCCCTGGGTGAGGCTTGCAGGGTGGAGGAGGGGCACCAAGCCCAGCAGAGAATGAGTGAGAAACACTGACAGAATAACAGGGGGAATGGAAAAAAAGAACTTAAGAGGATTATAACAAGAAAGGAAGCATTTGGAGTCCTGGGAGGTGATGCCAGTCAGGATCTCTGAATTGCTAAGAAAAGAGAAAATTTTCCTGTCTACTTATAGGCCTTGGTCAAGGAATTTCTTTTTCCCTCTCATATCCCTTTCTATCTTTCTTCCTGAGAAGTGATGGTCCTGCACATCAGGAGGGAAGGGACCGGGCCAACCTCTCCCAAGAAGGACGTTTCCTTGAAAAGTGGCTTTGATTTGACATTTTCATGGTGTAGGAAGGGACAATCAGGAGAGGCATGAGTTTTAGCCAGATAAACTGATGACATCTGAAAAAGGCAGGCCAACATGACTCCTAGTGGAAGGTAGAAAATTGCCATTCAATTGTGGCTATTCAATTTGGGGCGTTCTAAGAAAGGCTTTTCCACAAAAAGCCTTGAACTTTCGTGAAGGAGGGTCAGGCAACATGGATCATTTAAATGAAGATTTTAATCTTGAAGTGTATTTTGATTATATTAGATTGTATAGGTCTTTTTTATTTTTCATGAACATGTAGCAAATAGTGCTAGAGATTACTGTAGTTTTGAATTTTAAAAAATATTATTAGACTCGTTACTAATCACATAATTTTCTCTCATGAGCCTATTTCTAGTGCTTATAATTTAGATAGCAGATTGGCAGAAATATTCAAAATTATAAATATGTATAATTGCTGATTGTAGAGGTGAGAATGCTATTTTTTTTTTTTAAACAACGGGAGAAATTTGCTTAGAATTTGCTTAAAGAATAGTGCCAAATACTTTAATGGAAGCCAGTTCATAAATACTTATGATATTTTAACGTCCTACAAAAGCATTGAGACAGCAGCAAAGAGGTAACCGTTAAAACACAATCCTTCAGTAACAGTGGAGCTTTGGGGCAGAGATGGGAGGAATTCCACTAATAGCTGACAACTGTAGGAATCTACAGAAAATTTCTTTATTTGGGACCATAATACCAATGCACATGTGTGTCTATATAACATTACTGTTTTTCCTAGATTTGTTAAAGAATTAAGACTTTATTTTTTAGAACTTTTTTTTAAGGTTCACAGCAAAATTGAGAGGAAGGTACAGAGACTTCTCATATACCTCCTTCATTATCAATATCCCCCACCAAAGTGGCATGTTTGTTACAACCGATGAACTTACATTAACACATTGTAATCACCCAAAGTCCATAGTTTATGTTACAATCCACTGTTGGCATTGTACAGTCTATGGGTTTGAACAAATATTAATGATATGTATCCATCATTATGGTATCATATGGAATATTTTCACTGCCTAAAAATCCTCTGTGTTCCACCTATTCATCTGCCTCTCCCTTCCAACTCCTGGAAATCACTATACTTTTTACTGTCTCCATAGTTTTGCCTTTTCAAGAATGTCATATAGTTGGAATCAGACAGTATGTAGCCTTTTCAGACTGGTTTCTTTCACTTCGTAATATGCATTTAAGATTTCTCCATGACTTTTCATGGCTTGATAGCTCATTTCTTTTCAGTGCTGAATAATATTCCATTATCTGGATGTACCGTAGTTTATGCATCCATTCACCTACTGAAGGATATCTTGGTTGCTTCCAAGTTTTGGCAATTATGAATAAAGATGCTATAAACATTCATGTGCAGGTTTTTGTGAGGACATGAGTTTCCAATTTATTTGGGTAAATACCAAGGAGCACAGTTGCTGGATTGTATCATAAGAGTATGTCTAGTCTTGTAAACAAGTACCAAACTATCTTCCAAAGTAGCTATACCATTTTGTATTTCCACCAGCAATGAATGAGAGTTCCTGTTGCTCCACAACCTCACCAACATTTGGTGGTGTTAGTTTTCTGGATTTTGGCCATTTTAATAAGAATGTAGTAGTATCTTGCTGTTGTTTTAATTTGTATTTCCCTGATGACATATCATGTGGAACATTTTTTCATATGCTTATTTGCCACCTGTATATCTTCTTTGGTTAGGTGTTTGCCAAGGTCTTTGGCCATTTTTTAACTGGGTTGTTTGTTTTCTTATTGTGGAGTTTTAAAAGTTCTATATATATTTGGGTAACTGTCCTTTATCAGTTGTTTTTTGCAAAAGTTTTCTCCCAGTCTGTGACTTATCTTTTCATTCTCTTGACATTAACTTCCACAGGAGAAGTTTTCAATTTTAATGAGGTCAGATTATTAATTGTTTCTTTCATGGATCATGCTTTTGGTATTGTATCTAAAAAGTCATCACCACACCCATCTAGGTTTTCTCCTGTGTTATCTTCTAGGAGTTTTATAGTTTTATATCTATTTCTGGTGTAGGAGTTTATATTTTTAGGTCTGTGATCCATTTTGAGTTAATTATTGTGAAGGGTGTAAGGTCTGTCCAGATTAAATTTTTTGCATGTGGATATATACATAAGCACACATAATCAAGTATGTTGTTGGTATTGTTTTTGTGAACATATTGTTATCTGTTAGATCAATAAAGAATAAGAAAAATAAAAGTTTTAATTTTACCTTTACTTGTTCGTTCTTTGATGCTCTCCCTTTCTTTATGTAGATGCAAGTTTTTGACATATGTTTTTCCTTCTCTCTAAAGAACTTCTTTTAACATTTCTTGAAAGGCAGGTCTATTGGCAACAAATTGCTTCAATTTTTGTTTGTCTGAGAAAGTCTTTATTTCTTTTCACTTTTGAAGGTAATTTTACAGGGTACAGAATTCTGGGTTGGTGATTTTTTCTCTTAACACTTAAAGTATTTCACTCCACTTTCGTCTTTCTTACATGGTTTCTGAGGAGAAGTTGGATGTAATTCTTATCTTTGTTCCGCTATTGATAAGAGTCTGGCTTCTTTCATGACTTTATCTTTGATTTTCTGTAGTTTGAAAATGATATGACTAGGTGTAGTTTTTTGGGGAACTTACCCTGCTTGGTGTTCTCTGAGCTTCTTGGAGCTGTGGTATGGTATCTGACATTAATTTGGGGAAATTCTCAGTTATATTCTCAAATATTTCTTTGTTCTTTTTCTCTCTTCTGATAATCCCATTTCACATACGTTACACCTTTTGTAGTTGTCCCACAGTCCTTGGATATTCTGTTCTTTTTTTCTTTCGGTTTTTGTTCTCTTTGCTTCAGTTTTTGAGGACTCTATTGATATATCCTCTAGCTCAGAGATTTCTTCCTCAGCCATTCAGCCATATCCAGTCTACTAATAAGCCCATCAAAGGTATTCTTCACTTCTGTTACACTGGTTTTTTTTGTTTGTTTTTTGTTTTTTTATCTCTAGCAAGATAGGATCCTTCTTAAGATTTCCCTTTTTCTGCTTCCTTTGCCTGTCTGTTCTTGCATGCTGTCTTCTTTATCCATTAGTCCTTAGTTTATTAATCACAGTTGTTTTAAATTCCCAGTCTGATATCCCTGCCATGTCTGGTTAGGGTGCTTGCTCTGTCTCTTCAAATTGTGTTTTTTGCCTTTTGGTATGCCATGTAATTTTTTCTTGATAGCCAGACATATGTATCAGGTAAAAGGAACTGCTATAAATAGGTATTTAGTAATGTGGTGATGAGGTATTGGGGGAGAGGAAGGATTCTATAATCCTGTGATTAGGTCTTAGTCTTTTTTTTAAGGTCTTAGTCTTTTAGTGAGCTTGTGCCTCTGTACTGTGAACTTTACAAGAGTTTCTCAGTTTTTTGTTTTTTGTTTTTTCTGTCCCCTTAAGTGGGACAGTATAGCTAGAGTGGGCTGGAGTTGGGTATTTTTCTTCCCCCAGGTCAGTAAGGCTCTGATAATACTCCAACAGTTTAGGGGCTGGTTAACTAGTTTTCCCTGACTGCAGGCCTTGTTAAGAAGAACAGAGCGCTGTCACGTATTTAAAAATGGTTCCTTTTCCCCTTCTCCTGTCAGAAGCCTGAGGGGACTTTTCTCCGCTATTTACTTTGGAAACCTGGTGGAGCTCGTGAAGGTAAGTCGCAATGTTGTGGGAATTCTGCTTCTGACTGAGTACCCCCTGAAATTTTAAAATCTCAGACTTTTCCATACTGAGCCTCCAGCAGTTCATCAATTAACAATTCAGGCTTTCCTTCCCCAGCACTGCTTCCCACCGCGGTTTCTGCTTGTGAGTCTCCGCTCCAGGAAGCCATGATTGTCTGTATTTGCCAGTCTGTGTCTCTAATCTTGGGGGTGGCAGTTTGACCTGTGTCCTCCTGTCTCTTATGGATCCAAGAAGAATTGTTGGATTTTCAGTCTGTTCAGCTTTTTACATGTTGTTAGCACCAAGTGGTAACTTGCAAATTTCTTTTATGTGGAAGCAGAACTCTCCGAGATTTTTTAGCCGATTAGAAGAGTAGGTATTTGAGAAACACCTCTATGGTTGTGATAGTCTTGTGACTACATTAAGCAGTGAAGGCAGTCAAGGAAGACATAGTTCTTCCTTTCTAGTCTGCTTTTGTGCTCTCCTCGGGAAGCCTGGTGAAAAAACCACCACCAGTGAACTCTAGAAGTAGTGCATCAGGTAGTTCTGTGTCCCTGTGTCTCCCTGGAATGAATACCTTGAGAGGGGATTAACGTGGCAACGTGATGCCAGCACATCTGCTGTCCACAGCTGGTGAGTTTCATACCCTTCAATCACAGTGGGAGAAGTTCCCAGCAAAAGCTAAGTCTTAAGGTAAAGTTTCTTAAGAGCAGCATTCAGAGTATATTCTTATTGAATCCCGGTTCTGGATAGATGGTTAGGATGGAGGCAAATTTTGAAGTAGAGCCCCTGTAATTATGAAATGGGACAGGCTCCAGTGGGTGAACATAGAGGGAACATGATCGACACCAGTGCCTGGCAAATCTTGAGCGGTCTTGTAGCAAACCTGTGTCGACTCATCCTCAATGGTCTGCACTATCTTTTTATACTGAGTAGCTTAAGGGTAATAGGGCACGATGGTCTTGGTTCAGGTGGCTCTTGACTACAAATTAATCCACTTGGTTGTGATAATTGTCAGAAGCTACAGGACATTATTATCAGTGGGTTGCACTTGATCAGCAGCTAGGCTGAGTGTTGCAGCTGAGGTTTGAGATGGAACTAGGAGGACTTCCAGCCCTTCCGATGGTAAGATCTGGTATCAGCCTCCTACCTTTCTCATTTCATCTTGTATGACTTCTTCCCGGCTCACTCTGCTCCAGCCTGACCACCTTCTTTCTGTTTCTTAAATGGAGCAAGATTGTGCCTGCTGCAGCTACTTTGCATCAGCTGTTTGCATTTCTCCCAGATATTCCCGTGCGGAACTCACTCCATCCCATCAGTAACTCATCCCATCAGTAGCTCATCCCATCTCAACTCAAATCATCTTCTCAGAAAGGTCTTTTGCATGGCAGTCCTCCCATCTTTCACCCCCAGTTACGATCAAGTTACTCTGTTTTATTTTCTTCATAGCATTTGTCACTCTGGAAATTTTCTCTGTTATCTTTTTTTCTTTTTCTTTGATGGCATTCCCTACTAGAAAGTAAGCTCCATGGAAGCTGGACCTTACTTACTTAACACTGTATCCCTAGCACCCAAAACAGTACATGGCACTTAGTAGGAACCTGATAAATAAGTGTTTAATAAATGAATAAAACAAATTCTTATCCAGTGCCCCATTCTTGCTTTTCTCAGCTGTTACATTTGATTTTATATGCTCAAGCTCTCCATTTTCCAGACCAATCTAAACTAAAACAGGTATAAAGTAAACAGCCTCAGATCCCCCTTCAGATCAAGGCGGGGCCCGGGGTGCAGGTGTGCGGTGTTGGTGGTGCAGTGGTCAACAGCCCAGCACAGGGTTCTGCAGACCCCTCTCCTGATCAGGACAGAGAGTCTTGTAGGCTGCTTTTAGATCTGGAACTCTGTGTCCCCAAATGACCTTGAGACCCTGCAGTGGTCACGGTTACGCCCTCTTCCATTGGTTGTAGTTTTCAGGACTATCCTGCTGCTTGTTTTCTAACACCCCCTTGTCTCTTGGCAAGGATCCCCCTCCACATGGACAAAATGCCTAGATGACAACCATCTGCCATCCACTGGCTCACTTTCCTTCCTAGCAACCTCTGCCTATTCCCCCACCCCCACCCAAGTTAATTACTGCCTGACAGTCCAGAAAGTGCCTGTAGGCTGGGGAAAGCAATGCCATTACTCAACCTTGCTGAGAGTTGCTTGCCTTTGGAGAAAAGAAAAACAGTTTATAGTAAATAGCTTCAGTGAAGCTTGAAGTTCTTGCTTTGCTTTTGGAGTAAGCATTTCTTATGTCACTTATACTTTATCTTAAATGCAGTGAATACATGCAGCATTGACGTGATCCAAAGAGTCTAACAAATTGATTGGAATTTCTGATGTCTCCTTTCTTTCTGCCTCTTGCTTGCTTTTATTTATGTTTGTACCTTAAGAATCTAAATGTAGGAATTCTGATACCTTTCCTAAAGTCCACCTTGTCTTGATACCATGCCCTTTATGGACTACATGAACTAGCTTCTTTGGCCTCTAGTGACAGCAGGTAGGAGGGAAGAAAGTGAAGTTAAGGTATGTATTCTCCTAGCTCCCGCCCTGCTGGGTTGACAGGCAGGCCACAGCTCCTGCTGTGGGGACTTTCTGAGCTACAGCTGCTCCTTCTGGGTCCGAGTACCTGCTTTCCCTCTTGCCTCATTAGGACTAGGGGTGGTAACAGTGTCCCACTGTTGCTACTTCCTGGGTGCTTCACCCTTGTCGGTTTTTCTTTTCTCCTCCTATACCCATAAATGATCACTTTATTAAGCTTTTTTCCAGTTATCTGTTCAAGTGTGTCATTTGTTTCTGCTGAGGCCCTAAGTACATGGGATATGAATTTGGATAAAAGTGTTAGTACGTAGGGTATGGTATATGTGTAAACATTTAGAAGAAAACATAGGAGAAAATCTTCAGGACCTAGCACTAGATGAAGTGTTCTTAGACATGGCAGCAAAAGCACAATTCATATAAGAAAAAAATTAATAAATTGGGCTTCCTCAAAATCTTTTGCTCAATGAATGATCCTTTTAAGAGGATGAACAGGCAAGCTACAGACTGAAAGGAAACATTTGTAAACCATATATCTCATAAAGAACTCTCAAAACTCAACAGTAAAAAAAAAAAAAGCAAACGATCCAGTCGGAATCATAATGGCTAAAATAAAAAAAAAATTGATAACACCAAATACTGGGAAGGATGCAGATAAACTGAATCACTCGTGCATTGCCAGTGGGAATGAAAAGCGGTTCAGTCACTCTGGGATATATTTTGGCAGTTCCTTAAAAATGTAAACATTCTCTTACCATGCAACCCAGAAATGACACTCCTGGGCATTTATCCCAGAGAAAAGAAAACTTATGTCCGTATTAAAATATCTATGTGACTCTTCCTAGCAACAATAATAGCCAAAAACTGAAAATGACCCATATATCTTTCTATGGATGAATGACTGATTAAACGAACTGTGAGGGGTGGGATAGGGAGAGTGGGAGGGGGACACAAGAGGGAGGGGGTATGGGGATATATATACACATATAGTTCATTCACTTTGTTATGTAGCCGAAACTAACACAACAGTGTAAAGCAATTATACTCCAGTAAAGATGTTAAACAAAACAAAACAAAACTGTGTTGCATCCATACCATGGAAAATTACTCAGTAACAAAAAGAAATCAACTATTGAAATACATGCACAACTTGGGTGGGCCTCATGATAATTATGCTGAATGAAAAAATTTACAAACAAAAGGATATGTACTGAATTAAATAATTTATATAATATTATCAAAATAACAAAATTATAGAGATGGAAAATAGATTTAGTGGTTGTTAGGAGTTAGGGACAGTGCCTGGGAGGGAGAAACATGGGTGTGATTATAAAAGGTATCACTTGGGATCCTTGTGGTGATGAAACAGTTCTGTACCTTGACTATGTTGTAGTTACGTAAATCTGCATGTGGTACAATGGTATAGAATCTCACACACATGAGACTGCCTGTCAAAACTGGTAAAATCTGAACAAGGTTGTTTATTGTACCAGTGTCAGTTTTCTGGTTTTGATATTTATCATAGTTATGTAGGATGTTACCTTTGAGGGAAAATGGGTGAACAGTACATGGAACCTGGCTATATTATGTTTGTAACTTCCTGTGGTTCTATAATTATTGAAAAATAAAAAGTAAAAAAAAAATCAGTCCCATATTGGGACCATTAGCTTGGGAAACATGTTGTCTTGCTCTTTAGTGGGAGGGAGACGCAGAGATGAGGGTAACACCATAAGCACTTTGCTATTAGCTGTATATCATTGCTAAGCTGTATCAATAATTGTTAAGTTGGCAAAAGGACTAAAATCAAGATCCCAATATTCCCAATGGGAAGATTTTATTTTCAATTGTTATTTAACTTAAAAACTTAAACTTGAAAAAATGGGTCTTCCATACATTATCTCTTCGTGGAAGCATTTCCAAGAAAGGATATAAAATTCATAGAAAATTCCTCTTGACAAATGTAAATTTTCTACTCTAAAATGCTAGTAGTTTGCTCCTACAGAATATTCAAACTTTTACAGAGTTTTCACCCATCTTCAAGGAGCTCTGAGCACACTTCCAGAGACTTTCTAAAAAGGTGTCACCGTTCAGTTAAACACTCCCCTGCACAATGAAATCAGGGTTCTCTAGACACTGAGAAGCTAACTCTCTCCACCCAGCTCTAACCTTCTCCTAGGTCATGGCTGTTGTAGTTGCCAGCTCTAATATTTCTCTATGATGATCAAAACCACAGCTACAAAATGCTGTGAAGATAACACAGGAGTGGTAGATATACCTACTGAGCAGTGTGGGGTTTGAGAGAGGCTGTATCTGGTGGCAATTTGATCTCATCCAGGGAGACAGGTTTCTCTCTTTGGTCACAGACCCAGGGAGCTTGGCTTTCAAGGCAGGTCACTGATCCAGGGTTTGGACACGGTAGAAGGTGGACAACATTTCATTCACCTCATTAATTCAAATATCGATAAAAAGGAGAGACATCAGTCTGTTTTCATTAAACCTTAGACTTATATACCATGCTTTCCAAAAGGCTAGCATAATATATCCATATAGATCTGTGTCCAAAAATAGATAAGAAAATATGTGATACCATTTCAGGCACTTGTGTATGTTATTGTTATCTTGTAAGTAATTCCTTGATAATTTTTAGAGAGACCTCAAAAAATTCCCTAAGAAGTGTTCCCAAAGCCCAGGGTGCATGTTTTGCTGGTACTACCACATTTAGGGGTGCTTCTGCAGCACTTGATACTAATGTAATTTCCAAAGAACATTACATATTTCCTTTGTAATCTTTGTCTTCTAGAGACACATAAATCCTCTTTCTGTGTACCCATGTTTTGGTCCATCCAACTTATAAATAACATATTTTCTGAATGGATAAATGAAATCCAAAACTTGAGTTGCTATATTCTCATTTTATGGATTAAAAACATTTTATTACATGGTGAAAGAATACCTGGATTTGGATAAAAGCATCTTTATCATCTGTGGGACTTTAGGTAAGTCACAAAATCAGTGAGTCTTGGTTTTCTTCCTAGTAACACTTACTATGTCACAGATTTTTTGGAAGGATGAATGAGATCTTAACTGTTGAAATGATTTGAAATGTAAAGTACTTACATTAGGGCTGGAGTCAGTGGAGTAACTCAAAGATGGAAGTTAGTGGTATTAAAAGAGATTGGGGATTTAGGTCTTCACAAATGGGCTTCCATGTTTAATGTTGTCGCTCATCTTTCAACATTTTCTAAAGCTGGTTTGAGGACAGTGAGTATAGTTTTCTACAACATGACACAGAGAATACCAGAGCAAGATTATATCTGTCACAGATGAAAATACTCTATGTGTCATAGTAATCTATTCATTGGTTTATGGACCCAGAATTCTCCAGGGGGGCTCACAAATCCTCATAATGTTTCTAGGTGCCAGATTTTTCATTTGGAGCTCTGATTTAGTTGACAGATGTGTAAAAATCACGTGTAGCCAAATGACTCTTCAGTCCTATCAAGCTGGTTATTCTAGCTAAGAGTCACTGGAACCTCTACCCAGACTAGGCTTTTCAAATCTTATACTAGAGTTTAATGTTATTGTATGCTAATGCCAGTGCTTTGCACTGTATCTTTAAAATACAATGCCCCTTTCTAATACAAACACTAATTTACAGAGAGAGCTCTCTTTGAGGACTTCAGAAGAGATCAGTAACTGCATTCAGTTCCTCAAAGGTGTCAGTGAAACCTGTGGTTTGGAGATTCACACACAAGTCAGACTGGGAGAAAGTTTCTATTTAGAATAATAAATTATAAAATCTTAAAACATAAGAATTAGTTGGATGTTAAATATTGAGTCCCTAGCTGTGCCCTGCCACTAATAAAGAAGATCTGTGGAGGTAAATTGATTTGCCAGGTCTTGCAGACAGTAACTGGTAGAGCTGAGATTTGAATCCGGGTCTTCTGATTACTCCAATTTGAGTGCTTTTTCTGCTATTACTATCCTTTAGATTAAAAAGTTAATTTTATGTTAGAAAGACAATTCTGGTAAGCACAGAAGTCATATTAATGCCAGTAAGAGTGATATTAAATATTAAGAAGTTGTATTAGGGTTTTCCAGAGAAAGAGAACCAAAGGAGATCATATGCATATATGTTTGTATGTATATATATGTATGTATATACACACACACATCTAAAATGATAAGGAATTGGCTCACACAGTTATGGCGGCTGAGAAGTTCCAGGATCTGCCCCAGGATCTGCAGTCAGCAAGCTGGAGGCCCAGGAGAGCGGATGGTATAGTTCCAGTCTGAGTCCAAAGGCCTGAGAACCAGGAGAGCCAGTGGTGTAAGTTCTAGTCCAAGTCTGAGTCTGAAGGCAGGGGAAGAAAACTCCAATGTCCCAGTTTGAAGATAATCAGGCAGAGAGAGCAAATTCTCTGTTAATCCACCTTTTGTTCTGTTCAGGACTTAAATGGATTGGATTGGGAAGGGCAATCTGCTTTACTCAGTCTACCAAATTAAATGCTTATCTCATCCAAAAACACTCTCACAGACACCTCCAAATAATGTTTAACCAAATATTTGGGCACCCAGATATTTAAATTAACCATCACAGAAGTGGACAAATTCCTGGGTTATTTTTTTAGATTTTATAATGATAATGACCTCTAAGTAGGTTGGTTGTTTTATAGAAAAAACTCCACATATGTGTTGCATTTCTATCTTTTTGCCCTTTGCATAATTTCAGGGTATTTTTTTCCCCTTTCATCTCTTCAACTGGAAAAAAATGGTACTACATAAAAAAGGTTTATTAGCTTGATTTTTTTTCCTAAAAAGTCTATTACTCTAAATAAGTGAAATTAGCTATTTTTTTTTGTGACAAGAACAAAGAAAAAGTTTCAATTTGTACTACATGTATTGTATATTAGACATGTACTACGATGTATATCAGAAAAGTCTGGTCTTAAATAGAGTAGACCTTTTATATTTATAAATCTTTACAAATGACGTCTTCTAGTCACTTTAAAATCCCTGAATTTTTAAAAACCACTATGGGGGTAAAAAACTAAATTACTTCCAAAGGTCAGGTAGATAATGTAAATGAAGGAAGCATTCTAGAGTAAGTTCATAGAGAGCAGTAGGGACAACGGCAAGCTGGAATGCACATGCCCTGTCTGTAGGGGGTGGTCTATAATCAGCTCCAGTCTTGTGTTGCCATGTGGAAATGTGAGTCCAGTATTGCAAGTTCCCATGATTTTTAAAAAAAGAATTTGAAGTGCTATGTTTTTATTTATAAATGTAAAGTTGCAACTAATTCTAGTTCTAAAAAAAAGTTCAGACCAAACTAAATCCATATCGTTGTATCTGGCCTATGGGTCTTTAGTTTTTGACATCTGATCTGAAGCATATAATTTCTTCCTAGAAAATTCATTCATGACAAGTAGAGGGCAACAAATCCTAATTGAGAGCAGATTCTGGACAATCAGCCAGGCTCAGTCTTTTTGTTTTAAGTTGAGGTAACGTTGGTTTATAAGTTTTATGTATACAACATTATAGTTCAACTTCTGTACGTACTACAGCATGCTCACCACTGAAGTCTAGTTTCCATCCGTCACTACAGTTGACCTCCTTTATCTATTTCGCCCTCCCTCAGCCCCTCTTTCCCTTTGATGACTACCAATCTGTTCTCTGTATATTTGTGTTTGTTTTTATTTTGTTTTGTTTGTTCATTTATTATTTTTAAACATTCCATATATGAGTGAAATCATGGGTATTTGTCTTTCTTTCTCTGACTTATTTCACTTAGCATAGTACCCCCAAGGTCTATCCATATCATTGCAAATGGCAATATTTCATCTTTTTATGGCTGAGTAATATTCCATTGTATTATATATCATGTCTTCACTTAGGTTGTTTCCATATCTTGGCTATTGTAAATAATGCTGCAGTGAACATAGGGGTGCATAAATCTTTTTTAATTGGTGTTTTTATATTCTTCGGATAAATACACAGAAGTGGAATAGCTGGATCGTATGGTAGTTCTATTCTTAATTTTTTGAGGAATCTCCATATTGTTTTCCATCGTAGTTGTACCAATTTACGTTTCTACCAACAGGGTATGACGGTTCCCTTTTTCTCCACATTCTCTCCAATTCTTGTTATTTCTTGTCTTTTTGATAATACAGGCTCAAACTTTAACACTCCTTTATATAATTATGTGATTCAAATTCACGATTTAGGAAGACGACACATCTCTACAAGTCATGGGTCTCAAGATCTCTAATGGAAACTTTGAATGAAATCTTTGAAACCAAGTATCTCCTGTACTTGGAAACTGGGTTAACCCTTGGTGATTTGGAGGACCATCTCTGTTCCTTTCTGTTCTTATCCAGTGCCAGCATGGCCTCCCTCTGAAAAAACAACCAATGAGTTTAACCCTCTCATGGTACAATTTCAGCTTCTATTTGGCCATAAATGGTAGGGTTTTGCACTGAGGACAGCTACTGACAAATTTACCAGTACATACAGCTGGTGTGGTTAAAGTAAAACAATGGCATTGAAATAGTTTGTTTTTTCTTTCATTAATCAATTTTAGTCTGTTTATTTACAATTTATTTGTTTGCAAGGATAAGACCAATGTCTTAGGAAAGAATGGTTGAAAAACTAATTATAACCATATAACTTAGTATCATGAAAAAGAAGAATATTTTATATTACGTGTGTATATGTTTTTTGATATAGGGTTTTTACTCTTATCAGTAATGGCTAGTTTGATGCAAAAGTTATGTAACAACTTATTATGAATGCTGAAAACTGCTCTTACATTAAATCTAACAGTCTCGGCTAGATTTATCACCTTATAAGAGCTGCTCTCAAATTTTAACTGTGAGATCATCTGTGTAAGAGCTTGTCTCCAGTGGTGGCCACCAATAGTTCTTCCTATCTCTGTACATGCATACTGCTCCTTCCATCAAAAGGTGGAGTCTTGTTGCCCTTCCACCTGAATCTGGGCAGCCCATGTGACTTGCATTGACCAATAGAATGCAGCAGAAGAGTCTAAGTAAATTCTGGAGCAAGCCCTTAAGAGATTTCTACTTCCATGGTCTTAGAAACCAGCTACCATGTCAGGAAGCTCAGGCTAGCCTACTGAATGATGAGGCATCATGGGAAAGAGAGATACCACAGGGAGGAGGACTGGGGTGCCCCATCCATGGTCAGCACCAGACTGCATGAGACCTCTGAGGATAATTCAGGCTGGTATAGTTCCCAGATGAATGCAGTTGTATAAATGAAATCTTCTGATACCATGTGGATCACAAGTCCTGCCAAAACACAGAATTGTAAGAAAAAAATAATTATTTTAAGCTACTATGTTTTGGGATGACTGTTTATACAGCAACAAGTAACTAAAACAGCCTGCTTGTTACTAATGCTAATATATAACTTGACATCTTCCACAGAGTTTCTGACCTAGTAGGTTTGGATGAGGCCCAGAGATTTGCTATTTTGACAAGATCCTGGAATAATTCAAATGGCAGGTAGTACTTTCAGAGTCACTGCTTGGAACCATTACTCTGAAGAACACCCAGGGGTTGCTCCAGAAAGTTATTTATTTCTAAGTATGCAGAAAATTTTAGAAATTTTATTTATATATTTCCCTAGTCTACAAAATTATAAAGAAATTAAGCTTAACTATACCCTGTATATTGGGTAGTCGTGATTCATAGCGCATGCTTTTCTTCAAATACAGGGGACCTTCTAATGCAGGGAGAAGTTGCCGTTGTCTTTCATTTTTTCAGAGTATTGCCGTTCGTGTGTCCCTCCTAAGCAGATTTATGGATTATAGTGTACTATCCTAAATAATAGAATCCTCATAATGTTTAGTACTGAGATGGGAAGTGACCATGGGCGTCTCTTATGCCTTACAGAAGTTCAGTGGTTATTTTGACATAAAACACTTGGAGGAGCTGTCAAATTTAAAGATGAATAGTGCATATTTCTTTTACAAAATACAAGGTTCCAAATTCGCTAACCTTTCTGTGATAAGTAACTATAAGTAGACTGTTACCTAGTAGAAAATTAACATATACACACTTAACTCATTTACTCTGTACCAACAAAACAGAGACAGTTTTCATAATTAGTGAGAAAATTCCTTTCTTTTTTTAAAAAGGAGTTTTTTTTGTTTTTTTGTTTTTGGCCATGCTGTGAGGCACGTGGGATCTTAGTTCCCTGACCAGGGATTGAACCCTAACCCCCTGCAGTGGAAGTGCGGAGCCTTAACCACCGGACTGCCAGGGAAGGTCTCAAAAAGGAGTATTTTAAAAACAAATAGTGGGAAATGTTTCTACTGTCATATGGTATTGCATAAAATGATGTGTTTGTTACCTAAGAAATGCTTATTTTGGCATGTAAGAACTTTGAAAATTTAAAAAAATCCATTTAAAAATCTTCCAACTTAGTTTCTGTGTGTTTGAATACATTTGTGATTAGTTTGCAACAACTGGAAATTTATTAGGTGAATTTCACCAAAAATTGTAAAATTTTTGGGTGGCATTGAAAAATGAGCATCATGATTTAGTAAGAGCAAACAAATGATGGCACTTCTTCCATTTGGGAAGTACATATGTTTATGAGAAATCTTTTTCACTTTTAAAAACCACATATTTAAAAAAACAGCTTATAAACCTACATAAGGAGACAAAAGACCTGTATGCAGAAAATTACAAGACACTGATGAAAGAAATTAAAGATGATACAAATAGATGGAGAGATATACCGTGTTCTTGGATTGGAAGAATCAACACTGTGAAAATGACTCTACTACCCAAAGCAATCTATAGATTCAATGCAATCCCTATCAAACTACCACTGGCATTTTTCACAGAACTAGAACAAAAAATTTCACAATTTGTATGGAAACACAAAAGACCCCGAATAGCCAAAGCAATCTTGAGAACGAAAAATGGAGCTGGGGGAATCAGGCTCCCTGACTTCAGACTATATTACAAAGCTTCAGTAATCAAGACAGTTTGGTACTGGCACAAAAACAGAAATATAGATCAATGGAACAGGATAGAAAGCCCAGAGATAAACCCACACACATATGGTCACCTTATCTTTGATAAAGGAGGCAAGAATATACAGTGGAGAAAAGACAGCCTCTTCAATAAGTGGTGCTGGGAAAATTGGACAGCTACATGTAAAAGTATGAAATTAGAACACTCCCTGACACCATACACAAAAATAAACTCAAAATGGATTAAAGACCTAAATGTAAGGCCAGACACTATCAAACTCTGAGAGGAAAAAATAGGCAGAACACTCTATGACATAAATCACAGCAAGATCCTTTTTGACCCACCTCCTAGAGAAATGGAAATAAAAACACAAACAAATGGGACCTAATGGAACTTAAAAGCTTTTGCACAGCAAAGGAAACCATAAACAAGATGAAAAGACAACCCTCAGAATGGGAGAAAATATTTGCAAATGAAGCAACTGACAAAGGATTCATCTCCAAAATTTATAAGCAGCTCATGCAGCTCAATATCAAAAAAATAAACAACCCAATCTAAAAATGGGCAGAAGACCTAAATATACATTTCTCCAAAGAAGATGTACAGATTGGCAACAAACACATGAAAGAATGCTCAACATCATTAATCATTAGAGAAATGCAAATCAAAACTACACTGAGATATCATCTCACACCAGTCAGAATGGCCATCATCAAAAAATCTACAAACAATAAATGCTGGAGAGGGTGTGGGGAAAAGGGAATCCTCTTGCACTATGATGGGAATATAAATTGATACAGCCCCTATGGAGAACAGTATGGAGGTTCCTTAAAAAACTAAAAGTAGAACTACCATATGACCCAGCAATCCCACTACTGGGCATATACCCTGAGAAAACCATAATTCACAAAGAGTCATGTACCACAAATGTTCATTGCAGCTCTATTTACAATAGCCAGGACATGGAAGCAACCTAAGTATCCATCAACAGATGAATAGATAAAGAAGATGTGGCACATATATACAATGGAATATTACTCAGCCATAAAAAGAAACGAAATTGAGTTATTTGTAGTGAGGTAGATGGACCTAGAGCGTGTCATACAGAGTGCAGTAAGTCAGAAAGAGAAAACCAAATACCGTATGCTAACACATGTATGGAATCTAAGAAAAAAAAAAAAAGGTCATGAAGAGCCTAGGGGTAAGATGGGAATAAAGACACAGACCTACTAGAGAATGGACTTGTGGATATGGGGAGGAGGAAGGGTAAGCTGTGACAAAGTGAGAGAGTGGCATGGACATATATACACTACCAAACGTAAAATAGATAGCTAGTGGGAAGCAGCCGCATAGCACAGGGAGATCAGCTGGGTGCTTTCTGACCACCTAGAGGGGTGGGATGGGGAGGGTGGGAGGGAGGGAGACGCAAGAGGGAAGAGATATGGGGACATATGTATATGTATAACCGATTTACTTTGTTATAAAGCAGAAACTAACACACCATTGTAAAGCAATTATACTCCAATAAAGATGTTAAAAAAAAAATTACAGAGAGAAAAGACAGGAAGGAAATGCATCAAATGTTAACAGTGTTCTCTATAATAAATATTTATAAGAATTAAAAAAAGAAATAAATAAAAGAAATAACTTATAAGCAGGCTTTAAAATCCTGTCATCAGGTGTTAAACTAAAATTTGTGAAACAATTGAAGTGTATTATATTAATTAATTAATATTATGTTTTTAGTGAGAATCATATTTTATAAAAATACAAATGACCAATAAAATACTTTAAAATATTGTGTGCTTCATTGTCTTATTCTAAAAATTTTTCAATTTTTGTGTTTTAGATGTATATTATTTAGATAATATAGTACATGTATATAATTTAAAAATAAGTAAATATTGGCTATTTGAGGTTCATGTTTGAACATTTTTTACTGTTGCACTGTGCTATCCAAATAGTTTGAGAACCAACATTCTAGAACCTCAAGGATAGTCTGTGGTATCTTCCATGCATATTATTATGTGGAAAATAATGTATTTCTTTTTTTTGACACCTTTATTAGAGTATAATTGCTTTACAATGGTGTGTTAGTTTCTGCTTTATAACAAAGTGAATCAGCTATACATATATATATATCCCCATATCTCCTCCCACTCGCATCTCCCTCCCACCCTCCCTATCCCACCCCTCTAGGTGGTCACAAAGCACCGAGCTGATCTCCCTGTACTATGTGGCTGCTTCCCACTAGCTATCTATTTTACATTTGGTAGTGTATATATGTCCATGCCACTCTCTCACTTCATCCCAGCTTACCCTTCCCCCTTCCCATGTCCTCAAGTCCATTCTCTATGTCTGCATCTTTATTCCTGTCCTGCCCCTAGGTTCTTCATGACCATTATTATTTTCTTTAGATTCCATATATATGTGTTAGCATATGGTATTTGTTTTTCTCTTTCTGACTTACTTCACTCTGTATGACAAGCTCTAGGTCCATCTGCCTCACTACAAATAACTCAATTTCGTTTCTTTTTATGGCTGAGTAATATTCCATTGTATATATGTGCCACATCTTCTTTATCCATTCATCTTTGGATGGACACTTAGGTTGCTTCCTTGTCTTGGCTTTTGTAAATAGAGCTGCAGTGAACGTTGTGGGACATGACTCTTTTTGAATTATGGTTTTCTCAGGATATATGCCCAGTAGTGGGATTGCTGGGTCGTATGGTAGTTCAATCTTTAGTTTTTTAAGGAACTTCCATACTGTTCTCCATAGTGGCTGTATCAGTTTACATTCCCACCAGCACTGCAAGAGGGTTGACTTTTTGCCACACTCGCACCAGCATTTATTGTAGGCAGGTTTTTTGATGATGGCCATTCTGACTGGTGTGAGGTGATACCTCATTGTAGTTTTGATTTGCATTTCTCTAATGATTAGTGATGTTGAGCATCCTTTCATGTGTTTGTTGGCAGTCTGTATATCTTCTTTGGAGAAATGTGTATTTAAGTCTTCTGCCCATTTTTGGATTGGGTTGTTTTTTTTTGATATTGAACTGCATGAGCTGCTTGTAAATTTTGGAGATGAATCCTTTGTCAGTTGCTTCATTTGCAAATATTTTCTCCCATTCTGAGGGTTGTCTTTTCATCTTGTTTATGGTTTCCTTTGCTGTGCAAAAGCTTTTAAGTTTCATTAGGTCCCATTTGTTTATCTGTGTTTTTATTTCCATTTCTCTAGGAGTTGGGTCAAAAAGGATCTTCCTGTGATTTATGTCAGAGTGTTCTGCCTATTTTTTCCTCTCAGAGTTCGATAGTGTCTGGCCTTACATTTAGGTCTTTAATCCACTTTGAGCTTATTTTTGTGTATGGTATTAGGGAGTGTTCTAATTTCATTCTTTTACATGTACCTGTCCAGTTTTCCCAGCACCACTTATTGAAGAGGCTGTCTTTTCTCCATTGTATATTCTTGCCTCCTTTATCAAAGATAAGGTGACCATATGTGTGTGGATTTATCTGTGGGCTTTCTATCCTGTTCCATTGATCTATATTTCTGTTTTTGTGCCAGTACCATACTGTGTTGATTACTGTAGCTTTGTAGTATACTCTGAAGTCTGGAAGCCTGATTCCTCCAGCTCCATTTTTATTTCTCAAGATTGCTTTGACTATTTGGGGTCTTTTGTGTTTCCATGCAAATTGTGAAATTTTTGTTCTAGTTCTGTGAAAAATGCCAATGGTAGTTTGATAGGGATTGCATTGAATCTATAGGTTGCTTTGGGTAGTATAGTCATTTTCACAATGTTGATTCTTCTAATCCAAGAACGTGGTATATCTCTCCATCTATTTGTATCATCTTTAATTTCTTTCATCAGTGTCTTATAATTTTCTGCATACAGGTCTTCTGTCTTCTTAGGTAGGTTTATTCCTAGGTATTTTATTCTTTTTGTTGCAGTGGTAAATGGAAGTGTTTCCTTAATTTGTCTCTTAGGTTTTTCATCATTAGTGTATAGGAATGCAAGAGATTTCTGTGCATTAACTTTGTATCCTGCTACTTTACCAAATTCATTGATTAGCTCTAGTAGTTTTCTGGTAGCATCTTTAGGATTCTCTATGTATAGTATCATGTTATCTGCAAATAGTGACAGCTTTACTTCTTCTTTTCTGATTTGGATTCCTTTTATTTGTTTTTCTTCTCTGATTTCTGTGGCTAAAACTTCTAAAACTATGTTGAATAATAGTGGTGAGAGTGGACAACCTTGTCTTCTTCCTGATCTTAGAGGAAATGGTTTGTTTTTTCACCATTGAGAAGAATGTTGGCTGTGGGTTTGTCATATATGGCCTTTATTATGTTGAGGTAAGTTCCCTCTATGCCTACTATCTAGAGGGTTTTTATCATAAATGGGTGTTGAATTTTGTCAAAAGCATTTCTGCATCTATTGAGATGATCATATGGTTTTTCTCTTTCACTTTGTTAATATGGTTTATCACATTGATTGATTTGCATATATTGAAGAATCTTTGCATTCCTGGGATAAACCCCACTTGATCATGGTGTATGTTCCTTTTAATGTGCTGTTGGACTCTGTTGAGGATTTTTGCATCTGTGTTCATCAGTGATATTGGTCTGTGGTTTTCTTTCTTTGTGACATCTTTGTCTGGTTTTGGTTTCAGGGTGATGGTGGCTTCGTAGAATGAGTTTTGGAGTGTTCCTCCCTCTGCTATATTTTGGAAGAGTTTGAGAAGGATAGGTGTTAACTCTTCTCTAAATATTTGATAGAATTCACCTGTGAAGCCATCTGGTCCTGGGCTTTTGTTTGTTGGAAGATTTTTAATCACAGTTTCAATTCCAGTGCTTGTGATTGGTCTCTTTATATTTTCTATTTCTTCCTGGTTCAGTCTTGGAAGGTTGTGCTTTTCTAAGAATTTGTCCATTTCTTCCAGGTTGTCCATTTTATTGGCATAGAGGTGGTTGTAGTAATCTCTCATGATCCTTTGTATTTCTGCAGTGTCAGTTGTTACTTCTCCTTTTTCATGTCTAATTCTGTTGACTTGAGCCTTCTCCCTTTTTTTTTTTTGATGAGTCTCGCTAATGGTTTATCAATTTCGTTTATCTACTCAAAGAACCACCTTTTAGTTTTATTGATCTTTGCTATCGTTTCCATTTCTTTTTCATTTATTTCTGACCTGATCTTTATGATTTCTTTCCTTCTGCTAACTTTGGGGGTTTTTTGATCTTCTTTCTCTAATTGCTTTAGGTGTAAGGTTAGATTGTTTATTTGAGATGCTTCTTGTTTCTTAAGGTAGGATTGTATTGCTATAAACTTCCCTCTTAGAATGGCTTTTGCTGCATCCCATAAGTTTTGGGTCGTCGTGTTTTCATTTTCATTTCTTTCTAGGTATTTTTTGATTTCCTCTTTGATTTCTTCAGTGATCTCTTGATTATTTAGTAGTGTATTGTTTAGCCTCCATGTGTTTGTATTTTTTACAGATTTTTTCCTGTAATTGATATCTAGTCTCATAGCATTGTGGTTGGAAAAGATACTTGATACGATTTCAGTTTTCTTAAATTTACCAAGGCTTGATTTATGACCCAAGATATGATCTGTCCTGGAGAATGTGCCATGAGCACTTGAGAACAATGTGTATTCTGGTGTATTTGGATGGAATGTCCTATAAATATCAGTTAAGTCCATCTTGTTTAATGTATCATTTAAAGCTTGTGTTTCCTTATTTATTTTCATTTTGGATGATCTGTCCATTGGTGAAAGTGGGGTCTTAAAGTCCCCTACTATGATTGTGTTACTGTCGATTTCTCCTTTTATGGCTGTTAGTATTTGCCTTATGTATTGAGGTGCTCCTATGCTGGGTGCATAAATATTTACAATGGTTATATCTTATTCTTGGATCGATCCCTTGATCATTACGTAGTGTCCTTCTTTGTCTCTTGTAATAGTCTTTATTTTAAAGTCTGTTTTGTCTGTTATGAGAATTGCTACTCCAGCTTTCTTTTGATTTCCATTTGCATGGAATATCTTTTTGCATCCCCTCACTTTCAGTCTGTATGTGTCCCGAGGTCTGAAGTGGGTCTCTTGTAGATAGCATATATACATGTCTTGTTTTTGTATCCATTCAGCCAGTCTATGTTTTTTGATGGAAGCATTTAAACCATTTACATTTAAGGTAATTATCAATATGTATGTTCCTATTACCATTTTCTTAATTGTTTTGGGTTTGTTATTGTAGGTCTTTTCCTTCTCTTGTGTTTCCTCCCTAGAGAAGTTCCTTTAGCATTTGTTGTCAAGCTGGTTTGGTGGTGCTGAAATCTCTTAGCTTTTGCTTTTCTGTAAAGGTTTTAATTTTTCTGTGAATCTGAGTGAGATCCTTGCTGGCTAGAGTAATCTTGGTTGTAGGTTTTTCCCTTTCATCACTTTAAATATGTCCTGCCACTCCCTTCTGGCTTGCAGAGTTTCTGTTGAAAGATCAGCTGTTAACCTTATGGGGATTCCCTGGTATGTTTTTTGTTGTTTTTCCCTTGCTGCTTTTAATATTTTTTCTTTGTATTTAATTTTTGATAGTTTGATTAATATGTGTCTTGCCGTGTTTCTCCTTGGATTTATCCTGTATGAGACTCTCTGCGCTTCCTGGACTTGATTGACTATTTCCTTTCCCATATTAGGGAAGTTTTCAACTATAATCTCTTCAGATATTTTCTCAGTCCCTTTCTTTCTCTGTTCTTCTTCTGGGACCCCTATAATTCGAATGTTTGTGTGTTTAATGTTGTCTCAGAGGTCTCTGAGACTGTTCTCAATTCTTTTCATTCTTTTTTCTTTATTCTGCTCTGCGGTAGTTATTTCCACTGTTTTATCTTCCAGGTCACTTATCCGTTTTTCTGCCTCAGTTATTGTGCTATTGATTCCTTCTAGAGAATTTTTAATATCATTTATTGTGTTGTTCATCGTTGTTTGTTTGGTCTTTAGTTCTTCTAGGTCCTTTTAAAACATTTCTTGTATTTTCTTCATTCTATTTCCAAGATTTTAGATCATGTTTACTATCATTACTCTGAATTCTTTTTCAGGTAGATTGCCTATTTCCTCTTCATTTGTTTCATCTGGTGGATTTTTACTTTGCTCCTTCGTCTGCTGTTTGTTTCTCTGTCTTCTTATTTTGCTTAACTTACTATGTTTGGGGGTCTCCTCTTCACAGGCTGCAAGTTCGTAGTTTCCTTTGTTTTTGGTGTCTAGTCCCAGTGGACAAGGTTGGTTCAATGGGTTGTGTAGGCTTCCTTGTGGAGAGGATTGGTGCCTGTGTTCTGGTGGATGAGGCTGGATCTTGTCTTTCTGGTCGGCAGGACAGCATCTGGTGGTGTGTTTTGGGCTGTCTGTGACCTTATTATGATGTTAGGCAGCCTCTCTTCTAATGAGTGTGGTTGCGTTCCTCTCTTGCTAGTTGTTTGTCACAGGGTGTCCAGCACTGTAGCTTGTTGGTCGTTGAGTGGAGCTGGATCTTAGTGTTGAGTTGGTGATCTCTGGGAGACCTTTTGCCATTTGATATTACATGGAACCGGGAGGTCTCTGGTGGACGAATGTCCTGAACTGGGCTCTCCCAGTTCAGAGGCACAGGCCTTACACCTGGCCGGAGCACCAAGACCCTGTCAGTCAGATGGCTCAGAAGAAAAGGGAGAAAAAAAGAAAGAAAGAAAGGAAAAAATAAAGTCATTAAAATGAAAAAATAAAAAAAATTTATTAAAAAGTTAAAAAAGTTAAAAGGTAAGAAAAAAAGAAAGGAAGGAAGAAGAGAGCAACCAAACCAAAAAAGAACAAATTCACCAATGAGAACAAGCGCTAAAAACTATACTAAAAAAACCCCAAACAGACAGACAGAACCCTAGGACAAATGGTAAAAGCAAAGCTATACAGGCAAAATCACACAAAGAAGCAGTCGCATACACACACACAAAAAGAGAAAAAGGGAAAAAAAATCTATATATTAAAAGAAGACAAATGGAAGAGAGCAACCAAATCAATAAACAAATCTACCAATGGTAATAAAGTCTAAATACGAAACTAAGAGAAACATAAAACCAGAAACAAATTAGATGCAGAAAGCAACCCCCAAGTGTACAGTTGCTCCCAAAGTGCACCGCCTCAATTTTTGGATGATTCGTTGTCTATTTAGGTATTCAGAGATGCAGGGTACATCAAGTTGGTTGTGAAGATTTAATCTGCCGCTCCTGAGGCTGCTGGGAGAGCTTTCCCTTTCTCTACTTTGTTTGCAGTGCTCCTGGGGTTCAGCTTTGGATTTGGCCCTGTCTCTGCGTGTAGGTCGCCTCAGGGCGTCTCTTCCCCCCACCCCCAGACAGGACGGGGTTAAAGAAGCAGCTGATTAGGTGGCTCTGGCTCACTCAGGCCGGGGGGAGGGAGGGGTACGGAATGCCGGGTGAACCTAAGGCGGCAGAGGCCGGCGTGATGTTGCAACAGCCTGAGGTGCACCATGTGTTCTCCCAGGAAGTTGTCCCTGGATCACGGGACCCTGGCAGTGGTGGGCTGCACAGGCTTCTGGGAGGGGAGGTGTGGATAGTGACCTGTGCTTGCTCACAGGCTTCTTGGTGGCTGCAGCCGCAGCCTTAGCGTTTCATGACCGTCTCTGGGGTCCGTGCTGATAGCCGCGGCTCGCGCCTGTCTCTGGAGCTCGTTTAGGCGGTGCTCTGAATCCCCTCTCCTTGTGCACCCCGTAACAATGGTCTCTTGCCTCTTAGGCAGTTCCAGACTTTTTCCCAGACTCCCTCCCGGCTAGCTGTGGTGCACTAGCCCCTTCAGGCTGTGTTCACGCAGCCAACCCCAGTCCTCTCCCTGGGATCCGACCTCCGAAGCCTGAGCCTCAGCTCCCAGCCCCTGCCCGCCCCGGCGGGTGAGCAGACAAGCCTCTCAGGCTGGTGAGTGCTGGTCGGCACCGATCCTCTGTGCAGGAATCTCTCTGCTTTGCCCTCTGCACCCCTGTTGCTGTGCTCTCCTCTATGGCTCCAAAGCTTCTCCCTGCCACCCCCCGTGTCCACCAGTGAAGGGGCTTCCTAGTGTGTGGAAACTTTTCCTCCTTCACAGCTCCCTCCCCAAGGTGCAGGTCCCGTCCCTATTCTTTTTTCTGTGTTTTTTCTTTTTTCTTTTGCCCTACCCAGGTACATGGTGAGTTTCTTGCGTTTTGGGAAGTCTGAGTTCTTCTGCCAGCGTTCAGTAGGTGTTCTGTAGGAGTTGTTCCACATGTAGATGTATTTTTGATGTATTTGTGGGGAGGAAGGTGATCTCCACGTGTTACTCCTCCACCATCCTGAAGGTCTCCCAATAATGTATTTCTGATTGTCGGTTGACGAAAACTCTACAGAGCAGGAACATATTTTTAGGCCTTTCGTATATAAAAGACTGGGGTTCTGAGTTAGATTTATCTTTTGGCAGATCACTTGGATTTGATAATTTTAGCATCTATTCTAAACTAACATAGATATGCATATATGGCACCTTATGAGAATTCTATTTAGCATACACTACAAGGGATAACGCATTTCCAAATGGGTCAGCTACTACTTCTATAGTCTAGAATTGATGTTTTGTTTTCTATCTTGAAAATAGACCAAGTGTCGATGAAAACCTGGCAAAACGGACTTTTTAATTCCATTTTTTTTTTCTCTTTTTTTTTTAGCCTGATGCTGGGTAGGGGTTTGGGGGGAGGGAAGCATTATCAGGGAGAAGCTAAACTTCGTCCAGCAGAGTTTTCTGGTCATTTTAACCCTTGGGAAGGGAACCCAGTTTTATTTCCCATTCTTGTACTCCGGGAGAGCAGAAAGGGAGCATTTCAGTATAAGTACTTTTCACCCATGCGGTGCATGACAAGTACATCACTTAACACTGGCACATACTTGTAGGTAAAAGTATACTTCAGTAAGTGTAATGAAACCTTGCTGAACTGTGCTGAAGCAATTTAGAGCATTTATTCCACTTCACTACTGAAGAATTTCACTATAAGCAACTTTACAAAGAGGGAGAATATAGAAAAACACACTCTGTGGCAAGCACTTTAGATGGCTTATATAATGTCAAAATGCAAGTCTTCTTTCAATTTATCAGGAATTTTCCCTTGATATTATAGATGTTATTAAATTGAAAACCACAAATGCCAAACTAATTTGGGTAAAATATATGTTATCTTCATAGCAGAAGGTGTAATATAAATTTAAAAAATACCCTTAGAAAATACTTCCCATTCATACTTTATTACTTCTGTGTTTTTCTGTAATGTATTTAAACAGCTGTTGCAGTTTGCCCTATACATATTTTAAAATGTAGTCACCCACACTGTTATTTTATCAACTAGATGGTTTAGATTAGTATTAGTTATTTACAACCTCTTCCTACCTGGTCCTTTTTTAGGCTAAGGAGAGAATCCCAGGAACATGTTTATTATTTGTTTTGTGGAGGGGCTAATGGGTGAATATATAAATTGGATAAATTGCTTTAAATAAGAAAAGAACAGAGACACTAAAGGGGGATTGGAGTTTGAGGAGAAAAAAGAAGGAGTTTCAGGTGATAGGAAAAGGGAGGATAATCTGAGGGATTTCAAAGAAAGATAAAAGGGATCAGGGGTAGGAGGGAAAGAGTTTTAAAGATTTGTTGTGTCATCTATTATGTAACTCCTTTCTCAGCCACCCCAGAAAACCTCTAGTAAAATTCAGTTGTTGGTCCATGCTTTTGGAGTGTTTATGTTTGTTTACGATTTTGGATGTATGTGTGAGGCTGGCTTTAAAGTGTCAGTGGCTATGAAAAGAGCGGAAACCTTTTAGAATTTTGGGTAAAATAAGCAGTAGTATACTAAGAAGTAGAATACAGTTTGCTTGGGTAGGAAGGAATATTTTATCATTTATTTAGAATCATTTAGAATTTTCTGTGCCGGGTGATAATAAAAAGCAGATTTTTTTTTTCACTCTTATTTTGTTTTTGAATTTGCTACGAACGTGTCTCCTGATTACAGGCATCCAGGCAGACTGCTCCTCCCACCCTCCTACCTTGGTCTGTCGATAGAAATAAGCAAAAACTCTAATTTAAAATAAGGCAAATGTTGTAGGAATTTCAGTCAGTAGCTTACCCCTCTTTTTTTTTTTCAGATGTTCTGTACCGACTCAGAGGACGCGTCAGGAACCTAAGTGACCAATACGCTTTGAAGTCCCTGGTGAGTTTGGTCCTAATTTGTAGCCATTCTATTGTACTTGTAGATCGGAGGCAGTTCCCAAAATAGGGAATGTGGAGAACGATGTTCCTGTCTTCCTGATAGCTGAAATTCCTTTGTATGTCGATTTCTTAGCACACGTAAAGGGGTCAGAATAGATTCTTGGGTTTGTTTTTTAGTTTTTGTCCTTTCTTTCTCATTATTTTATGTCTGTTTTTCTTTCTCTTATTTTATGTCTACCTGTTCTTTCTTTCTGGCTCTGTTTTCCGTACATAAAATAGTGGATCATCAGTGACCAGTGAAGTTATGAAGGGATATAGTTAGAGCACCCACTGGTAACTTTTCTGGTTTCTTCATCGCTGGTCAAACTCAAGTTTAATGAGTTTCAATTACCAGTTTTCTTTTGTTGGGGCAATCAAAAGGAAGAGCCAGGGAAAAAGAACATGAAGGAAAATGAGTAAGCAAAGATACTACCATGGAAATAATGAGGGTAAGACCATAAAAGTTACATTAGTCATTTGTTTCCAATCCCCTGCCCTCTCTTTCACCATGTCTGTACTTGCAGAATATTTATAATTTATTATAAATTATAATTTATAAATGTATTTATTTATTATAAATTTATAATTTATTATAATATTTAGAAATCTTAGTTGCTTGCTTTTTTTGATGTAAACTTAGATTTCCTCTCACAGTAAATAACTGTGTTGAATTGTTAAAGTTGGAGTTTTGTTGCTAGTTGTGTTGCTTCAGCTATATTGTAAGGAGGCGAAAAAAGCTGGTGACAGCAAACACAGATTCCTCTCATGGTCTCTTAGGTCACTTGTGCCTTGTTTCCTTTTCTCCTTCTACTTTCACTTACTGCTGAAGGGTTCTGGTCATTTGTGGTGTACCCTTGCTCTTCTGATAGGATCTCACTGAACTCCACCTATGGGTGGTGTCCTGTGGGTGTGGGTGGTAGCCTGAAGCTTGTGCCTGGGCTGCCAAGACGTGGAACAGTCACCTTCCGTCTTAATGCCAAACTTTCGCGGTGTTATTTTTGACCATGTGTAGACAACTGAACTATAGCTAAAACAGGGGTCATCAAACTTTTTGTGTAAAGGGCCAGATAGTAAATATTTAGGCTTGCAGGTATCTAGTGGGAAAAAAAGTGTGCAACCTAAAAGTTGAGAATTATGTTTTATTCAGTGGACATACTGAGGACTTAAGCCTGGGAGACAGCCTCTCATCTAGTTCTGAGGGACTGTTCCGAAGAGGTAAGGGAGGAGCCAGGATATACAGGAGTTTTTGCAAAAACAAAACAAAGCACGACAAAACAGGTAGTCAGAACATCAAAAGATTGCTGTTAATCTTTTGAAGAAAATTTGAAGGAAAACAGACACCACAAGATAGTGAATTTAGCATTTTTCTGTGCCTGGGAAGATGCAAGAGTCTGGGCTCATTGAAATCCTTCCTTTGATATGTACCTTAACTATTTAGGACCTGTATCCTGCTTTTATTTACCCTGAATCCCCTCAGGGTGCACGGTTGGGGGTGGCTGCAGTGGCTGAGGGCTTGATGGCTGCAACATCCTTTGTTTACTGATACGGCAGGTGACATTCTTCCTCAACACAGGCAATATAGCCTCTGTCTATTTAACTTTGCTGTTGCAGTGCAAAAGAAGCCCTAGATAATGATCAACAAATGGGCGTGGCTACATTCCAATACAATTTAATTACGGACACTGAAGTCTGAGTTTCCCAGACTTTTACACGTCATGAAATATATCCTTCCTTTGATTTTTTTCAACCATTTACAAACGTAAAAACCATTCTTAATTTGTAGGCTGTACCAAAACAGGGAGCAGGCTAGATTTGGCCTGCAGACTGTCATTTGCTGGATGTGAACTAGAACATTATTCTTTGCCATGTTATTCTGCACCACAAATTTAGTGGTTTAAAACAAAAACTGTTTATTTATTTCGCTTGACATTTGTTGGTCGGCACTTTGGATGGGCTCCACTGGGTGGTTCTTGACTAGTTTCACGTATGTGTCTGTGGTCAGCTGTTGGTCATATTGTTGGCTCTGTTTCTAGGGGTTACTGGCTATTGGCTGGGGTAATCAAGGCGATTGAAGGTCATGTATCTTTCATCAGCTAGCAGGCTAGCCTATGCTTGTTCACATGGTGGTTCTAAGAGAAGCCAAAATAGCCAAGCCCCTATGTCTGAGTACTTTTCGAGGTTCTGTGCTGTCCATTTTGCTACTGTCTCATTGGCTAAAACAAGTCACATGGCCAAGTCCAGCGTGTGGGAGAGGACTAACTAACTAAGGTATGGATACAGGCAAGTGTGAACAGTTAGAGTCTTACTGCCATAACCTACCATCGAAGGCCCCTGTCATGATGATTTATATCCCTTCCATAGGCAAAATACATTTCCTCCCTCCTAAAACCCCCTAAATTTCATCTAGTCACAACATCAGGCTCAAAGTCCAGGATCTCTTGATATATAATGATGTCTGAAGTAAGTTTTTGGATGCAGCTCTTCTTTATCTCGTTGCACTACAAAGATAAGTTACAACATACAGTGTTAAGAACATGATAACTACAATAGAGAGAACCATTTGAAAGGGGAAGAGTGGGGGACATATAGCAGCCACTGGTCCATAGAAATTCTGAAATCCTGCCAGGCGTGTGCTGCCAGATCCCCCCAGATCCCCTGTACTCCAGGATCAGGAAATTTTCCCTGATTAGGCTGAGCCTCAGCTTCCTGGGAGTGTTTCTCCAGTCTGTTGTTTTTTTTACAGCTCTCTGGGAGTGGTACTCTCGTCCGTTGTTCTTCACAGTTCTTTACTCTGACCTCTGAGATGTCATACCTTATTTATAAAAAATGGATTGTGTGTGCAGCTGAATATCGTCCTCAGCCTTCTTCATTCTTATGGAGTTTGAGGGGCCCAGATGCTCTTTTTAGTTTGAGCTGACGTGGTCTCTTTCAACCCAGGATTGCTGTGCTTTTATCAGTGTAATTGACTTCAACATTTTGAGAGCTTCCTATGAATCTGATTCAGGTCTAGAAGCCACATTCACAATTCTTATAGATACAGTTTTCGTTCTTACTTGGGTGTGTCAAGCTGCTGGGGAGGCACCCTGAAGAATTTTGAAAGTCATTGTTTTTTTTTTTTTGATCTGAGAGTATCTACTATAAATGTCCTTAAAAATTTTAGAGTTCTTAACAAAGGACTTAGAGTCACACTTTGATTTGATCTTTATCCTGAAACTATTTATTACTCTGACAATTTTTTACTTACTGGGGAGATTGAAGATAAAGAACAGTAACCTCTTTGCCCAGCATGTCCTGGCCCCTCTATAGTTTCCCTAAGTTCTGCTTCCAAAAAGAATTTTCTTGAGCTCATCTCTCCTTTCCAGTACCTTACCATAGGCAGCTAAAAGAAGCCAATTGACAAGTTTAGCTTTTTGTGAGGTGATCTCCCTAGCCAAATCCAGAAATTTATGAGCTACTACGGGCAAAGTTTTTATTAATTATTTCACAACTACGTAACTTAGGTCACTGTTTTTCTAGCCTGCTATAGCGGTTTCCTTATCACTTTCATAGCCTCTGCTAACTGCGCTCACCACTTTTCCAGTCGGCATAGTTTCTTTGCAGCTTTTCCAGCCTCCACTAGCCACCTATTCCAAAGCTAATGCCACATGTTTTGGGCTTTTGTTACAGAAGCACCGTACTTCTTTGTACTAATTTCTTTATCAGTTCTTGTTGCAGCAAAACAAAGCATTCCAAAACTTAGTGGCTTAAAACAATCATTTGTGTCACTCAGTGCTCACTCACTTAGTGGCTTAAAACCATCATTTGTGACATGTGTACTGGAAAATCTGAGCGGGCTCAGCAGGGCAGAACTTGGCTGGTCTTGGCTGGACTCGGCTGGACTCACTCATACATCTGCAGTCATTGACAGTTAGAGAAGAGGCTTGACTTCAGGTGTTGGCTGGCTGCTGAGGGGCAACAGGGAGACTGGGCCACGTGTCTCTCATTATCAAGCTGGCTAGCCTGGGCTTGTTCAAGCAGTGGTGATGGCAGGGGTTCCAAGATCAGCCAGAGAGGGCCAGCCCCAATGTGCAAGCAATTTTTAAGTCTCTGCTGTGTCACATTTACTGCTGTCACATTGGTTAAAGCAAATCACATGGCCAAGTCCAGACAAAAGTGAGTGTGGAATTACCCGAGGGCTTACACTGAAGGAAGGGATGAGTACAGAAAGGTGTGAACAAATTCGGGGCTATTATGGCAACAATCTGCTAGTCTTATGCGAAACAGCACAGACTACAATCTGACGCATAGAAAGCCTGCCAAGTTTCTATGCTAGCAAAAGAGCTGCCAACGTGCTAAAAGGTCACTAAGTTTGCTGAAATTGCAAGTTTTGGGTGACTAGTTATGCAGCTCGTTGATACAGACGTGGAAAATTCAAGTTATGGCTCCAAATTTGGTAAATGATACTTGCTGAATATCAGGACTATATAGATTTCTCTGCTTTTGGAGCTTGAGCTATCAAAAATGCAAGGGGATAGAAAGAAAAATGCTTCTGAGGGTAGACAGCGTGAAAAATAACAAAAATTAATACTCTCTAACATTTACAGGGTGTTGGTCACGTGCCAGATACTGTGCTAGTAGCTTTCATGGATTATGTCATTATCTCTTTTAACAACAGAAAAATTAACATTGAGAATTTGAAAAGAACTTTTTTCTTTTTTTAGATCTAGGGAGCATGACCTCCTCTCAGTATAATGAGAAAGCTTTTACATTATGGTGCTAAGGATTAGGGGATCTCTTTTCAAACATCACTGGTTGGAGGTTGGAGTTTATAGAAAAGTGTAGGGGTCTACACTTTACTTTGGGGTCTACTGGTCATTTGTTCCATTTCCTAATTGCATGAGTATTACTGTTTGGGGCAGTTTCCATCTTTATAATGAATCCAGCTGAAACTGAAGTCCTTTCCTTTTGCCTTTATCAAGTAAAACATTCTAGTGTAATAATTGGCTCTTGGGAAGAGAGCATATTGCGATTCTCTTTGCATATTTCTCATCCATTCTTTATTGACCCCAAAATGCGAAAGAAGAAAATAACAGAGATTTTCCCGGAATGAAATATTTGCTTTTCATGATTAACGTAATTTATAAGGATTCACAGAAAAGTTAGCAAAGAAGTGACAAGGAGTTAGACTTGAGTAGAAGAGTAAAGAAGTAGAATTATTAAAGGTGTTTTTCTTCAGAAACTTAGGTCAAAGTGAAGATTAGGATGGAGGAAGCGGACCAGGAATATATCAGCGGATCAAGAATATAGCAATATATCAACGGCTTCCCTTTAAATGGATAGAAACTGACATACACACACGCAATTGGAATTGAGAGATGGATGGGTGGGGGTAAAAGAAGATTCTGTAAAGACATAAAACTGATAACCAAACTTTATTTTTGTATTTAAAAAGCAGTACTTTCTCCATGAGAGAAAAAGGTTTTTTTTTTAAAAAAAAATTAAGCTGAGTTATAAGCAAGAAAAAAAATTTGAAAAGTGTCTCAAGTGTTCAAGTTTGTGACTCTAAAGTACAATCTATAACTGGCTAACTATGGCAAAAGTAAATGAAATTTCAGCAGTTAAGAAGGTACCTTACTTTAGACTGATAGACATATATACCAGACTGAACAAATGGAAAATTCTTAAACCCTTACAGAAAAACAAGCGCGTTGACAATATAGTTCAATGTTGAAGGAAGGTAATAAGTCCACTCGATTGTGGAATGCTTAATTTTTTTAAACCTTGATTTCCTCCTTTTTTTTTTAAAGAATATTGATGCTTTTGTCATTGTGATATGACTTGCAGAAATTCTTATTAGTTTTACTTTTTAATTTTGAAAAATTTCAAACCTTCAGAAAAATTAAAGAAACTTTACTGAATTCTAGAATACCCGTGTACATTTCACCTAGATTTATCAATATTTTCTCACATTTTATCTCTTTATGAATATGCATAATTATCATCTATCTATATGTATCTACCTAATCATGCTGAATTATTTGAGAGTAAGTTGAAGATGTCATGACTCTTCACCCCTAAATACTTGAAGCATATATGTCCTTACAGCCTCATGTATTCATTTCATTTAATACAGCTTAATTATAAAATTCAGGAAATTTAACATTAAGACAGCACAAATTACCTAATATACAGTCCATATTCAGATTTTTCCAATAGTTCTAATAGAACTATTTTTAGAGAAAAACAAACAAATAGAACAAAATACCCTTTTTCCCTTCTCGGCATCAATCCAGAATTACATATTGCGCTTAGTTATTGTGTCTCTTTAGTCTATTTTAATCTGGACCAGCCCATCAATCCTTTTGTTTTTTTCATGACGTTTTGAAAATAACAGGCCAGTTATTTTGTATAACATCCTTGAATTTGTGTTTGATTGTTTCCTCATGATTAGATTCAGGTTGTGCATTCCTGTCAGGAGTACTGTCTACATGGTGTTGTCCTTCTCAAGGATATGACCTCATGTCACACAATGTCATTTTATCTCATTATTGGTGATGCTAACTTTACTACTTTCATTAGGAGGTGTCTGCAACTGTCTCTACTTAAAGATGCCATTCCCTTTGCTAACTAATATGTAAACCAAGAGGAGATACTTAGGTCCTATTCCCCAACTAACTTTTGCCCAGAGGCTGTAACGTTTACTGATAATTTTTGCTTAAATTACTATGTTAGTTACCAAATATTTTATTTTTACCAATTTTGATCAAGCAGAAATTTTTGCCAGTGATTTTTTTAAAAAAAGAGTGTAAAACAGGTTATCATAGGGATTAATACATCTGTAGACAACCAGAAGGGCCCAGTATTACTACAGGTAATTAATCTGGAAAGGCAAAAAAAAAGAATAACTCCATTGAAGAACGAAGCTATTGCAACAAATACTCTGAATTTTTCGTTAAGCAGCAGAATGGTAGTAAGCTAGGTCTATGAAGTGTAATGCGTGCATCAACCATTTCCCCCTGCATAATCTTAAACTGCTTTGCATTTATTCACAATCATGCACAGTAATAATCAGGAAAATGTTTGGACTATACAAAAAAAAGAGCTTGGCACCAAGTATAATAGAACAGAAATATGAAAACAAGGGAACCAGGTAAGTCATTTAAGATTGGAAGATGTTTACATAAAATTTCTAAAGCAATTGATAAATGATACTACTTATATTACTAGTTTTTCTTTCTCTATTTCTGGCTAATTTTATTAATAAACTGTAGCTTTAGATTAGTCTCAGGTGCATCTAGTGAATTCAAAAAAGAATGACTCTGCAATCAAGTATCATGTCTTGCTGAATAAAATGTGTATTTTGTGCAACCTGAGACTGAAGGCTTTCTCAGCTTCTTGGAGTTTTAAATTAGACAGCCCCCACTTCTTGCAGACACAGTTGCTTATTTGTCAGTTTGAGTTTGATTTATCTCAAGCAGGAGCTAAAACTGTATTAAAATCTTCTGTTAAGCATGTAAAATTCCACCTATATACAGTCAGTAAGCTAAACATCTCTAATAAAAGACAGCTGTGTTCTCATTGGAAGCAAAAATAAGATAGTAAGAGATTTGTTTCTGTGAAGGAGGATATGAAAAGTATTAGAAACCAAGTGTCTTCTCTTTATAAAGTGGCGCTGATATAGAAGGCAGTAAAAATATTTTTCATGATTTTTTTAAAGTACACATAAAATAACCAGTGAATCTGTGTATTCAGCTGTTGATCAGTTTAGTGATGGGCTGAAAAATTAGTGAATTAATGAGTGTCCTCTGCTTTATTCATTATTTCACTATATTTTTTTCCTTTCTGATTGCATCTCTGTGAGAATAAACCCAGAATATAAAGTTATATAACATTGATGGTTTTATAATTATTGTTTCCATATAATTTCAGAGATTATTTTTGGCTTCTTGACATTTTTGTTTTGCTCATTTATTTGTACATATTAAAATTTAAAAATTCTATTAGATAAATTAAAAATGTTATGAGTATGGATTTTTAGCCTTAAAAATATGCAACCAAAGAGAATGGCCCATTCACCCTAGAGTTGATTAGCTATCTGATTAACTATCTTGTAAATTTTTGTCCATATGTATAGCATAATGTACATGAAAGGAAACAAAGGTTAAAACTGATGACTTCATGTTAAGAAACTTAAGCCGAAATTAAGGCAATGTGGTTTGATTACAGCTTAGTCTTTAGAATTCTGTTTTGGTTCACCTGATTATGGTGGTGCACTGAAATTCTAGGATTCATTCATTTATTCATCTTGAACATTTATTTAGTGCTGACACATAGAAATTGTTTAATAAACAGTCATTATAATGCTTTTAATGCATTATACACATCGCACACATCCACACGTGCATTTTGCTGACATGGATTCCTCACAGATTGCATATATTATAAAAACAAAATTTAAATTTCAATGTGGTTTTATGTTTATTTCATACATTTAATAAATATTTGAGGGCCGTCCATCAGCCAGGCACTGTACCAGTCTCCAGCAATACATCTCTGGGTAAGATATATGGACCCTCAGCCTTCAGGGAGCTTATATTTCTGTAGGAAAGACAGAAAAGAAATAAGTACACAGGTAAACAACATAATTAAATATTTTCATGAACCATGAAGGAAAAGTGCCCAGAGTAACTGGTCTTGGCAATTAAGTGTGTGCCTATGTGTGTGTGCATGTCCCTGTGTGTTTGTGTGTATGTATATGTATGGATGTGTTCTGTGTGTGCATGTGTATGTAGTTGACCCCTGAACAATGAGGAGGTTAGGGGCACTGACCTCTGCCACAGTCAGAAATCTGCATATAACTTTTGACTACCCCAGATCTTAACTACTAATAGCCTACTGTTGAGCAGAAGCCTTACCTGTAACATAAACTGTTAACACACATTTTGTATGTTACATGTATTATATACTGTATTCTTATAATAAAGTATGCTAGAGAAAATAAAATGTTATTACAAAAATCATAAAAAAATACATTTATAGTACTGTACTGTATTTATTGATATAATAAGTTTATATCATCTGTTTAAGAAGATGAATATTCTGTCACTACCTATGTCAATGCTGTCTTATAAGATAAAAAACACTGTAGATGTTATACATATTACTAATACTAGACATCAAAAAATGGTAATGTAAAAAAGAAATTCATACTTATTTACAGGTATAGCGTTATTCACGCATTGATAACGAAGAAGCAGCAATATGATTGCTAGTATAATCGATACAACTTCTTCACAGTAGCCTAGCCTATACATTAATGAATGAATTGAATACAGTTTTTATGGGATACATTATTACCATGTTCATAGTACATTTTTGGAAACGTTAAATTTTTCAAAAAACCACTTACCTGTGATGATAGGCTGACGTGCAGTTTCTCTGATTATAAGAGAGAGAGGCATACTGTATGGTAATGTAATTCTTTGAAAGTTATAAAACAGTGTTAGAAAACTAACATGTTAATTTTATATTAAACATCACTCACCTTATGCCTATGTCAAGTTAGGCTATCCACTTCAATACAGGTCTTGCACATGATGTTCTACATGATGAATACTTAGGCAATGATGAGGATGGCACAAAAATGTCTCATACAGTTCTTGCTGTACAGTTACTAGATTTTCACACAAAGACACACACGTACCCAACAGATACATTTATTAACTGTACGGCATGATAATTATTTACTCTTCATGAAGTGGAAGTGGATCATTTTAAATGTTTTCATCCTCATCATCTTCATGTTGAGTAGGCTGAGGAGGAGGAGGGAGAGGAGGGGCTGGGCTTGCTGTCTCAGGGGTGGCAGAGGCAGAAGAGGTGGAGGAGGTGGAAGGGGAGGAAGGAGAGGCAGGTACACTTGGTGTAACTTTATAGAAATACACTGTAATTTCTGCCTGACTTTTTTGCTTTTTCATTTCTCTAAAAATGTTTCTATATGGTACCAGTCCTTCTTCTACCATTTGCTTTAGTTTCAGTGCCTGTATCATGGAAGGGTCCATGTCATAAAAAGAAGTCAAAAGCAGTCTTGGATAATTGGAACTCTTCCAATTATTGTCTAACATCAGTCTTTTTCTGGCACTGCTTCTTCTACGACTTCTTCATCCTCTGATATTGGTTCAGAAGCACTCATCTCCATCAAGTCATCTTCTGTTAATTCTTCTGGTGTGGTGTCTATAAGCTGTTGAATTTCTTCAAGATCCATACCTTGAAATCCTTGAAACAGGTTATGGCCACCTGTTTTGCCATAAACACAATCTTTCATGATTTCCTTGATAGGCTCTGTTGTAAATCTTGTGCAGTCATGCATAACCTCTGAACACAGTTTTCTCCAGCAGGAATTTATTATTTTGGGCTTGATGGCTTTCATAGCTCTTTCTATTAACAAAGATGGCATCTTCAATGGTGTAATCCTTCCAGACTTTTACGATGTTCTCTCTATCAGGGTTTTCTGCCACAGCATTGAAAAGCCTTTCCCTAGAATACCATGTGTAATGAGTCTTAAAACTCCTTATGACCCCCTGATCTACAGGCTGAAATAAAGATGTGTTTGGGGGCAAGTAGACCACTTTGATGCCTTTGGTGTTGAACTCATGGGGTTCTGGGTGACCCAGGGCGTTGTCCAATATCAAAAGAACTTGAAAAGGCAATCCCTTACTGGGAAGATAGTTCCTGTCTTTAGGGACAAAGCATCAATGCAACCAATCCAGAAAAAGGGTTCGCACTCTCCAGGCCTTCTTATTGTACAACCAGAAGTCTGGCAGCTGGTGTTTATCTTTTCCCTTCAAAGCTCGGAGATTAGTAGCTTTACAGATAAGGGTAGACCTGATCACAAACGTGACTGCATTTACACAAAATAGTAGAGTTAGCCTATCCCTTATGCCTTAAATCCTGGTGCTTGCTTCTCTTCGTTACTAATAAATGTCCTTTGTGGCATTTTTTTTCCAGAATAGGGCACCTTGGTCTGCATTAAAAACCTGTTCAGGCAGATAGCCTTTCTCCTAAGTGATTTTCTTTTTTTTTTTATTAATTAATTTATTATTTTTATTTTTAGCTGTGTTGGGTCTTCGTTTCTGTGCGAGGGCTTTCTCTAGTTGCGGCGAGCGGGGGCCACTCTTCATCGCGGTGCGTGGGCCTCTCACTATCGCGGCCTCTCTTGTTGTGGAGCACAGGCTCCAGACACGCAGGCTCAGTAATTGTGGCTCACGGGCCTAGTTGCTCCGCGGCATTGCGCCACCAGGGAAGCCCCTCGGTGATTTTCTTAATGGCATCTGGAAACTCGTCTACTGCCTCTTGGTCTGCAGAAGCTGCTTATCCTGTTATCTTGACATTTTTTAAGCCAAACCTCTTTATAAAACTATCAAACCATCCTTTGTTGGCGTTAAATTCTCCAGCTTTAGATCCTTCACCTTCATTTTGCTTTAAGTCGTCATATAATGATTTTGCTTTTCTAGAAACATATTAGTGTATATAGGTATGCCTTTCTTATAGCAATCCTGCACCTGCATGTCTGCATTTTCAGTACAAGATTAGAAGGTATTTTTGCCAAAAGTGCAAGGTTTTCATGGCTGCTGGCATAGCTGCAGTGATGGCTTCACAAGTTTCTGTTTGTTTTTTTTTTTTTTTTAAAAAAAAGGGCTTCCCTGGTGGCTCAGTGGTTAAGAATCCGCCTGCCAATGCAGGGGACACAGGTGCGAGCCCTTGTCCGGGAAGATCCCACATGCCACGGAGCAACTAAGCCCGTGCACCACAACTTCTGAGCCTGCGCTCCAGAGCCCACGAGCCACAACTCCTGAAGCCCGGGTGCCTAGAGCCCGTGCTCTGCAATAAGAGAAGCCACTGCAATGAGAAGCCCGCTCACCGCAACTAGAGAAAGCCCGCGCACAGCAACAAAGACCCAATGCAGCCAAAAATAAATAAATAACATAAATCAATTTTAAAAAAACACAAAAAAAAACAGTGGTCCTTACGCTGGATTCATTTATCTTGAAATGGCAGGCAACCGCAGCTGCCGAGCTCACTCTACAGTACATATCAAGCAACTCAACTCTTTCTTGTAACATCATGACTTCTCTGCTTCTTGGGAGTACTTCCAGCATCACTAGTGGTGTGTCATATGGGTCCCATGGTGTTATCCAGGGCTTATGGTATTGGACTAAATAAAAAACAAGCAAGAACCATGAGAGATCACTTTTTACTGTGATCGCTTTTTACTTTTTACTGTGGTAGGCAATTTACTGGAGAGACAAACTGCTCAGATGGAGAGGATTAGTGTCACATGGCATTTTAAGCAGATTTTTAATAATGATTTTAATAATGACTTTATGTTTGTTTACATTTCTCTCAACTGCAAATGGCGCCACGTACGGTCTGTAAGTGTTTGTGTCGTAAGTTTGATAAATTTTAGCTTTTTATAATAGATTTGTATATGTTTTATGTTAGTAAATGATAGACTAGTATCTATCTATATATTTTATACATTCATGACATACCTTTTTCTTAATTTTGGATATTTCTAGGCCATGTGCTTTGTCTGTGAGTTCTTTCAAATTGTCACAAATCTCCAAACATTTTTCTAATATATTTATTAAAAAAATTTGTGTGTAAGTAGACTCGTGAAATTCAAACCTGTGTTGTTCGGGGGTCATCTGTTATTTACGTATGTGATACTGTGGATTGGGTAGTCAGAGAAGTCCTCTCTGAAGGGCATCATATAGACCTGAAGAATGAGAAGAAATCAGTCACGTAAAAGGGTGTGGAATGTTGTTCCAGAGGCAATCTTTAGGATTTAATGTGATTTTATGATAGTTTTATGATTTTTAAGTTTGGAAATAACCAAATAACTCATCTAGTCCTCCTGAGGCCCCAGAAGTTCAAGTTACTTACCCAGTGTTGCACTAGCCAAGACTGGAATGCAGAGGTGGCTGCTACTCTGTAAAACAGAGTCAATTAAATACGTAAAGACATAAAAGCAGAAAATTATCATGTGCGGTATTAAGGGAATGGCGTCGGAAGCTTAGAAAAAGCAGATCTCGTGCATCTTCACATTTTCCATTTCATCTAAACTCAGTGAAGAGTTTAAAATTGAATATAGGTAAGTTGGCTAAAAAACTATAATTCTGAGTCATCAGCAGCATATCTGAAAGGAACAACACAGCCAAGCCTGGCAGCTCCTATTTTTCAGATTAGAAATTAACTGCTATGTTGTCAGGATGAAATGGTATGTTTTATTATTGAAAAGGCAGCTCTATTAGCTTCTTTGGGCCACAAGGGCCCATTTATTTAATTACTTCTTCCAGGACACTAAGTGGATCCCTAGTGACCAGGCCAAATTATAGCACCTTAAAAGGTGAGCAACACATTCACTTTGATGGATAGTAGGTTTTCTTTACTTTCCTTCCATTTATTCATTTTTTTTCCACTAAATATATAAATAATGGAGGAATCCAGTTTCTTTTCACCTCTGTTGAAAATAGCTTAGGGCCAGAGCATTTTTGATTCACTGTTAATAAAATAATATGATATAGAAATGAAAAGTAAGACAAATCTTCTAAATGAGGAACACAAGACTTGTTTTAGATTCCTTTAAAAAATTCTTCAACAGACTTTATTTTTTTAAAAATAAATTTATTTATTTATTTATTTTTGGCTGCGTTGAGTCTTCGTTGCTGCACACACGCTTTGTCTAATTGTGGCGAGCGGAGGCTGCTCTTTGTTGTGGTGCGCGGACTTATTGTAATGGCTTCTCTTGTTGTGGAGCACGGGCTGTAGGTGCGTGGGCTTCAGTAGTTGCGGCACGTGGGCTCAGTAGTTGTGGCTCGCGGGCTCTAGAGCACAGGCTCAGTAGTTGTGGCACATGAGCTTAGTTGCTCCCTGGCATATGGGATCTTCCTGGACCAGGGCTTGAACCCATGTACCCTGCGTTGGCAGGCGGACTCCCAACCACTGTGCCACCGGGGAAGTCCCCCAGACTTTATTTTATGGAGCAGTTTTAGGTTCATGGCAAAATTGAGAGGAAGGTACAGAGATTTCCCATATACCCCCTCCACAACCTCCCCCCAGCCTCTCCTACTATGAACACCGCCCCCACCACCACCAGTCCCAGAGTAGTCCATTTGTTGAAATTGATGAACCAACATTGACACATCATTATTACTCTAAGTCCATGCTTTACATTATGGTTCATTCTTGGTATTGTACATTCTATGGGTTCTGGCAAATGTATAATGACATGTACCCACCATTATCATATACTGAATAGTTTCTTTCACTGCCCTAAAAATCCTCTGCACTCTGCCTGTTCATCCCTCCCTCCTCCATAATCTTTGACAGCTACTGATCTTTTTACTGTCTCCATGATTTTGCTTTATCCAGAATGTCATATAGTTGGAATTGTACAGTAGGTAGTCTTTTCAGATTGGCTTTATTTACTTAGCAATATACATTTAAGTTTCCTCCATCTCTTTTCATGGCTTTGATAGATCATTTCTTTTTAGTGCTGAATTATATTCCATTGTCTTGGTGTAAGATTCCTTTTTTAGAGCTCTAAAGTTAACAGAGATTTTGAATGAGAAAATTTAAAATCAGAGAAGGAAAAATAAGTTATAATTATATTTAAAAATTATTTTACAACAAAGCATGAAAACATAGATGGATTCTTATAATTAAGCATGCAAGAACATAAATATAAGTATTGTTTTATAGAATGTCTTCCCTCTGTTAACAAAGTTGAGATTTTAATGCTAAAATCTCAATAGAGTCAATAGGAAAAAATAAAAATTAAGACATCTAATAATGTAAATGTAGGTCATGGGTAAATATCATAGTAGAACAAAATCTGTATCTTAAAGATATTTAATTGGACCAGCAGATAGCCAGCCTTTCAAGCAAATTTTCTTTCAGATTCTTTGAGTGTGGTTCATATTTAAGCTTTGCTAGCCTAGCATTGAGCATCTCTTACTAAAGGGTTATGACTTTATCCTTTAATTTTTAATTCTTAGTTTCACATGCTATAAAGGGACAATTCTAACCCTTTTAAATGAATTTTCATTGGTACTCAATTTAGTTGTTTGGGATAAAAATATACAGTATCTCACAGCTTCTTTCTCAAGAGAAATTAAATCTTTTCAAACATTACTAATTTTCAGAACCTTCCTATATGGTAAGTGGGAGATATTTATCACAATTCCTATTGGATGAATTGAAAAGCGTATGCACAAGCTGTGAGTCAAGCTCTTTGAGATTAATTCATAAATCAGTAGGGATAAGTGAGAACAGAAATTCTATGTTTTGTGTGTGTTTTTAAAATTTTTATTGGAGTATAGTTGATTTTCAATGTTGTGTTAGTTTCTGCTGTACAGCAAAGTGAATTAGTTATACATATACATATATCCAAGAAATTCTATGTTTTGATTCTTGGGATCTGGTGTTTTGCCTTCTAAACTTTGCCTTGTTGATGCTAGTTATGTAGCAAATTGGCATGATTTGTATTTCATTAAATCATAATATATGACAACCTAGGAAGCCCTTTAAATTCTATTTGATTTTCTTTCTACTAGCACTGCTCCCTAATGGTGGAATGGTGGTGATTCAGTATGTTACTGCTTATGATGGAGAGGTTTGATTTTAGAGACAGGAGCTCAGGCTGAAATCATGGCTCTGAAACTTATTAAGAGTGTGCTCTTGGGAAAGTACTTAAACTGTCTAAAGATGTAAAAAACAAAGTGAGAAAGAGAGATATATCTACATAATATAATACCTACATCATAGAGTTCTTATGGAGATAAAACCAAATATTGATTATAAAGTACCTGTAGAGTACAGTGCCTAACACACTGAAAATGCCCAGTGAAGATCAATTCTTATTAAAACCAGAAGGTAGAAACTTCTTGTTGTTATTTTATAGATCATAGGTTCCTCCAGCAATAGTGATTTAAATTTTAGCTTAAATTATTTAAATAAATATATTACTGTTATTTTTGGACTCAAATAAAAAAATTCCTTATCTTGCTTTCTCTATAGCGCAGATTTGTGAGGTTTCATCTTTGTGGAGAAGAAAAAAAACCCTCCCACAAACCCCTCTGTGCTTCTAATACTATATCCAAGGAATGTAAGCTTTTGTATTGGAAAACGTGTCTTTGTTTTCCCACTATCATGGTACAATTAACATTTTAACTATTGAGTATTTGTATAAACATTGAAGTTTTTTTTAAATAAATAAATAAATATATTTATTTATTTACTTATTTTTAGCTGCATTGGGTCTTCATTGCTGCGTGCAGTCTTTCTCTGGTTGTGGCGAACGGGGGCTACTCTTCATTGTGGTGCGTGGGCTTCTCATTGTGGTGGCTTCTCTTGTTGGGAGCACCGGCTCTAGGCACGTGGGCTTCAGTAGTTGCGGCACACGAATTCAGTAGCTGTGGCTCACAGGCTCTACAGTGCAGGTTCAGTAGTTGTGGTGCACGGGTTTAGTTGCTCCGCAGCATGTGGGATCTTCCTGGACCAGGGCTTGAGCCTGTGCCCCTGCATTGGCGGGAGGATTCTTAACCACTGCACCACCAGGGAAGTCCCCTAAACATCCAATTTTAGAACATTATATGTTATGACTTGATGCTTATTTGGCGTCAAATAAAAATCAAAATTATGATTCAAGTGACATGGGCTACAACTTATATTATTTTAAATTTATTTATTTACTTATTTATTTATGGCTTTGTTGGGTCTTCTTTGCTGCACGTGGGCTTTCTCTGGTTGTGGCCAGTGGGGGCTACTCTTTGTTGTGGTGCGTGTGCTTCTCATTGAGGTGGCTTCTCTTGTTGCAGAGCACAGGCTCTAGTCATGCGGGCTTCAGTAGTTGTGGCATGTGGGCTCAGTAGTTGTGGCACAGGGGCTCTAGAGCACAGACTCAGTAGTTGTGGTGCATAGGCTTAGTTGCTCTGCGTCATGTGGGATCTTCCCGGACCAGGGTTTGAACCCGTGTCCCCTGCATTGGCAGGCGGATTCTTAACCACTGCACCACCAGGGAAGTCCCTTTATTTTTTTAAATATTGGAGTCAAGCAGAAAGCCCTCATCTAAGTGATAAAATTAACACATTAATTTTAACACCATATTGGTGGGATTTTTTGTTTTGTTGGGAAAAAAAGCACATCCATCCCTGTGCCCCCAAACATATTTATGTCCTACTTATAATATATTAACCTAAAGTCAGAATTTATTCACACCTTCCACTGACTATTATTTACTACAAACTCAGTGAATATTTGTTGAGTTGGTTTAATACCATTCTTTTGTAAATGGATGACCTTATTTTATGGATATTAGTCTTTACTTCCCTGTTCAAATCATTGTATGGGCTCTAGGAAGACCCTTCACTCTTTGTTTCTTTAAAATACAGATTATTTGTTTATGCTTATTTCACTTAGCATAATATCCCTAGATGCATCCATGATGTCACAAATGACAAGATTTCACTTTTCTTAAGGCTGAGTAATATTCCATTATTTATATATATATATATATATATACACCACATCTTCTCTATCCATTCACCTGTCAGTGGGCACTTACATTGCTTCCATATCCTGGCTATTGTAAATAATGCTGCAGTGAATATTGGCATGCATATATCTTTTTGAATTAGTGCTTTTGTTTTCTTTAGGTAAATATTTAGAAGTGAAATTGCTGTATCATATGGCAGTTCTATTTTTAATTTTTTGAGGAACTTCCATACTGTTTCTCATAGTGGCTGTACCAATTTACAATCCCACCAACAGTGCACAAAGGTTCTTTTTTCTCCATATCCTTTCCAACACTTGTTATTTGTTGTCTTTTTGATGATAACCATTCTGACAGGTATGAGGTGATATCTCTTTGTGGTTTTGATTTGCATTTCCAGGATGAGTAGTGATGTTGAGCATCTTTTCATGTGTCTATTGGCCATGTGTATGTCTTCTTTGAAAAAAGTCTATTCAGGTTCTCTGCCCATTTTTTTAATCGTGTTGTTTGTTTTATTGATGTTGAGTTGTATGAGTTATTTGTATTTTTTGGATATTAACCCCTTATCAGATGTATTGTTTGTGAATATCTTTTGCCATTCTGTAGGCAGCCTTTTCATTTTGTTGATAGTTTTCTTCATCAGGCAAAGCTTTTTAGTTTGATGTAGTCCCATTTGTTTATGTTTGCTTCTGTTTCCCTTCCCTGAGGAGACAGATGTAAAAAAATATTGCTAAGGCTGATGTGAAAGAGCATACTGCCCATGTTTTTTTCTAGGAGTTTTATGTTTTCAGGTCTTATGTGTAAGTCTTTTAATCCATTTTGAGTTTATTTTTGTATATAGTGTGAGAAGGTAGTCCAGTTTGATTGTTTTGCATGTAGCTATCCAGTTTTCCCAAAGCCACTTATTAAAGAGGCTGTCTTTTCCCCACTGTATATTATTGCTTCCTTTGTCATAGATTAAATGACCATATAAGTGGGGTTAATTTCTGGACTCTCTTCTGTTCCATTGATCTATGTGTCTGTTTTTGTGCCAGTACCATACTGTTTTGATTACTGTAGCTTTGTAGTATAGTTGGAAATCAGGGCATATGATATCTCTAGCTTTGTTCTTCTTTCTCAAGATTGTTTGGACTATTCAGGGTCTTTGTGTTTCCATACAAATTTTAGAATTATATGTTATATTTATGTGAAAAATGCAATTGGTAGTTTGATAGGGATTGCTTTGAATCTGTAGATTGCCTTCAATAATATGGCCATTTAAACAATATTATTTTTTCCAGTTCATGAGCATTGTATATTTGTGTCACCTTCAGTCTTTCATCAATGTCTTATAGTTTTCAGAGTACAAGACTTTTACTTCTTCGGTTAGATTTATTCCTAGGTATTTTATTCTTTTTGATCCAAATGTAAATAGGATTGTTTTCTTAATTTTTCTTTCTGATAATTTGTTATTAGTGTATAGAAATGAATCAGATTTCTATATATTAATTTTGTATCCTGCAACTTTAATGAATTCATTTATTAGTTCTAATCATTTTTTGGTAGCATCTTTAGGATTTTCTATATATAGTATAATGTCATCTGCAAATAATGGCAGTTTTACTTCTTCCTTTCCAACTTGGATTCCTTTTATTTCTTTTCCTTGTCTGATTGCTGTGGCTAGGACTTCCAGTACTATGTTGAATAAAAGTGGCAAGAATAGGCATTTTTGTCTTGTTCATAGAGGAAATGCTTTAAGCTTTTCACCATTGAGTATGAATGTTGGATGTGGGTTTGTCATATTTGGCGCTTATTATGTTGCGGTATGGTCCCCCTATACCTACTTTATTGAGAATTTTTAATTATAAATGAATGTTGAATTTTGTCAAAAGCTTTTTCTGCATCTACTGAGATGAGCATATGGTTTTTATTCTTCAGTTTCTTAATGTGATGTATCACATTGATTGATTTGTGGATACTGAACTGTCCTTGCATCCCTGAGATAAATCCCACTTGATCATGGTATATGATCCTTTTAATATATTGTTGAACTTGATTTGCTAACATTTTGTTGAGGATTTTGCCATCTATGTTCATCAGTGATATTGACCTGTAATATTCTTTTCTTTTTTTGTGTGTGATGTCTTTGCTGGTTTTGGTATCAAGATGTTGCTGGCCTCATAGAATGAGTTCAGAAACATTATTTCCTCTTCAATTTTTGGATGGTTTGGGAAGGATAGGTATTAACTCTTCTTTAAATGTTTGTAGAATTCACCTACCAAAGCTATCTGGTCCTGGACTTTTTTTGTTGGGAATTTTTTTAAAAAAATTACTGATTCAATTTCATTACTAGTAATCGGTCTGTTCATATTTTCTATTTCTTTCTGATTCAGTCTTGGGAGATTTTATGCTTCTAGGAATTTACCCCTTTCTTCTACATTGCCCAAATTGTTGGTGTGTAATGTTTCATAGTAATCTCCTGTGATTTTTTGTATTTCTATTGTGTTGATTGTAACTTCTCCCTTTTCACATCTGATTTCATTTATTTGGGCCCTCTCTCTTTTTTTCTTGATGACTCTGGCTAAAGCTTTATCAATTTTGTTTATCTTTTCAAAGAACCAGTTCTTAGTTTCATTGATTTCTTCTATTATTCTTTTAGTCTCTATTTCATTTATTTCTTTTATAATCTTTATTATGTGTTTACTTCTACTAACTTTGCATTTTGTTTATTCTTCTTTTCCTAGTTTAGGTGTAAGGTTAGGTTGTTTATTTGAGATTTTTCTTGTTTCCTGAGATAGGCTTGTATTGCTATTAAATTCCCTCTTAGAACTGCTTTTATTGCATCCCATAGATTTTGGATTGCTGTGTTTCCATTTTCATTTGTTTCCCACTTTTTAAAAATTTCTTTTTAATTTCTTCAGTGACCCATTGATTGTTTAGTAACATATTGTTTAGACTCCACTTGTTTGGGATTTTGCAAGGTTTTTTTTTTTTTTTCCAGTTGATTTCTGGTCTCATACCATTGTGGTCAGGAAAGATGCTTGATATGATTTCAATCTTCTTAAATCTGTTGAGTCTCGTTTTGTGGCCTAGCATATGCTCTATCCTGGAGACCATTCCATGTGCCTCAAGTGCCCTAATTTTTAATCCAAACCTTTTCCACTGTGGCCTACTGATCCCCAAATAACCAAATTCTTATATCAACATTACCAAAGGAAAAAACTTGTTAAACACAAAGCAAAGTGATTCCTAAGGTTATGTCTAATCTGGGGTACCTTATTAAAAATGTCTCTTGAACACATGCAATGCAATTTGTAGACACTGATGCCAATTTTCAGATTTTTGAAAATAGTAGTCACATCACACTGATGGTCAGGAGTATTTTCTCATAAAATAGAGGATTGTATATGTGTGTGACCCCATCTGTACCTTTACTGTGCCTCCCTGCTCCCCATCCTGTTCACTCTTGTACCTCTTGGCTCATTAATTTTCTCCTTTTGTTCAGAGGGAAAGAAATTCTGCTATGATGAATCTTGGCCCCTTACTCTTAATCTCACCCTCTACTGGTATCAGAGATGTTATGAACTCTCAAAATAAAACCTCACATCTGAAAACTCCACATAATCTAATGTCAAGTGAATTGACTTGGTGGAAGTGTCTTAGCATTATGTATGGATCATCATGTATAAAGAAAATCACCTCATAATATTCTTCATCCAGCTGTTGTCTTTAAAATTTAGGAGATTGACCAGCCATCAGATATATTTAGCAAACAAATACATTTAAGTTATAGGAAGGAAATTGAAATGGTGGTTTTGTTTTATTTAGCAATGCATTCTTAGTTGAATTTAGTCATAGTATGTGACTACTACATGTGCAGTTTTTTTTCATAGCTTGAATATTTATTTATTTAAATTAAAGTATAGTTGATTTACAATATTAGTGTCAGATATACAATATAGTGATTCAGTATTTTTATAGATTATATTCCATATAAAGTTATTATAAAATAATGGTTATACTTCCCTGTGCTGTACAATATATCCTTGTTGCTTATCTATTTTATGCATAGTAGTTTGTATCTCTTAATACCATACCCCTATCTTGCCCCTCCCCACTACATGTGAAGTTTTAAAGAAGGGAAGGCATCACTCACTTCCTAATTGGACCTGGTGGGAAGATCTTCCCATTTGTACCCAAGTACCTGGAGGGTGTATCTTGGGACATACAATAGACAGTTGGGGAGATTTGCTTGAAGGTTAACTTCAACTTTGAATTTCTTTCTTTTGTTGTTTCTGTCCAGGGCAAGGGTTATTTGAAAGAAGTAAAGCCAATACACCAATAAACATGCTCATGAATATGCTATTAATTAATATTTTATAATATAGCATGGCAAGTCTAAACTTCAGATTAGTGCAAGCCTTTACACATCTCAGCATGTTTAGCATATTTTATGCAAGTAGTTGTTAAGAATAAAAATTCTAATTTCAAATGAAGAAAATTCATGACATGCACCTTGTGTTGCGGTTTAATCACTGTATACCCAGGAAGGTATCGACAGTTGTCCCGTGGAAGCTATTAAAGTTGCTGTCCAAGGTTAAATGAAATTGCAGTTTATCAGAACAGCATTGAGAAAATAAGGGAATCTGTTCATGGCTCTTGATTAATGCCAAGCGTGATCAACACAAGGGGGTTCATTAAGCCATACATCATGTGGGTAATTTAACATGTCATTGTGCCGGCTGTCTGCTTTGACGATGCACAGCCCTGAGTTTCAAAGTTGTATCTCTGACTCACTGAGTTTTACACAGAAGCATCCCTCATACTTCTTTTGCTGCATATTTTCTATTATGCATACTTAATTTTTTAGACATGTTAAACGTTTCATATAAATTATTTAATATGTTTTGGGACAAAAATATATTTTGTTTTTGTAATGGGTTCCCCTCACACTATATATGGTAAAACTTAATAGGAAATTCTTCACCTTTTGAATTTTTCTTTTCCCTTAATCATATATATGTCTTAAAATCTGATGTGACTTGGAAAAAGCTATTGAAATTATTAACTCAATCCGTGTTACTTAATTTTTAGTACTCGTATTTGTGTGCTATAGTTAATACCACTTTCACAGTACAAATTTACAAGAAATGTTTTCTCATCATTCTCTTCTCAGTGGTTTTCTCATTATTCTTTGCTTATTATATAGCACCCATTATTAAAATTTGATAAGGTTTGGGCAAATATTACTGCCAAACTATGACATGAGGTACATTATTAGTAACTTTGTTATGTATTAGAATGTTATTTAAAACATAACTGTCGGACTTCCCTGGTGGCGCAGTGGTTAAGAATCCGCCTGCCAATGCAGGGGACATGGGTTCGAGCCCTGGTCCAGGAAGATCCCACATGCCGCGGAGCAACTAAGCCCATGTGCCACAACTGCTGAGCCTGCGCTCTAGAGCCAGCGAGCCACAACTACTTGAGCTCACATGTCACAACTATCGAAGCCTGTGCACCTAGAGCCTGTGCTCGCAACAGGAGAGGCCACCTCAATGAGAAGCCCACGCAACACAACGAAGAGTAGTCCCTGCTCAGCAACGAAGACCCAACGCAGTCAAAAATAAATAAATTTAAAAAAAAAACAAAAAACAAAACAAACAAACAAAAAACCCCCATAATTGTCATTGCAAATATTTCCATGTCATTTTAGGAAATATACCAAGCATGGTAAATGATGGAATGCTTTGTGTTTATATGTTTCAGAGATTTTTTTCAATGATCTTAATTTTTCTAGGCATGATGAGTCCTTTATTTAAAAGTGTAAGAGCTATAATTTTGCCTTCTGGTTTTATTTAATTTTTTTCAAAATTAAATTTGCTAATTTTATTAGTACTGAATATAATTTGATAGCTTATAAAAGAAGTAAAGTATTTCCATGTAAAAGACTAAAAAACCTGTGATTTATCATTTCACGTTATTTATTTGTTATCTAATACGTGGAATTCAATACAATCATGCTTCATCACTCTCACTTCAAAGTAGACTCTCCTGGTCACCAAAGATTTATGGGATACAGTGAATTAGAGGCCAAGATCTCAGCCATAACATCAGTGTCTGTTGCAGGGAAGGACATGGCAAGGGAAATATGACCATGGTTGGAAGCAGTCTTAATATTAAAATTTTTGGCTACTGGAATTTAGTGAATGGGTTCCACGTTGTGCTTCTTTTAGAATCCTGTGAGTGCATACGCAAATTAGTAATCTGGACAGAGACCTAAAACTTCCTAAAATATCCCAGTATGACAGTTGTATACTGATGACCATGGTTTGGAATTTCTCTATGTTTCGATTTGTATGTCTAATATCTTATAAATTGGAAGCTTTATGGGTTCTTTAAAAAATGATCTCCCATATGATATTGTAATGCTTTTAAGGATCCAAAAACAAACAAACAAAAAACAGGTAAATTATTTATAAGATCTAAATATACATATGAAAGAAACTATCATCACTGATGTGCAAAATATTGAGCTATGTTTGTGTGGGGTGATAACCTTGTTGACATCTACCATTCTTGGAAGGAGATTAGAATGCCATTTAAGAGCTGATGAGACCAGAGGCCAGCTTTTAAAGGCACACCTGGATAATGGAATGCTATTTCCATTTCAGTCTCTCTTTCTTTCTCTCTCTCTCTTTTTTTTTTTTTTCCCTGTTGAGCTGTGAATGCACTATCTATAATACCCTCAAAATAAACTATTTGATTATTTATAATTGGGTGTTTGAAAATGTATTTTAATTAGGTCCAAGACCAAATTAGAATGGTGTCTAGTGAATACCAAACATTTTCAAAGGCAACACAACATAAAGTGTTTTCTTTTCTGATATGTAAAGTGGGGAGGGTGATTTCACTTGTCAGCTCTCCGTCACAACTCCCAGCCATTTACTGTAACTATATGATGGGTTCCTCCTGAAAAATGCTGCAAAAGTCATTCACATACTCACGGTCTTTTCCTTGAATACTTTTTTAAAAAAAGGTACTGTAGTGTTTTCTGCCACCATTAATTACCAAGGGTTTATTTACAAGACAATAATTAATTATACCTCTGGGAAGCTAAAGAGTCAACATGAATCAAAGCAGGCTTGGTAAGGAACATGGAAGTCTCACATAATTAAGCAGGGCACTGGAGACCAATTGTTTATAGAATGATTTTGCTAGAGCTAATTGACACTAATTATTTAATCTGATTTTCTTCTTCCTAGTTATTCTTCTACAGAGTCACTGCTTTCTGCTAATGATGCACAGGGAACTATCAAGGTGTGCTATGCCTGCATTCAGTGTAGCCTCCCATGTAGGAATTCGATAATGCTTAGATCATTTCCTAACGTGCTACAGAGTATTATATAAAACAAATCACAGAAGAAGTCAACAAATCATCAATGGTAAAATACATACCAGGCAATCACTTGTATTGATGGCTGTTACCTTTTTCTCATATAAGACTGATCCAGTTTTCACTCAGGTTTAAGCTTAAATCATTTAAAATTTAAAAATAGGTATAAGCAATGAACTCATAGTTTCCACACAATTTTTTTAATGTGTAAGATGAGGTGAGGACTGTGGTGTGACTGAAAAGAAAAACAAAGTTTATATAGCTGTTTAAGTACAAAGAAATGTTCCAGTTGAGCGTATAGTGAAACTTAGGGAACAAACCATCTGCAAACATGCCACATTTTACGCAGGATCTATGCTGATGGATAGATGAAAGCTGGATACCTACGGTAGCTGACTAAAAAGCATACGATGTGAATTGTGTTTTATGGTACCAGTGTCTCTGTGGTTTCTGCTTATGGATTGCTCCCTCCTCTGAATATCAGTGTTTGATGACAGTGTTCATAGTTAAGATAATCAAAGATGGGGATTAATTTACTGGTTGCATATTTTGATTCATTCACTTCTTAACCCTCCACCATATTCAGGCTGTTGTATTTTGTATAAGATTCAGGTTCTAAGTATCCTTCTGGCTAAAAAATTAGGAAAAATGGAATCTCTAACACCTTTGTAGTACTGTGAAGAATAATAGGTTTATCTTTGGATCCCTGTCACTCACTTCATCCTGTGTATCCCCCTCCTCACCTTTCTGGTGATGTCCTAAGCTCATCTGTACTAGTCTCTTTGCCAGATCATTCTGTCCTCCCCCTTTATTTTCTTTCTCTGCCATTAAAAGTTACATGTTCTGTAATTTATCCCTCAGTCTCTCATTCTTTGTATTCCAGAGTGACAGTCAGCTAAGGAGTCCATGATTGATTTTAAAGTGCTCATTTTCCCACATCATTGCCTGTTCTGGATTTTATCAATATTTTGTTCACCGTAGAGTGCCCTGGAGAACTTAGTGTAGTGGGAGGATTTAGATGTCAAAAGACATATTCTGGGATATTGTAAGAAATGTAAATGGCAGATTGCAAAGTTCGAAGTATGAGGACATTTACCCAACCTGGGGATCAGTTAAAGCATCCTAAAAAGAGTAGTTAGTCTCATTGGTTACATCAGAGAATTCAATAAGCATGATTGAAATCCATTCCTGAGTTAAGTACCTCACTAAGCCAAAGAGACTTTAAAGACAGTTCTCTTTTAGAAGATACTGTGAGATATAATAATCATCCTTATTTAATGCTGGGCTCTCTTCTAAATGCTTTGCATGCCTAAATCAATTAATCTTCCCAACAGTCATATGAGGAACACAATTTTATGTATTTAGTTATCCTCATCTTACAGATAAGAAAGCTGAGGCATTGAGGTTATATAACTTGTACAAGATCATATAACTGTTCAACAGCGGAGCTGGAATTCAAGCTGAAGTGGTCTGGCCCCAAAGCTGAGCTCTTAACAGTGGTGTCTGAAGAGGACTGGCTGATATTTTTATGCCCATGTCTTTGGTCGGTATGGTTCTCAATCCTGGATTCTCATTAGAATCACTTGATATGGGAGGGGGACAGAGGTTGGATTTTAAAAGAAAACATTAATGTCTGAGGGGTGGGGTCCAGGCAAGGACACTTTTCAAAGTGTCCCCATCTCTCCCACCCTGCTACCCACCCTCAGTGATTTCTAACGTGCAGCCCAGGTTAACAAGTCCTGCTCCAGGCCCTGGGGTGGGAGCTGTTCTCCACCTGCCTCCTGTCTATGCCCATCACCCACAGTTTCTCAAGGTTGTAAAAGCGTGTCACTAATCCTCTGGCAGGAAGCAGTTCCTCAGGTGCCGATTCTCAGTGTCCATGAGTCAAACTCTACAGACCCCAGGTCTCTGTGTTTGTGAATAGATCAAAATTGTGGTAACAGTTGGCCTAGGACAGACCCAGACAGAAGGCTTCCTGGATGTCCAGCCTGATTCACCAGTGGTGTAATTTTAACAACCTAGTGACCCTGGGATCCCTGGGCCCTACTCCCTTTCATACCCAGTCATTCTCCAATATATCCCAACCATTTAATATACTTTGCACATGTCTATGAAGAAACCTTAGGGCAAGACCTTTCTAGGTAGGTAAATTTAAGTAAACCCTCATAACTCGATTTATTAATTTTAGAGGACTCTTTAAAAAACAAAACCACAAGCTATTATCACAAGCAACATAATTTTAAAGATTCCTTATTAATATGATCATCAAATTGTGTCAAAAATGTCTTTTTAGAGCTAGTTTGTTAGAATCAGGATCCAAATGAGGTCTTTGCATTACATTTGGTCTAAGTGACTCTGATATATAGTAGCCCGCTCCCCCTTATCAGGCTATTTATTTGTTGAAAAACTTGGGGGCCATTTCTCCTATAGAATAGCCTATGCTTTGAATTTGGCTGATTGTATTCTCCTGTCGTTTAGCACGCTTTCTATTCACTGTGTTTCCTGTAAATTGTTGATAAGATCTAGACCCTTGATTGCATGTGGATTCTGATTTTTTGCAAGAATACTTCATAAATATGTTTATTTCCTACTGCAGCACAGCAGGATGTGCATAATACCTGGTTGTCCTGCTTTTAGTGGATGGTGAGATTGATCAGTGAGTTCAAATGTTGCCAGTCTGAAACCTCCATTATAAAGTTCCCCATCAACCTTTTGCCTAATGGCTTTTAGCCACTGAAGATGGTTGCAGTATCAGTTATTTCATCAGGGGTTGCAAATGGTGATATTCCAGTTAAACCATTCCTTCTTCATTTATTAGCCATGTTTCTTCTTTATATAAGGGAGAACTTTTGCTCATCAACTGTTTAATTAATCTGAAATCAATTTGTACAGAAAATGCAGTAAAATTTTTGTTTTTTTGCCCATCAGTTTTCAGATTAGTGAATTTGGTGTCCTGGCAACTTTTAAAAGAAACTCAGGGCTTTGTTTTGTTTTGTTTTTCGGCACCGTTATAAACTTAACAGTTTTCAATGCATTGCAGTCATATTCTTTTTGGTACTTACATTATCCCATTTCCGAATGGAAGAACCACTTGAAGTTGATTGTTATGCCCATTTGATGTGACTCTAGTAAACCTTGATAGCATACTTGCTATCAAGTATCCTAAGTACATTCTGTTTAGTTTCTCCTGTATCTCTGGAATTAGCCGTGGTTTCTTTTTAGTGAGAAATGGTATTAAAGGTCATATTCTGGGCCCTAGGAGTGCTCATTGCTACTGGGTTGTCAATGGTTTAAAATTTTTTTATTTGGCAGTTATGATATGTTTTTAAGAAAGAGAAATAAATTATGAAGGTATACTGAAATTTCCAATTCAAATATAAAATTGCAGCTTATTTTACTTAATCCTTTTGATTTTATATTTGTTTCTCTTTTCTCTTAACTGAAAATCTGGTTTTCTAATTAACATTAACATAATCTATAATCATTTTATTTGCTTTATCCTTCTCTCTCCACTTGTATGTGTATTTATATGTTTGTGTGTATATATATATACACACACACATATATACATATATATCTACATATATAGTAATTTTACTAACAGCTCTTAGTAAGGAACTCTTAAACTGAATGCAGTTTAATATTTCATTGTGGTTCTTTTTGCCTTTTTGATCTCTACTACCAGACTGTACAAATACTTTGTTTTAAAGTGATTTTTTTTTTAATGAAGTTTTTTTTTTTGATGTCGACCATTTTTAAAGTCTTTATTTAATTTGTTACAATATTGCTTCTGTTTTATGTTTTGGTTTTTTGGCCACGAGGCATGTGGGCTCTTAGCTCCCTGACCAGGGATTGAACCTGCACCCCCTGCATTGGAAGGTGAAGTCTTAACCACTGGACCACCAGGGAAGTACCTAAAGTGATTTTAAATAATTAATAAGGCTATTCCACCATACTAATAAATGGCTAGATTCACTTTCAGTATGTTTTCAATTTTAAAGGATTCCCTTTTATAAAAATTTTATTTTAAATTATGTAAAACAGTTACACAGTTCCTGAGTCAAAACCATAAGATAATTCAGAGAGATTTAACTCCTGTCTTTGTTCCCTTCTTTCTCTTCCCACGTAGGTACCTTTTAAATTTGTTTTTTGGGTTATCCTTTCACCGTTTCGTTAGTAAATACACACATACATATGTGTGCATACACACACGCACACAACACACACACTCACAGCACAGAATGCCCCTTTCTCCATCTTACATAAAGATAGCCTGTAATACACACACACTTCTGTCTCTTGCTTATTCCACCTAAGGATGCATCCCGGGGCTCACTCATTCCTCTGCAGTGTTTACCGGTCTTCCTCATCACGTTTCATAGATGTGGGTATGGGTGGCTACATCAGGCTAAGTCTCCTAGTTTTTTTGGTTCCAGCATGATCTCTCACATTCAGTTCTTTTAGCCTCTGAAGAAGCCCAGCCTTTCTGGTTCACCTCCCCACTTGTCCGAATTGCCTTTCACCACAATATACAAAGCTTCAACATTTGCCCTTGCTTGGAGCAGGCATTCCATAAATGTTGAGTGCAACAGTGAAGTTTCTTTCATTTCCCTCAGAGGGTCCCTGAAGTAAAGACTCACCTTTCCTTCCTTGAGCTGCCCCTTATTTGAAAGCCTGGATGACCTTACAATAATCTTATCTTTTCCTGCTCTCAGTCTTGCCTCTTTCTGAATCCAGCTTCTCTCTGAGCTCCCTTTCTCAACAGGCTAATGGATCTGATCCCCCTTCCCCCTACTCCTGGGTGGTAACAGATTTCAGAATATGGAGATTTTTCGATCTTGAATATTTCCCCACTTCTCTAGAATCACCCCTCTCAGGAACTCATCCCTTCTCAGTTACAACATGAGGCTATTTTTTTAAAAATTGTTATTTATTTATACTCTAGTTCATTTCAGAGGAGATTCTAGGCACTTAACTGTGACTATATTAAAGTTATTTAGTGACTGGCCAGAATATTGGATGAGGGTTTTAAATTATGGACACACAAACTCACACATATACACCAGACAAATTTATCAGAAGCACTTTGATATTGAAATAGTTGCTAAGATACTAGGTGTGCAATAAGTAAATTAAAAAGTCATGTTCAATAGTATAGATAATCGCAGGGTATAGCTTCTAAACTTTTACATATATCTTTAGAGGAATGTGATTCCTAAGGTTAATCAGAAGCTCCTGCAGTCTGTGTTCGCCTTATCATAGTTACTCGTCCATCTGAGTTTGGGAATTTGAATTATCTCAAAAGCTAAACTTTAACTAAATTCTTCAGTGGACTTATAAAAGACATTCTTGAGGGTAATTTAAATTTATTTTTTCAAAGGAAGCTGCTTTTATGGTGGATATGGAGACATGAAAGTTGACAGTACATTTGCTTTATTTTCCTGTGAGTAAGGAAATTTAACAAGACATCGATATAAGAATAATTGCTCATATTTTCTCCCTCCCAAGTTTTTTATTCTGAATATAAATGTAATACAGGCTCAGATTATAAAATATAGAGTATACATACATGTAGTAAGAAGAAAATAAAATCTTTATTTTCCTAAATAACTGTGATTAGTGCTATTAATATTTTGATGTATTTCTTTCCAGGATTTTTCTAAATATAAAACAGAAATTTATATAATTTAAAATGTAGTTGAAATTGTATTATGTATAGTGTTTTATATCCTGCTTTTCTTCACTTGTCATTATGCTTAAACATGTTTAAGTCATATCATGAAAAATTCTTTATAATATAATTTTAATACTTTCATAGCATTCCATCATACAGAAATTGCAAAATTTGTGCAACAATTCCTCTGTTGTCTAACAGTTATGCTCTTTACAATTTTTAAAAGTATAAACCACTGTTTATATTTTGGATAATTTTCTCAGGCTCTACTTCCGAAAGTGAAATTACTAAGGACCAATTGGCTCAGTGTTTGGTCTGTTACCCCCACTCTTATCAAGATGGTCAAGTCAATCAGGAAATGTAGGAGATATAACTTTTGTCTTAATTTCAATCATGACACGTAGGATGCCCGTCAAGAACAGTTGTCATTAGTTAAGAACATCTCTCAGCATGAGTAGATTTGTGTCCTGGCAGGTCTCAGGTGGTTCAGCACAGAGTAATGCAAGGACGCTGAATAGAAGACAGGATTCCTGGGTTCTAGTCTCAGCTTTTCCATCATCATCTTGTATGACATCAGCAACATTAACATCTCTGTGCCTTTGTTTCCTAGCCTATAAAGTGAGGGAATCTATAAAATTATATTTATTAAGATTCCTTCTGATCCCCAAATTCTCTGTTTGAATATTTGGAAGATTTTACGTTTGGAAATTGGACAAAGGCTACTGTCTAAAGATGTGGCTGATTGGATTTCTGCTATCAGCAGCCCATCAAAACCATCCTTTATCTGCAAATGAGGAGAGCACAGCTTTACTTGTTCTTAGGCTCAGTCCTAGCTGTGCTAGTTCATACAGCTTGTACTTGAGGAAGTACTGAGTTACCTGGCAGTCTTCTTTAAGTCCACCTCCCATCCTCTGGCAAACTCTTCCAGCTCTATGTATCACAGTCTTCAAGAAAAGTTCTAGAGAAAATTATCTGGAAGCTTCTGTGCATTAATAACCCAAACCTTCCATCTACCAATACAGGGAAACATGCAGCTTTCCACTAAGGCCCACTCATCAGTCACTTTTCCATTCTGTGACAAATGATATCTAATAGATAAAGCCAAAACTGATCAAGAAGTTCAAAACGTCTCTGGGAGCATGAGGTAGAGGAATATAGAATTAATTTGCCATTGATCTTCAGCCTAAAGTAAAGATTTACAGAGTGGCAATTGTAGCCAAGTTATCATGTAGCTATGACATTAGAGAACTGCTAACGACATCTCTTCTAAGAACAAGAGCAGTACTTACCAGCCATCTACTCTCACCCTCTAATGGAAAGGGACAACCCTCTGAGAAAGATCTCAGAGCAAAGTTTGTTTTACCACAGTGGTGGTTCTCAAATTTTAGCATGTATCAGAACCATGTGTGTGTGTGTTTTAATTTTATTGAAGTATACTTGATCTACAATGTTGTGTTAATTTCTTCTGTACAGCAAAGTGATTCAGTTGTACATATATATATATATATACACAGAACCATGTGTTAAAAGGCAGATTACTGGACCCTCTCCCCAGTGTTTCTGATTCAGTGGGTCTAAGATGGAGCACAAGAATTTGCATTTCTTTCTAATTCCCAGATATGCTGATAACACTGGTCCAAAGACCAGACTTTGAGAATCACTGGCCTACTGGATTTGAAGCACTCTTCACTGTAATCACACTGATGCCTTCCATTTGAATGAAAGGTGAGCTAGCAACAGGATGTTAAGTAGCTTTTATAAGGAGAGGTGAAGGGTGGTGATTACAGGTAGGGCTAGCAATAGATATTCTACAGAGACTAACCCAGGGAGCGGCAAAGTAACGCAATAGAGAATGTGGAAGTTAAAGCTAATAGCTGAAGGTGGTCCTTGTGGAAATTGGCTGTCAGAGATGTAGTAGCTAAGCCTAGAGAAGAAGCCACCCGGATAAGAGGCTAAATCGGCAGCAGCAATAGGCTCTTTACAGGATAATAATCTGGAGGTGAGTTATTACATTAAACTAGTCAACTATCAGCTCTTATCAATTTACACCTTTCTCAACTAGTAATGCTCCCTCTAGCTTTCTCTAATAGGAATAACAGTGATAGATTACTAATAGAATGGGCTATTGTGGAATATTGGCTGGCAGGAAACATCTCCTTTTCTTGCATTTTTTTTCCACATAAGAGTTTTTCACATTTAAATGATCTGCATCTTGAAGTGCCTGCCACTTAGAAAAGAAGTTCGATATACCGCAGCATGCAAGGATATGAACAGGAGGAACTCTGCTTCATAGTTTTTGTCTTCTAGAAGCACTCCCTTTTGTTCAAGTTGCAGCCAGAGAATCAATGGGGAGCAAACCAGAATCAATTTTAATTGATTGTTCAGGTTTTTTAATAATCGGCATTCTTCCCTAATGCTTGACAGAATAACAACTAGAGTCTGATGCCCTGTAATTTTAACTCCCATTCTAAATGCATATTACTGTCCAGCAACTATTGCACCTACAAACAGCACACTGCCCGATGGTATGTCAGAGGAAATAGGGGTGCAGAATAAAGGAGAAATGGAAAATTGTGCTTATATGTGTTTATTTACATGCATGCACACAAACATGTGGGCTCCAGCTGCCATGGTTGTGGCCAAGTTGTCCATTTTTGGTAATAAAATAGCATGTAGGGAAAAGACTTCTGCAAATATTAAATTGATATGCTTTAATTTCCTCCTTATTTCATGTTTGCAAACTTCTACCTCCAAGATTATGTCATGAGGTTAATTGTTCCAAACAGGAGAGAACAGGATTAGCAATAATCTTGAAACCAGTTTTGGATACTAAAGGACATTGGAAATCTCTTTAGCAAACGTGACCGACAGCATTGTTGCTTATCCAATAGCTATCTCCCCACCCCTTTCTAATCTTCCTAACAGAATCCAACCATTGTGCCAGCTTCAAGGGATGAATTTTGAGTGTTTAACTAAATTATAGTTATCCAAAATGACTGAAAAGTGCCCAAAAGAGACTCTATAAACCAATGGTTCTCCATCTTGCTGATGTACAGAAGCCTGGGATCTACCCCCGTAAATACTGATTTAATTGGTGAAGCATGAGACAGAGCACTGGTGTTTATAATAGCTCAACAGCAGCTATGGATGAGAATCACTGGCTTAAATTTTTGGAATCACCAAATTTTAAAACAAATTGGACTATGTATTTAGTTCCCCATCGCACTTCCTACTATAAGAGTATTTAAAGACTAAATAATGAAACCTGTACCTCTGAGTTATAATATGAGAAAACATGTGGACCTTCCTAAATAATACCCATTTTGAGCCCTGTCATGGATATTTTCCATATGCTCTCATTAAATTCTTATGATACTACAGCAAAGGGTAATTAATATCCCCAGTTTTATAGATGCGAATATTGAGGCTAGGCAGGGATGTAGCTAGTGGAGTCAAACCCAGATTTCTTGGGCTCCAAAGTTCATAATCTTTCATCTCTACTGAACTGCTTTTCAAAAGCTTTCTCTTTTCATTTGCTTCCCAATACCTGATTCTTATTCCCTGTTGATACAGAGCAAAGCCAAGACAGTAACTTTGGATTTCTGTCTCTCCAGTCTAAAGCTCCAGCTCCTAAATTTAAGACGCAATCCAGTCATGACCCAGCCTTACTGGTCTACTTTTTGGAATCAAGACTGTATCAATCAGCCTAAATCCTCAAGCCCCGTTGTACTGAAGGTACAATAATATAGTACCTTCAGCTCCTAGGAGCTTTCCAGTGCCTTCAGTCCTAGAGGAACAACAGAGATTCCCATGAGCTTCTTGATAAGCATTTTCAGATGCTGCTTTTTGCTTCTGGAAACATTTGTTATGAATCAACAGGAATTAAATTCAATAGCACATTTTGTCTCAATCCACTTTGGGATATTAATGATCAGGATTGGCTGTCTACATTCAGCAGTCTGACCAGATAAAAATCAGATTTCAATTTTAATGAACTGTAATTGTTAAAGCATCTTGCAAGAGAGCCCGTGTTGTTCCAGGGCAAATTTGGTTCAATGTCTGAATTTCTTCTCTTAACCACCAGTGGCCAAAAACCACTAAGCCATTTGTTGCTAGTGTTTTGCTTAGCTGTCAACCAAATATTTTTTACCCGTGATAAGTGTATACTTCTTGGGAAAAAAATTCAAGCCAATATTAACTGACATGATTTATTTTGTTTCTGATATTTCTCTTACTTCACTCATGTTTCAGTCCATTGCTTCTAAGCTGTTGAATTCTATTAAGCAGGCCTATTTTCCAAATCATCAGAGTAGTTGTGAAAAATATTAGTTAACTTTCTGAATAGTATAGTACCTCAATTCATGTTGGTTTGCACTCACTGAACATGCCGTTTTTTTATTGTGTAAATATGACAGAGGTATATTGATCTCTTCTCTTAAGTGCTTAATCAAACTCTGTTAATACTGCTAGCCATAAACTATCTATCAGAAAGGCATAGATTTGAAATGTTTGCATCTGTGAATTAAATGAAATAATTTATCATGAGACTTTTTTCTGGGCCTACTGAGAGTTGATCCTAGATTTTTCATGCTGTGTTATTAACTTCCATGTTGGCTTTGTCTAATTCTATGTAAAGTATGCTGATTTATTAGAAGGCTCACTTTACTGTGAACTATAATTGGATACTCTTGAAAGAATGAGTTTCATTGATTTAGTCAATGACCACAAATATTACTGAAGTAAGCCTCTTAACAGTGTAGGGATGTATTTTGGCCATGATCAATGTTTCTGAATCTTCCCTTGTATTTTTTTGTTTTGTTTTGTTTTGTTTTATTTAGTGCTATCTGCATTGATTTAAATCTACAGCAGTGTTAAGTGCTAAATTTATCTTGACACAAAGTTTCATTACTTTCCTGGAGATGCAAACTTTTCTTTGTTTATTATAGATTAAAAATATTCCCTGACAGTCTTTGAAAATAATCTATTTGTACTTATGTCAGTATGTGTCAGCAATAGACGATAAGTAAAGTGAAAAATTAAAGACATTGCCCTTAAAATAATTGAATTAAGTTTATTCTTTTTTAAAACCATTGCAATTATCTACCTTTGTGCCTCCTAAAGGAATTTTGAACTTTCTGAAAACAAAAGGTAAAGTTCAACAGGTTTGAATCTTTTCTGTATACCTGTGAGTGAGTAGACATTGACAAGTGATGTGCTAAAGGATGAATAATGAGCGTGATCTTGACTCAGAGTCCCTAAGAACCAGCTTTTATCAAAAAAGTGTGCTGGCTCTGCAAGCAACTTTCTATTCTACTTAACAACATTAAGCCCAAAGAAAAAAATCAGGAACTAGACCTAAAGTACATGTGGGTTGTGTATCAGTCTTCTGAATTATACATCATGGAAAAATGTAAAATATAAAGCTTAGTAGCATTTTATTAGAATTATAAGACAAAGAGGGAAAAAATCCCCACAGCATATGTATGCATGGTATACCTTCTGGTTAGAGTAGAAGTTAGTTGACAGTGTTTGATTTTTATATCCCTCATTTTATTTATTTATTTTTTGAGTTTTTTTAAATTGAAGTACAGTTGATTGATTTACAGTGTTGTGCCAATCTCTGCTGTACAGTAAAGTGACTCAGACACATACAGACAGTTTTTTAAAAATAAATTTATTTATTTACTTTTGGCTGTGTTGGGTCTTCGTTGCTGCATGCGGGCTTTCTCTAGTTGCGGTGAGCGGGGGCTACTCTTCATTGCAGTGTGCGGGCTTCTTATTGTGGTGGCTTTTCTTGTTGCGGAGCACAGGCTCTAGGCACGAGGGCTTCAGTAGTTGTGCCACACGGGCTCAGTAGTTGTGGCTTGTGGGCTCTAGAGTGCAGGCTCAGTAGTTGTGGCCTGTGGGCTCAGTAGTTGTAGCTCGCGGGCTCTAGAGTGCAGGCTCAGTAGTTGTGGCGCCTGGGCTCACTTGCTTTGCGGCATGTGGGATCTTCCCGGACCAGGGCTCGAACCCGTGTCCCCTGCATTGGCAGGCGGATCCTTAACCACTGCGCCACCAGGGAGGCCTATTTGATTTTCTTTCAAAAAATAATGTAAGCAGGCTCTACATGCACATAGTATAAAATTCAAAAAGTAGCAAAAAGATTTGAGGTAAAAGTAAACCTCCCCTCTACCATCTAGTAACTAAGCTACCTAATCCCTCCCTGCAGGCCACTAGTTACCTGTTGTTTGTATATACCACCAGAGACACTTTCAATGAACCATAAGTGTGTATCTGTATGTGTGGATGTATACACAAACAGTAGCACATTGCAGAGTGTTTCTACCTTGATTTTCTCCTTTAACGATGCATTTTAGAGAGTTTTCCATATCGTTACACCCAGAGTTGTCTCATACTTTACAAAACTGCATAATAATCCATTCTATGGATGTACCACAATTTATTTAACCAGACCTCTGTTGATGGACATTTAGGTCATTTCCAATCCCTTGCTATATTGAATAATATTATAATGACTGTCCTTTTACATGCATTATTTCTTTTTTTTTTTTTTTTTTTTTTTTTAATAATGTTTTATCTTTAGCATTTAATGTTTATTTATTTATTTATTTATTTTGGGCTGTGTTGGGTCTTTATTTCTGTGCGAGGGCTTTCTCTAGTTGTGGCAAGTGGGGGCCACTCTTCATCGCGGTGCGCGGGCCTCTCTCTATCGCAGCCTCTCTTGTTGCGGAGCACAGGCTCCAGACGCACAGGCTCAGTAGTTGTGGCTCACGGGCCTAGTTGCTCCGCAGCATGTGGGATCTTCCCAGACCAGGGCTCGAACCTGTGCCCCCTGCATTAGCAGGCAGATTCTCAACAACTGCGCCACCAGGGAAGCCCCCTACATGCATTATTTCTTACATGTGCAAGTATATCTGTAGGTTATACTCATGAGTGGAATTGTTGGGTCAAAGGGCATATTTAACCAAAATTTTGGGAAGCATTGCCAGGGTGATATTTGAATGTTTAACAATTTACTACAGCACAGGCTCCAGTCAATCAGGATGGATGCCAGCCATAGACAACCGGTAAAGGCTGGATATCAGATGTGAACACTGTCAAATTGCCCTCCAAAGACATACTAATTGATTGGTCTGCTTTAAATCATCTTTATGAGAATAGATACCATGCTCTTCCATTATTATTTCCATTTACAGAATTTGCTAAATCTCAATGGTTTTTGTATGAACATTATTGCCAATAAAACGTTACCTGGAGACACTGGTGGATTGGAGTGGTACAGGTGCTATATTCAGACTGCATATTAAATGTAGTATATAACAAAGCCAAGTTCAGAATTGTCTATCAATGTTTACACCATGCAGAGCTGCCCATGTGACTGAGTAGGTGACTAGAGCAGAGGGCTTATCTGCCTCTCTCATTAGAAGGTAAGCTTCATTGGAGCAGGAAGTTGTTTTTATTTCCCACAACAATATCTTCAACACCTAGAAAAATGCCTGGTGGTAGTTGGAGCTCAAATCCAACTGATCCCTACTGATTAAATAAATTAATATTGAACTGAGTATCAGGAAGATAGAGAATCTTCCCTACAAGGACAGTGAAAAGTTGTGAATATTCACATAGTAACAGTTATTTTTCTCGTTATACCTATTTTCTGATTCCTAAGGTTTGGAGATTGGTCACTTATTAAAGGTGTATCCTGAAGTCAAAATTATTGAAGGTACATAGGTTTTACCTTCAAAATTATTGAAGGTAAAACCTAGATTTCACCAGTAGGTCTTTTAATTCAGCTCCTTGAGGAAGAGTGTCTGTGTCTGAATATTCTTAGACCATGATTATTGCTAAAGTTTGCACATTTTATAATGTGGTAATTGTATTTAGCTAGCTGATGTCTTTTGTTTTGGAGGGCTGGGGTGTAGATACTTGCGAATGTAGAATTTAACACCTGAAGTAGTAATTATGTGTACTTGGAAATTACAGGGTAGGCATTGGCAATTGGAATGGAAAAGGCAGGTTATAGAAAATAATATGCAATATATATAGATTTATGTGTTGAGTGCTGTGGGGACACATAGCAAAAAATGCTTGCTATACCTTAAAACAGAGTTGCTAACTTTCTTAATTCTCTCCCACCTCCCTTCCACCTCCAATTCATGAGGAACAAAGAGGCAAAGTCATGTGACGAGATGATGATTCCAAAACACTACAATATTAGCATGGAATTCAATGCTGTCTCATAAATTTAGGTTGTCTTGGAAAAGCATGATTAGAAATATGGTGTCACATATAATGTCTTCCCAACAAACTGAATTATTTGGACTTCTTCAGCTTTTCTCCCATGTAAATATAATGCACAGGGACTTGAGATGACTTAAAAAAAAAAAAAAAAAAAAGCCCAGAATTTCAGATGAGCAAGAACTAGCTAAATGTAGTAGTAAGAGTATATAGATACCTTTAAAGAGCATGAATACTATGCAGTTTTCTGGAAAGGCTCTCACCATAAGCTCCATGAGGACTGGGTTTATTTGGTTCACCATCAGATTTCAGCACCTAGCACCTGGCACATGGTAGGTACTCAACAAATCTTTGTTAAATGAATAGGAAGAATATTCTTTGTGAGGCTAAAAGAGGGGATTCTCAGCAAAAGAAGCAAGTGGTCAGCATTTGTTAAAGTGTTAAACTTCATGAAGCAAAGGGGTTGAGTGTTGGGTTATTAAATAATGCCCATGATATCAAGCCTGGATCCCATTAAGCCCCAGGCTAAGGGGTGAACAGTTAATTTCATAGCTGTACTAAATAGTTATATCACATATCAGTCAAGGTGATATATTCCTCTAAATCCCTTGGAAAGCACCCAAGGGCAGAGGCCAGAAATCATTATAAGCTTGATTTGGAAAACTGCTAATAAAGTGGGTCATGGAACTTTTTTTCAATGCCAAGAAAATAATGTAATAATGGGACTGTGTCTTTCCCCTTTTCCTTTGAAAATGCTTTTAGTATTAGGATCTATTCAATCAAAGGATTTAGGAATATTCCAACCATAAATGTTTCTGTGTTTTACATTTAGTAGTTATTAAAGTGGATACCTGATGAGTTGTATTATCAGATTAAAATCTCTGTGAATCAAAGGGGAGAGAGAGGAGTTTATTGGGATGTGTAAAGATCTTTATATTAGGAAAACTCACAATTAAAGTTTTGTTTGAGGGAAGTAAATGGGAAGATTTTCTGTGTGAGAGTTGAACGCAGATATATAATGGAAAAACGTTTAATAGATAAGGTTTTAGAATTTTACAAAGAGCTTTCTGTTATAATATGCAATTAAGCATATTGGGAAAGCTATTGAAAATAAAGCATAGCTCTACATTGTTAAAAAACGAGGCCTGGAAGCAGTATTCACAATTAACAGCAGGTTAGTTCATCATCCCTTGATTTACAGTGATTTAACAATGTAGCATAGCACACATTTTTCAAAAATCCAATTGCTAATCTATTTAAGGCCGAAATGAATTGGAACACTATTAGAACTTCATTTTGGTGTTCTGACCTAAAATGGAAATGCATGTATGAGTGCTCTCAAGTTTGCATTACTTCTGGGTATTACATCATGTTTCTCAGACTGTTTTTCATCATGGCTGTGCCGCATTGCTTTATGCCCTTTTATTCCTGGAAAAGGGAGTTCCACCTTGAATCAGGGAATCAGATTTTCACCTCCTTAGCAGAAGAGATGTCAGTCAAAAGGTGATTTAGCAGTTTCCAAGGATTCTCGGACTTTTGCAGAATGCGTTGAGGAAAGTATTGCATTCCCCACACGGAATTTTCCTGGAGATCATGTAGTGAAGCTGCAGCCTCGTTAACTGGTGAATGAGGCTGGTTGACTGGGATCTCCTTGGAGTACTGCATCCAAATTTGACTCCATAGCCCCAACCTATGGTTACTGGTTTGTGTGATGTTAAATTGTGACAAGTAAAGGGAGATAAAGACTGAACAGCTGGCCCCCAAATGCCTTCTTAGATATTTTTTTGATGGCGCCCATACATGTTCCTTTGATAAGCAGAAAGAACTATGTAAGCACATCTTATCGATCTCTCCTCACAGCTGCTGTGCAGATGTAACCTGCTTTAAGACAATCCAGTTTATGAAAATCCACATTTAACCTACTCTTTACAAAGGAATAATCCCTTGCGCGTCTGTGCGGAATTTAATAATCTGAAGAACCTATATCCATTTGCTTAGTTCTGAAGGGTTTTCTACATTTTAAAATGTCTAGGCGTACTCTGAAGCGCACAGAGTGAGGTATGTTTCAGTTCGTTTAAGCTGAGTGCTTACAACCACAAGCAAATGTGTGGCTTTTCCACACAACTGTGGAAATCCAGCACTTCTTGTCAGATGGTGTTGGTAATTTTGGGGGTAGGGGAGGGGAATGGCAGTTGTGCAGATCTGAGAATGAGCTAGAAACAGATTCCCTGGGTTGGGTCGTGAACCAGAAGGGATTCCACAGCCCTTTCTGCTATGTAACAAGACCAATAGTAGTACTTCCTAAGTGGGATAAGACAACTCTTAAGAGGCCTGGAAGCTGAAAAGGCAACTTCTCTGTGGGTCATTTTACTTTTCATTTTGTGGGAATCAGTGAAGCACGTTCATGAAACTCAGAGGCAAGGACACCAAGTACGGAGGTAAATGATTAAAGAGCTACAACTTCATGAGGGAGAGCAAGGGCAAGGTTAGGGCCACAAGAGTCCATAGGCCGTGAAAGTAGAGCCAAGTCAGCTTGCCCAGGCTTTTCCTGGAAACACAGCAAGACCCAAAGGTGGAAACTTCAAACTTTTCAGAGGCAAGAGTGGATCATGGTTTTGTGGGGACTGAAGCTTATATTGATACAATTTTAGAAATACAAGGTGAGATGTAACATAGGGCCTCTAAAGTGGTCTTTGCTAAAGAAAGGCCCTGAAGCTTATGATATGATTTATAACATAATGTATGATTTATCCATCTTTGTATGAAACAAAGTACGCATCACTCTTGAGAAATAATAATAATATATTGAGCGCTTGCTATGTGCCAAGCATTATGTTAAAACCTTATTATATTAGTTTCCTAGGACTGCTGTGACCAAGTACCACAACTGGATGGCTTAAAACGACAATTTTTTTTTTTTTTTTTTTTACAGTTTAGAGAATAGAAGTCCAAAATCAAGTTATTGCCAGGGCCTAGTTCCCTCCAAAGCCAGCTTCTGGTATCTCCAGGCATTTTAGTTTGTGGCAACATAACTCCAATCTCTGCTTCTGTCTTTACACGGCTGTCTTCCCTCTGCATCTTTTCTTCTTATAAGGACACCAGTCAAATTGGATTAAAACCCACCCTAATTCAGTATGACCTCATCTTAACATTTTATTGTATTTGCAATGACCCTATTTTTCTAAATTAGGTCACATTCACAGGTTTTAGGAGTTAGAACATCAACCTATTTTGGGGGGAAACAGAGTCCAACCCATAGCACTTACAAATGACCCCTTTAATGCTCACAGTAATCCTGGGAAGAAGTTACTATTATCATCCCCATTTTACAGTGGAAGAAATTGAGACTCAGAGAAGTGGTATTACTTGCCTGAGGTCACTGAGCTAATCTAGCACTGGGTTTCCATAATTCCAGCCAAAGCCGACTCCTCCTGTTGCCACACAGTTAATTCTGATGAAAGTGAGTTAATCCATGTTCTTCTGCCTGTAGCTATAATTACAGCTAGAGCTTTATTTAATAGGAATCAAGAAAAGGGGCTTCCATCACCCATTTCTTTTTTTTTTTTTAATTTTACACTTTATTTTTTAATTTTATTTATTTATTTATGGCTGTGTTGGGTCTTCGTTTCTGTGCGTGGGCTTTCTCTAGTTGCAGCGAGTGGGGGCCACTCTTCATTGCGGTGCGCGGGCCTCTCACTGTCGCGGCCTCTCTTGTTGCGGAGCGCAGGCTCCAGACGCGCAGGCTCAGTAATTGTGGCTCACGGGCCTAGTTGCTCCGCGGCATGTGGGATCTTTCCAGACCAGGGCTCAAACACGTGTCCCCTGCATTGACAGGCAGATTCTCAACCACTGCGCCACCAGGGAAGCCCCATCACCCATTTCTTAATTCTCCTTCAAGATGTTCTTGAACTGCTTTAAGGACATCATCCTTTAAACTTTATTTGGTAATGAGTGACACTTAGAGGGTCCATTCTAGAGTGTTGGGCGGGGGGAGTCACATTCTGGTGGTTCTAATCGTCTTTTTAATTCCCTGCTTAAAACTGCCCAAAATTTCCTGGTTCTGAGTTCTTACACACACACTTTTTTTTTTTTTAATATATATAACTGGAATCAAAGCAACACAACTAGAATGTTTTTAGATGTTCAGTGGTCATGTGGTGCTACCATGTATTTTTGAAAGTAGTGAAGGAATTGCTTTTTTTTCTCTCATGATTTACCCAGGTCATGGAAAATAGAGATGGCTTGATGAGTTCAAAGAGAATTAAAATATTATTCATAGTCAGAAATTTTCCAGCTGTTTGGAGAATCCCACAGCTTTATTTCCTGGGCAATAGAAGAACTCCTGGCCAGAGAAATGGTCAAGTATATGGTGAAAGGGAGAATGGAGCTCCCAAATATCACAACTTATTTAACCTTGCTACACCCCAGTTTCTCATTCATAAAATGTAGAAATGAGTAAAGGTTCTTAAGAATCTTTCCAGGTCAAATTATTACTCTAAAAAGCTTTCATACAATGTTGAAATTTTTAAAAATGTGGGCTACAATTAGCCATAAAATCAAGTAAACAATTTAGACTAAACACCCACCATTATTCTGTTTTGCTAATTGTTCATTTTTTGGTGGTAGAAAATTTTGCTTAATAATATGTGTTAAATGTCAATCAGTGTTGAATGGATATGTAGAGTTTCTATGGCTGTGTGTCCTTTTTTTGCTTTGAAACACATAGTATACATTATCTGTTGAAGTATCTCAGATCTAGAAACTCTAATGTAACTGGGATGGGGATTCCCTAACAGCTGGTTCCACCTAGTACCTGGGGTGTAGGTTGAAACGCCACAGTACCCCAACTTCTCCTGTAGGGTACTTGCTAATTGTATTCTGGGCAGTTAGGATGGGCTCAGCAAAGTCTCAGTGGAGGGATGCAAGTCCTTCTGTTAGACAATGCTGATGTAGGTGGGCAGCTGGAAAAGCAGGCCCTCACCCCACAGTAGTGAAAACTTCTAAAGAGGACAATTACTACTCCCCAATTATGGCCTGAAGAAATGCAGGCATCTACGTGACACTGAGAGTGCTTATCTGTGCCTCTATAGTAATAGTACTTAGTTCCGTGCAGCTCTCCCAGGTAGGCTGTCTCTTAATAATATCCCTTCTCCTCCAATCCCCCAAAATTATGCTCTACCTTCCAGTTTCTCTCCAGGTCAGGCTGGAGAAGCATGACTTATTAATAACACACAATCAAAACCACAAAATAAGAGCCCGTTAAGGTAGTGCTCTGGACCACACAATTCATGTGTTGAAACCCTAATCCCTAATGTGATGGTATTTGCAGATGGGCCTATGGGAGGTGATTAGGTCTCTTGAGGGTGAAGCCTTCGTGATGGGATTAGTGCTCTTACAAAAGAGATGTGAGAGAGCTTACTACCTCTCTCTGCTTTTCACCATGTGTGTTTACAGGGAGAAGGTGGCAATTCAGGAAAAGTGTCCTCACCAAGAATCAAATTTGTCAGAACCTTCATCTTGGACTTTCTAGCCTCCAGAACGATGAGAAATTAATTAGTTTGTTGTTTAAGCCACCCAGTCTATCGTATTTTGTAATGGACTAAGACAGATGGGTAATATCTCCCTTATACTGTATAAGTAAATGAACAGATGTAAAACTCAATCTTTTAACCTCTGTAAACTAACGTCAGTAATTTATACTTTGACTCTTTCCTGCTGCATAGGCCCTAAGAGGTACTGAAGTGAGATATAAAGGATCTTGTTATTTTGTTTATCTTTTAAAAATATTTTCATAAAATTAATTAATTAATTAATTAATTAATTTTAATTTTGGCCGCGTCAGGTCTTAGTTGCGGCATGTGGGATCTTTTGTTGTGGCACACGGGCTCTTCGTTGTGGTGCGTGGGCTTCTCTCTAGTTGTGGTGCATGGGCTTCTCTCTAGTTGTGGTGTGCAGGCTCCAGAGTACGTGGGCTCTGCAGTTGCGGTACGTGGGCTCTCTCGTTGTGGCGTGGGCTCAGTAGTTGCAGCACATGGGCTTAGTTGCCCCATGGCATGTGGGATCTTATTTCCCCGACCAGGGATTGAACCTGTGTCCCCTGCATTGAAAGGCAGATTCTTAACCACCTGGACCACCAGGGAAGTCCTTGTTTACTTTGATAATTGATATTTTATTGGTTATTTTGAGAATCAGTACGTAGGCATTTCAATTTAAACACAATTTTAAACATATACACTGAAAATCTAAAAAGCTCTGTAGTTTTGATTCTTTGCTAAACTGTTATTCCAGTGACTTCCCAGATCAAAATTTGGAGGCTAATTTTCCTTAAGAGGATACCAAGTATCAATATCTTCCTGTATTGATAAGCTGTTACATTATAAGTCCCACTGACTCACAATATAATATCAACTACGCTACACACCCCAAATTTCAATCTTTCATCACACATTAACAAAGTTATTAGGCAAACTGGACTACTACTACTACCATTATGTGACAGAGGACACATAATTCTGATAAGGAAAGCCAAGGTCAAGGAGTGTTTTTCTTTAGGGAACAATTCTACTACATGGGAATAGAATTAATTTAAAATGTTCAGGACATATTAAACGTACAACTGTGACTACAAATTGCCATTTGGTATGCTTTGTATTATAGGGTATAAAATGCCCCCCCTCGTTCTATGGAATGTTAGGCTGACACTGAAGACCGTCAAAGTTTCGCATAATTCAGTACTTCACTATTCTCTGGTTGTACCAAGAAATAAACAATGAGCAAATTATTTCACTTCTTAAAAAAAGCATTTACACTTAAAAAATGGGATGAGATGGGATTCTCTCTTTTTTAAAAGTGTGTCTGTTAAAAAACTCCCACTTAGAAAATAGTTGACTAAAAATATTTCTCTGGATTGTACAAAAAGGGAAATAGGAACCACGGGTAAGATCTGGCATATGATATCAGTCGTACTTAGCTCCTTTCTCTTCGTCATCAGAGGCTGGACTCTCCTCATTTTTAATTTCTCCATTTTCTGCAAGTTAATCTTTAGTTTCTTGTTTACACACTTCAGCTAGTTTTCCGTTTTTCCTCCTCTTCCCTTTTGTTTTTGTCTGAAGATTTAACCTTTTCTGTTGCCATTTTAGGTTTTGTTTCCACTCTTGCAGAAGTAGGTTTAGCTGATCTAAACCTTGTGATCTTCTCTTGGGCTCCTCCTTCACCTCCCTTTGGCTGAGTTGGCCTTCCTATTGGGCACCCCCCTCCCCTGTTGTTTGATGATGCCCATTCATTCATTCATTTGTCTAGGCAACAAATATTTTTTGATGTGAATCACAATTCTAGGTAAACAATGAGGAGGAGCAAACCATTTCTTGCCCTCATGGGGCTTACAGTCTTGTTTGTTAAAAACAAGGCAATTTGTCAATGTATGCTGAAAGTAGAATTATAATTCACATTTTCCAGTATTTATTTGTATATTTAGCATTCACTAGGTTTTAAAGGTATATCGTATATTTTTTTGCTCTCTATTTCATCGTCTGTATTTGTGACATTGGTATTTGTTTTAGATTATTGGATCCTCGAGAATAGGGATTTTTCTTTTTCTATCTCTGGTGGAGGCCTGCTTATAACAAATGTATCTTAATCAGCACTTGTTAATGATTTTGTCGTTTAGACTCACACAATTTTAGCCTTGGAAGACGCCTTAGAGATCATCTAATTTAATCTTCCTATTGTATAGGTGAGACAAAGGAGGCTTAAGGTGATAGAATTTTTTAGAATAAAGTACTGGAAAGGTCTGTGATCATTAATATTGTTGCCAGGTTCACATAGCTTATTTGTTCAAAACTAGAACTAGTATCTAGTTTTTCTGGATTTGAATTTAAGATCTGTTATTTCCTAGCTGCACAATTTTCGCCAATTTCTTAATTTCTCTGAGCCTCAGTTTTGTCACAGGTGAATTGGAGATAAAAATAATGCATTCCTCTGAGGATTTTTATGAGGATTAAATAAAATATGATATGTAAAGTTCTTGGCATACAATAATTCAAAACAGACAGCCTCTGATTATACGGATGACCTGTTTTTAATATGGCTGCCAAATATTGGCGACAGAAGACTTGGGGAGGTGAACAAGGATCTGAGGCGGGCTCAGCATATTCTCCAGCTCTCTCTAAGAGACAGTTGGAAATAGTCTTCCATCTTCAAACTAAGCAAGTTCACCTGATTGTTGTGAGCCACAGGGAGGTGGCAGAGTCTAACCCGGATACTACAAGAACTCAAGTGACTAGCTTGAGTACTAAAAAGAAATATGTCACCTTTTTTTGTTCCCCAAGAAGGTGAGTTGGATCACACTGATTACAGGATGATTTCTCCTTAAGCCTGCCATCAGTGGCTCATTCCAGCATCTTTCACCACATGGCAGAGATCATATTCCCATCCTCTAGCAGGTCAAAAATAAGTGTAAGAAGTATCATTTAAAGCTATGAAAAGATAATATTATCAATTCTTTCTTTTCACTGAGAGTTTTCATTATCTTATACCTTAATCTCTGCAATTATTTGCTTTCTTTGAAGTAAACAGTATCTAGGGAAGAGAAACATGGAAGCCTTTATGTTTAATAGTACCTGATTACCCAGGCCTTTATTTGGTAGAGGGGATTTGGCTGTGAGGAATAAGAGAGTAGAATATACTTGTCAAATGAAATAGTAATTTTTATTCCATTATCTTTTTCTATACTGATTACCTAATCAATGGCTATTTCTGAGAAGGGAAATATTTTAAAAATATATATGAGGTGAAATATGACTGAATAATAGGGTATATTCATTCAATGGAATCAAAAATTACCTGAGACTTACCTGCAATGGAATACTAAACAACCTATTAACATGTGAACATTGTTAAATTAAAATTTTGAGTGAAAATTTTTAATTGGATTGTTATTAATATAAAATAAAATGCTGCTATACTCTAATTTAGGAAAAATATATTTAAAAAACGTGTGGAAGAGATGCTCATCAACTTCAGGATAGTGGTTCCCTCTGGGGATGAAGGGAATTGCATTGAGGAAAGAAACAAAGGATGCTTCAACATACTTTTTTTACTTAAAGAAAAAAATACAATAAAAAGTGTCTTAAAATACAGTTGGAAGTAATACCCTTAGAATAAAAAAAAGGAGGTGTTTAGACTAGACTAATGGTCATTTTCTATGTTATTCAGATTAGTATTGTCTTATAGAACTTCCTGCAATGATAGAAATGTTCTATCTCTGTGATGTACAATCAGGTAGCCACTAACCACATATGGCTACTGAGAATTTGAGATGTGGCTAGTGTGACTGAGAAGCAGAATTTTAAGTTTTGTATAATTTTAATTAATCTCAATCTTAAATTAATTTAAATTTTAATGTGGCCAGTAGCTACCATATTGGACAGCACAGATTTAGACCATAAACCTTCCATTTAACTTCACTTTGTGAAGACTCTATCTCACTGTTCTTTTAATGCCAATGTGAGTGTGAATATTTGAAGAAAACTCAATAATCTCTTGTTAATAGCAAGTATGGCAAAGGGCAACTGAAAGTTATTGGGGTATTGGGGGAAGTTAGAAAAAGAAACCTTCCTGACTGTGTTTACATTTGTAAAGTGTAATGAGGAGAAAGGTCACTCTAAGGTTCCATTGGGTGTCTATAGAAAAGAAAGAATCAAAGCCCTCCAGGTACCCATGGGGGGTACTTCAGATTTGGTAACAGATTTGATAACTGAAGACTTAATTTCCCTAGTGACTCAACTGATACAGGAGGTTTTATCTTTTTCAGAAAATTAAGAGTAAATTGGCTGGCTCAATAGACTTACTGACTCCAGTTAGATAAGTATTTGCCGTGTTTATTAAGTTGTTTATGTAGTGTAATAATACAAGTGATTTAATAAAGATAAGACTTCAGATAAATGTCAGCACACTTCCCACTCTGCAGCTGGTCCATTTCAGGCAGTTAAAATAAATTAAAAGATAAAATGCCACTCACAAAAAAATTGATCATTGTCCAAGGGAAACATTTAAAACGGAAAGAAATCTTCCACTTTCAGTGCACAAAGAAATATGCATATGTGTAGGAAATGAACCTCTCAAAATCTAGAGATTCTTCACCCTGAAGGAAAGGGACAGGAAGCTATGTTTTGTAGTTGTTTGCCATAATGAGATATAATTAAAATGTACTTACAGTTTGTAGACAAGTATTAATGACTAGTGTTATTTATAGCACAAATAATGGAGATTTTTGAATTAGATAAAATAAATGCTATTAATTCTGTTATTTATCTATCTTTATATACATCAAGGTGAAAGCTTACTAGGGTATAAAATGTAGATGCTGTCACTGGAATTTAAATAACATAAAGGGGATGTGAATTTTACCCAACCTTCACTGTTGACATTGCTTTGAAAAAAAATTTATGCTTTTAACTGTAGTTTCTCTAGGAGATAATCTGATATTTGAAAAATAAAGTTAAAAGGGTGATAACAAAGAAAGAGGATATATCTTTTATAGTGGTCAAATCATTATTTCTGTTGTCTTCCAGATAAGGATAAGGATGGATGAGATTCCTTTCCTCTGTTCTCTCAAAGTACCCAGGACAAATCTCTACCATTTCTGTATGCCCTTACCTATATTTTCCATCCAAGGCCTATATCACAATTCTGTGCATATAGTACCGGTCCAAAAGAGTATTTAAAGCACGGTTTAGTTTAGAAATGGTGGCCCAGTAGGCCCATGGTGAGCACTTGCTGAGTTCTGAGCCAGTGACCTTTCTTACAAGACACCACGGTGGCTGTCACACAACAGGACATGTTGGATTGGAGCATGAAACATGAGGCTGATGACATCAGTTCTTGGTTTGATCAGGAAAAAAGTATTTACCAAAGTTCTAGATTACTCCTTCTTTCTTCTTCAAAATTGTATGGAATGTTTACTGTTTCTAGTATTGCACTCAGTGTTTTTCAAATGCTTGACACACAGAGACATCAGACATTTGCCATTTCAAATACCGGGGATGAGATGTCCACCTGCCCTGTGAACTGAGAAGCTGGCCTTTGTAACCAGGTGTGGTAAATTGTTTAATGGCCACAAATGCCTCCAATTTCTGTACCAGGCCCCTTTTCAATATGACTTTGCTGTTCCTTCCATCCAGAAATGGAGTCTTTCTCTATACCTTGAATCTGGGCTGATCATGAGATTTGTTTGACCAATAGAATGTGCCAGAAGCAACATGTGTGAATTCTAGGGGCTAGGACTCTAGAGGATTTGCAGTTTCTGCCTTTGCATTCCTGGAATGCCCCCCTGAGACCTCCATGTGAAGCAACTTTTGCTTGCTGGAGGATGAGAAGCCACTTGGTGAACTGGGGCTTCCCAGGTCACATATAGAACCAAGTATCAGACATGCGAGTACAGTCACCTTGGATCTTCCAGCCTCTCTGATCTTTCACCTGATGCAGCCACATGGGTAAGCCCAGGCACAGCCAGCAGAGGAATTGTTGTTTTAATCCATTAAGTCTTGTGGTAGTTAGTTGTGCAGCAAAGGGTAACTGAGACAATGAGGAAACAGCTTCTCAAGTGAGATTGTTGAGATAGCATTTAAAAAGATAAAGAACAGGGCTGCATTATTAATTTCCAGGTCCTTTAGGGAAAGGATCTGAATTCCCTGGTATAGAGAGTGACATGAGTCACTTAGTAGTGGATGACAGCTATTTTCATTAGTATAGTACATAAATGTAAAAAGAAAATTACAAGATTAATGTCCATACCTTATTACTAACTTGTCCATTTTGTTCATGCAAATATATTTTGTCCAACATCTTTTTTAGTGGTAGAAATTAAAATTATTTTCTTTGGCAGTTATGAGAATTAAATCACTTGATGACTGACAATAATAGTGATTGGTATTTCCAGAGATTCTATACATAGGAATGACCCATCTCAATTTTCCAACTTATACATGTGCTGTTCACTTGTGTATTTGTTAACCACAGGAAAGTAAGTGTTCTTGAAATGCTTGAAATACATTGATACCTACCCACACTTCTTGTCATTTTTCTGTAGTTGTTTTGTTCTAGTGGTGGTGGTTTCAGATTGCTTTGGGCCTCTAAATGTAAGAATTTAAGTTTTTTTAAAAGTAAAAAAAAATTTTTTTAAAGTTTTTTAAGTAGAAAAGATTTTTTTTAAGTGGAGGAAAGAAGAGGAAGTAGTAGCAAAAACTACTCCTTAGTGCATCTTGCTGTGGGAGTGCAGCCTAAAGAAAGGCTGAAAGTTGACTGGTGAAACTTAAGTAAACAGTTTTAAAATATACTCATATTAATCAATATTTCTTCAAACACCATAACAGTACAAAATTTCAACAACAGGAGTAAGTATCTTTTCACCACGTTATAGGCAACTGAAAATGCTTCTCGATAAAACGTTTTCCACTCTCAGCTCAGAGAAATAATAATCTTATAAAAATACAGTGTTTGGAAGGTTGGAAGAAAGAGCAGAAGATTGCAAAACTCGGCAGAAGAAGTCTAGAAGCTGTTAGAAAGTTCAAAAAGTCAATAAATGAAGCTAAATAGTAGTCTTCTAAAATCATGTTTCAGGAAAGATAAATAAGATCCTTTTCACCTTAAATTCTCATTTGACAGTATCCCAGCACATGTCTTAGCTATTAATATACTTGGGTAGCCTCAGGGAGACTTTCAAAAAGTGGTTCTTAATATACTGATATTCTTGTCTCCAGACTCATGAGTCATTTGGACACAAGCATTGAATTTAAGAGGTGTTCACTTCCTCACCGTTGAGGAGCTGGTAGAAAAAACAATTATTATATTGAAGATTCAATAAACATTCTTTCCTTTTCAACGTAGATTCTCACAACACCATTTTAAAATCTTTTGTGCCTAGATCTGCTGTGAGGAAGGAATAACCTGTCTTCAGTTTGTCCCTAGACCTGTGGCTCTGGTCATCCCTCCTCAAATAAAAAGGCTGTGTGGTAAAATATGGAACAACCAGAGGTTCTCTGCCTTTGGAAAAGATAAGAAATTCTATTCACTAGGAAATGAGCTCTGTTAATCTTTTTTCCTGTCAAGATTTCTGTGGTCTTGGGGCTATTTTAATGGGTATTTGTTGCTTGGAGAATTCTGCACTCACTCTTTAAAAGATGGACGTGGGGGAGTTGAATTTTTACAAATTGCTGAGATATTCCTCAGTCTTGGTTTAGTTTTGGAAGATTAGCTGAGATTGGGACAGGAAATTGAAGGATATCTTATTTCTCTTCAAAAGGGGCATACCGGTGTGTGTACGCCTGTGCATGCAGCTGTACACACACTCATGTGCATGTACATGGTGAGCTTTAGAGAACTGGTTCTTCTGTAGTAAGCATCACATAATTTGTTGAGCTTATACGCATTACATGTCCACTGTGTGTAAGGCACTGTGCTGAGAGTGGCCAAGGAAGCTCAGTCTGAGCCCTCAAGGATCTCACAGTGTAGCAGATTTATGTTGTCTGTTCTTGCCTTTTACATCAAGCTAGCTGTATCCTAAAAATAGTACTCCTTATCTGAATGTACATATAGGTTTGAACAGTCACTAACTATAGAAGTGGCTTGGTAACATGGAAATGCCACATCTGTGACCAGTTCATAGACAGTTGGTACATAACTTCCTTCAGCACAAAAGGATAAGTTAGTGTACAAACCAATATTTAATGAGTGAACAAAGAGAATAAAATATCCTATTAAACTAGCATGTAATTTCTGCCTCTTATGTATAAATGATTTTTCATTTATGTGAGAGTAGGTAAGAGGAAATTTGTTTTAATCTTTTGAAGCAATGTTAGGTCTCCAATATTGCCATTAGGGAAGAAAAATTGGCACACAACTGTGGCATTTTAATTAGTTTTTTACTTCCTATTGTAATGACTTCTGTTATGTGTCCGTGGATTTTATGCTGGGTGGTTAAGTGATTCAAGAAACACTTTTGTGGTGGTATAATAGTTTTGTTTAAACTATAGTACACATAATATACTATATTGCCTGGACAGCGCCAGGCAATGTCCAGTTTAATGAAATATACTTTATGGGTGAAAGAATTCATGTAATATCCTAAGGTGCCTTAGTCAAATTTATGATAGCCAATTCATAGGCAGGCACAATATTACCCAATTAGCAACCTTGGCTTTATGAATCAATTGTGTTATGTATTTTAAATTTCAGCGTCTCTAGTGGTCAGTCATCTTTCCACACTGAGTACTCAAATGCAGTTTCAAAATGAAGGAGCCAGAATCATTGAACAGCATAGCTACTTGGCCAGTTGTTTTATGATGCTGGTTATTGAGTATGTTAATATGTCTCTGTTGATGGCAGTCATGTATTTCTAACAATGCTTTCATCAAATTAAATATTATAGAAGCTAGCTGATTTGTGTGAAATATTTTTAGGTAATAATTATCAGATATGTAAAGCAAAGAAAAGTAAAATACTTCAATTGTTTTATTAATATCTCCTTGTGGGGTTTCCCAAGTATCTATTGTATTTGGTGAAGAAAATGACACTTTTGTTCAATAGAAAGTGAGCTGGGACCACATGTCATTCAGCTCCCGTTAATTGTACAAATTCATTAAAAAAAAAAAAAAAAGATAAAAGTTCATGTAGAAAGAAGATGCAACAGAGACCTAGAACAGCTGTCATTTCATGAACAGCCATATTATCCACAGAGTTTACCTTATGATCAATTTATCTATTGAACAAGTTATTTTAGAACTCAATTCCTTATTGAGTGGCTTTGTAATTGAGTGTTTTCTCTTTCTCTTTCTCGCTTCATCTTTATAGCTTTCTTAGAATTAAAACCAAATAAATACAACCTAACTTGACTTAGGTGATTCTGCTTCACTTTATGACTTTTATAATAGAACTGTTTTGTACAATTGTGGGTATCTTATTTTTTAAAATATCTACTATACTTTTGAATGTAAGAGGCTTTTAAAGTCTAAAGACCCTTCTGTCAAAGTTTAATTTTAAGAGGGTCTACTTAAGGTGTGCTGAATATTCAGATAAATTTTCTCAGTACAGAACTTTTAAGAATGCTTGGATAAAATTTTTTCAATAATTTAAATACATTACTGAATTGAATGGAAAGTAAGGAGAATTCTTGGAGGCCAGAAACAAGGAGAAAGTGAGAATGGGGAGAGTTAAGCAAACATTGAAACCCTAAAGCTTGGACTACATCTGCAGGTAGACAGGAAGTAAAGTCTGAGGCTGGAATAGTGTGAGAGTTTGTATGGAGATTGATGAAGAAGGGGCACCGAAAAGATGCTCGGAGATTGACCTGGAACTGCTTCCCCACAGAGGGAGAGAGCGTGCAGATACTTGCCCATATTGACACTGGCTCTGGGTAAAGAGTTTAAAAAGAAAGTCTCCTCTGAGGATTGGTTCTCAAAGCCTATTCTCCCGAGTTTGGTCCAGGATTCATTCTACCATACTCCTATGTGGAAAAAAGAAAAACAAAAACTCAGACTGATACTGTACATTATAGGTATCCAGGCTGAGATGGTCTGTGGTTCCTGGAAGAGGCGAATACAGACACACTTTGGAGCAACACAGTTGAAATGTAGAGGCTGAAGTGATAAGCTTTGAAGATGGAAGAAGGGAACATGAGTCAAGGAACGCAACCAGCCTTTAGATGGAAAAGTCAAGGAAATGAATCCTCTCTTGGAGCCTCCAGAAAGAAATGTAGCACTACTAACACCTGGAGTTTAGCCCCCTAAAACTCATTTCAGGCTTTAAATTTCCAGAACTGTAAGCTATTTACAGTTAAGATTACAAGTTATTGTTAAGTTATTGTTATTGTTAAAAGCTACTGTTAAGATAAACAACTTGTTTTGTTTGAAGCCACTAGGTTTTTGGTAATTTGTTGCAACATCAGTAGGAAACTACTACATGGTGATTAGATGAACTGGCTTCAGGAGAAAGTGTTTTAAGTAAAGATCTGATACCAGTTAGAACCACCAGAAGACCAGGAAGGGAATTTGTAGTTGGATTGAGAGACTGAAATATCTGTTTAGAACATCACATTTATAAGGTACCACTGATTTCTCTAACTCATTTGGAGGCCAAATGTTTAAAATTTTGTGCATACAAAACACAAAGCTTGAATTTTAGGACTCTGCCCATGTATATACACATTTAGGCTGACAAACCCAGACTTACAACCTAGAATTTGCTGCCTAATAACTATGTGATATTTTTTCTGAAAATCAAAGTGTTCTAAATTGTTGACCAGAACTTTGATCTTAATACTTCAGTGTTTAAAAGAACTTCCCAAAGCAAGTATAGGAAGGGCTAATTGAGGAAACTGAGCCCCAAATTATGGTTTTCTATCTGATTTCTAAAGTACATACCAAGAGACAGACAAAACAAAATGAAAAAATTAATAAAAGGGAAAGAGTTGAAATATAAGGACTCACATTTCAGTCTCTGACCCGAGATACTGAAACACAGTTATTTTTAGTGTGTTTGTACCCTTAATCAGCCACTTTGCTGTAAGATATAAGACCTCGGACAATACCAAGACATTTTTCTGGCAATTTTTACACATCAGTGCCAAAACGTATGTGAGACTGTTTCGACTATCCGTTGTTCAGGTGAAAGTCACAATTCATGAGCCTGTCTGCTGGCTACACACATCCTAAATTAAGATTCTCAATGGTGAAGTGTGGTGAGTAAAAGTAAATATCTCTCCCAATCAATGCAATCCCATAATGTGATCTTGTGTGAAGAGTATTTCCACTTATCAGAAGACCATGTAGTATCAGTTGCTCATAGTGTTTTCTAAGTATTTATTATTTGTGTAGGTTTTGATTTTGGAATATATGAAATTCCCTGTGTGTTAGGGAGTTGAAGCTATCTCAAGACAAAAATATTCTGTAGAAAATTTGGGTGAAAATAAAAGGCTAGTTTCGAAAATCATTATTTCAAATCCCAGACTTTGGGTTTTCCTATAGAGTCTTTTTCTGGTTTATCTTTAGATCCCCAGAGAGTGTTTAAAACAATGTCTGAACCTTAGTAAGCATTCAGTATTTCCTCTATATATGCAGTCACTATGCCCACAGTCACTTGTTTTAATTCTGATTCCTCTTTAATATTCATGAGTAACTAACTTTTGGGAGTTGCCAAGATGTTTCCTTAAGAACTCCCAGGAAAACAAGAGTGGGAATATAAATGGGAGAAGAGCAGGACATTTCTCACTCCTTGGCCTCTTCACACTTGATTTCTGTGTCACACTGGGGATGGGTAGGGGGGGCTGTTCCTTGGACCACCTAATGAGTATGCATGAGACCACTGCAAGAACAGTGCTTATGTGACTTAATAGCTGAACAGGTATGAGCTGAAGTACTAATGCAGCTACAGTTTGAGAAATATGGACAATCATTTCATCCAAGACTATAAACAATTCTCAAATACTACAAAAAAACTTTTAATGTGAGGTAGTATGTTCTCACTGAAACTTCTTAGGGTTCTAGCAAGCAGTGTTCAGCACCATCAGCATTTTAATCTTTTTTTTAAAAATTAATTAATTAATTTATTTTTGACTGTGTTGGGTCTTCGTTTCTGTGCGAGGGCTTTCTCTAGTTGCGGCAGGTGGGGGCCACTCTTCATCGCGGTGCGCGGGCCTCTCACTGTCGCGGCCTCTCTTGTTGCGGAGCACAGGCTCCAGACGCGCAGGCTCAGTAGTTGTGGCTCACGGGCCTAGTTGCTCCACGGCATGTGAGATCTTCCCAGACCAGGGCTCGAACCCGTGTCCCCTGCATTGGCAGGCAGATTCTCAACCACTGCGCCACCAGGGAAGCCCAGCATTTTAATCTTCTGTACCAAAGTAACATTCTTTCTCAGCCTAAAAATATAATCCAGACCACAGAGCCTACCTTTCCTTCTATGGGTGTCTTAATATTCAGATGAGCATAATATTAATGTGTAAAAGTAAGGCAATTTCAGGAAAGAGTGAAAAGTGAGATTGAAGCTGAAAGTGCTATTATTATCTTCTTAATATTAAAAAAAACTCCTTACAAGGGACTTGTAATGAAAAAAGCTGTGACCACATCATGACAGACCACCTTCTAGCTACCCAATTCAATGTGATCTGCATCTCCATGAAACTAAAACTGAACCATAAGAAAATAGCCAGAAACTTAGTCAAATTAATGAGTATTGTTTTGCTACATCCAATAACAAAAATGTGCCTGCCACATATCAATATTTATCACACACAATCTCCTTAATCATCAACAAATTTGCAAGATGATCCAGAATGTAGTTAGACTGTTAGCTCTTATGCAGTTCTACAATGGCTGTGTGCCTGAGCCAGGAACAGGAGTGGGGAATGTGTGTACATGTAGGTGTTGATGGGAGAGGGACGTGGTTTGCTTTTATATTAGTGATGTGTGTTTATTGAGAAATAGCTGTATAATATAGTACGACTTTTCCCAGCTTCCCCTTGTTGCACTAGACTCTGGGCATTTTATAAGAAAATGTTCATTTAACACATAGATACGTGAGTCTTATAGTCTGTATAAGTTTGTATAATTATGATATAGTTGGACATGACTATGAGAGATCCCCTAACCTTCATATGAATGACTAACTCATAAAGATTACCTTTAAAAATTTTTTAATTAAAAAAATTAAGAAATAGACACCTGGCAATCTTTGTGTTAGGGTAACACTTATTCTATTGTTTTATTGTCCTATTGGCCAAGTCAGAGTTTCCTTATGTCTAGCAGAAATGACTATAAGGTTCATTTTAGACTGATATTTTTTCTCATTTGAACTGGCCAGAATTATCCTCAAAAACTGTAGATACTTGAAAATAGACTTCAAGTCACCCTGGAGCCTCTTTTTGAATATGTTTTCACCTTTCCTTGTCAGGCTCCTTTTCCGTCCCTTTAGCTAGTCAGCTTTCTCTTTGAGTACAGTTGGGTTCTGTACAGTTTTTTTTAGTGTGCTGTTCAAAACAGGATACTTTTCTCCCTCTGACTAATGGGGAGGAGAGAAGAAGAATTATGTTTCAGCCTTGCCTACTCTACTCCTATTGATTTGTGCTGGTATCATATTGACTTTCAACACAATAGCACTGAATTGGTGATTCATATTCGGCTTCTGGCCATCCACCCACTCTCTTTCTGTTTTATTTGTTCTTATTTGCTTTTCCCCATCATGTCTTTGTGGTGCCTGATAATTTTTCCAGGGCATATTACTCTGTTCTTGCCATATTAAATATTTTTTAGCTGTTCTTAATAGTCAAGTGTTAATTTCTTCTAACAGCAAAATAGGGGCATGCTTTATAAAACACTGATCTGAACACATGGCTAATTTTGCATAGCTTTTTTTTTCAAAAGCACATAATGTCTGTTCACCTGTGTATGCAAAATATCACCTTTCATAGTATGTTATGTATAGTAGATGCTGAATAAATATTTATTGATAGTTAATGCCCACAGACCATTGTACACAGTAACCATTTCAAGAGTTTGCAGGAAACACTAATTTTTTAATAAGCATGCCTTGGCCTGTTTTTCTTTCCTGTTTACATTTTAACAATAAGGATGAAAAACTACAAACCAGAGGGCTTCTGTTGTTCTCAGTGAATAACTGAGATGGTGTTTGGTAGCATGCTCACAAGGTTTGTGGAAATTAACTTCACACCAGGAACTCTGTATTGAAATAGATTGTTTAAGAATAATTCTTCTCTTTGAGAAGGGTGAGAGATTAATCTGCAGAAATGTTCATGCTAGAGCTGTGCCTGTGTTGAAATTTGTCAGGGGGAAGATAAATGGGCCCTCCTTGAAAAGTAAATCGCACCATGGCTAATCCCTTGGGAAAGCTGGAGAATTGTTATGGTAGCAAAAGCAACCTCGAAAAAGGAGGCACCATCCCTGTTTACTTAGGAAGGAGGAAGATGGGGAGAAGACATGGGTGTAAAATGAGATGAAAGTGTACTTGACTTTAAAAATATATTTATTCAAATATATACATGGGATGTAATTGTATCTGTATTTTGATTCTTTGGGGAATCATTTGCATACTTTAAATTGAGAGTCTACTTAGGGCTGATATTTAAAACATTTAACAGCAGTGCATCTAGGCACTGACCATTCAGAATGGATGTCAGGGGAGGTACCTGAGCCAGGTCTTGGTGACCCTACCCAGTTGCCAGGTGTTAACCCTTTAGTTGCTGACTCAGAAGAAATTTGGGGGAGGTTGGAAGACCACTTAGGAGGCTCAGAGTAGTGCCCATTTTCTAACATGTATGGAAGATACTAATATTTTAGTAAACAGTATGGCTCTTCTGGGTATATGATCTAAAATATCAGCCCTCATTCTAATAGAAAATTATCTAGTAATTTTACTGAAAAAAGAATGTAAATTTTCTCAAAAAGATGGCATATATTGAAGGAAAACTAATGAAATGTCTGTGAAATTTGAAATGTGCATGAAATTTGAATATCAGATAAATAATAAATTTTTTTAATGTAAGTATATCCCAAGAAATATTTGGGACAAACTTATACTAAAACATTATTTATTGTTTATCTGATATTCAAATTTAACTAAGAGCCTTGTATTTTATCTGGCAAACCTAAACAGAATGCATTTAGCAGGAAATGTATCAGTATCCTATTGAAAATGTAAATGAAAGAGAACAGAAAGGAGCCCAGCACATTGAGATCACCTGAACATACTTGACAAAGAGCTGCTCTGGAATTCCCGTGATATGGCAAGAAATATATTAAATGCAGAATTATAGAACGACAGATACAAAGGTTGCACATAATAAAATGCTTTTAAAATTATACTGAGATTAAGTGGTACTTGCATTTAAAAGAGTTGTCTTTCCCAACTAGGAAAAGCTAATTCAGTCATCATCAAATAGCATTAATCAAGTGCCTGTCTGCATGGGACACTGCAAGGTGTTTTACAAAGTGAGAAAACAGACATGGCGGGTAGCCTTTGTCAGCCTGTAGTCTAGGCATCTACACTGAAATGCAATCATAAAGGAGATAACTGAAGAAATGTTGATAAAGGATCCAGAACCTCCACTCTAAATGGGGAGGAGAAAAACTTGTCTAATTTGTAGGAAAGAGTTTTGTAAATCATTTAAAAATGCAGTTTTATTACAGCCAGACCTTGGTATATACAATTACTGTATATAGTAGATTCAGAAATATAGGCTGTTGTGCAGGGTTTCTCAACCTTGGCAATATTGACATTTTGTACTGGATAATTCTTTGTTGTGGGGGCCTATCCTGTGCATTGTGGGATGTTTAGCAGCATCCCTGGCTTCTTCCCACTAGATGCCAGTTACATGCCCTCTCCCAGTCCTGCCAATCAAAACTGTCTGCTGACGTTGCCAGATGTACCCTGGGAGACAAAATTGCCTTGAGTTGAGAACGACCATTGTAGCAAAGTACGGGAGGGAGATCCCCAGCAATGGGGGTGCGGGTGGGGGAGGGAGGAGGTCTCTTCACCCACAAATGTGTCCATAAAAGAGTTAGTTTTAAACATCTGCAGTGTCCAGAAAGCTCTCACATTCAGTCACTACCTCGGGCATTAAAAATACTGATACCTGGCCTCACCCCAGAGATTCTGGTCTTACTGGTCTGGAGGAAGGCCTGGACAGCCTGACATTTTAAAAATGTCCCAGGTGATTCTAGGTTTAGAATGACTCTTTGGAGTAGTGGTCCTTCAACCTTAGTGCGCAGCAGAATCACCTGGAAGGCTTGTAAACACAGCTTTTCGGGCCCCAGTATTCCTGATTCAGTAGGTCAAGGGTGAGGCCTGAGAATCTGCGTTTCTCCCAAGTTCTCGGATGCCACTGGCGTTGCTGGTCCTCGGAGCGCACTTGGAGAACTACTAGTTTAGAGATGCACTCCTGGCCGCTCTTCACCTTCACTTCCCGAGGGGAGGAAGTGTGGCAGAGCAGCACACGTGGCCGGGGGGGGGGGGGGTTGTAGAGGAGGAGCAGGCCTGTGTGGCCCCATCCCTGCTGAGCCCTTTTTGATGTCTCCCTTCTGCAGGCTGAATACATCCAGCTGTTCTCTGCGGTGCAGTAAAGCAGTCAGCTCCTACACCAGGACCTAGGGGTAAGTCTAGCTGAATTCTAGTTTGCAATTTGGAATATACTTGTGCTCACACATCTAAGCATATTCTCCAGAGCTTGATCAGTCATGAAGCTGACAATTTGCTCCTCCCCTGCCAGGCTGACTTATCTGTCTCTTAATTGGTTTTGACCACGGATGGGGAAAGAGAATAATTCATTGGACCCTTTCCCTTACCATGCATACCCTAATTCAGTCCCTTGGACTTCTGTCTTGTTCTCCAGCATTGGAGAGAGAAGGTCGGACCAGAGGGCATACATATAATCCCTTCCTGAGGTCTGCCCACATAACTCTTTTTTTTTTTAACATCTTTATTGGAGTATAATTGCTTTACAATGGTGTGTTAGTTTCTGCTTTATAACAAAGTGAATCAGCTATACATATACATATATCCCCATATCTCTTGCCTGTTGCGTCTCCCTCCCACCCTCCCTATCCCACCCCTCTAGGTGGTCACAAATCACTGAGCTGATCTCCCTGTGCTATGCGGCTGCTTCCCACTAGCTATCTGTTTTATGTTTGGTAGTGTATATGTGTCCATGCCACTCTCTCACTTCATTCCAGCTTACCCTTCCCCCTCCCCGTGTCCTCAAGTCCATTCTCTACGTCTGCGTCTTTATTCCTGTCCTGCCCCTAGGTTCTTCAGAACCAATTTTTTTTTTAAGATTCCATATATATGTGTTAGCATACGGTATTTGTTTTTCTCTTTCTGACTTACTTCACTCTGTATGACAGTCTCTAGGTGGATCCACCTCACTACAAATAACTCAATTTCATTTCTTTTTATGGCTGAGTAATATTCCATTGTTTATATGTGCCACATCTTCTTTATCCATTCCTCTGTCGATGGACACTTAGGTTGCTTCCATGTCCTGGCTACTGTAAATAGAGCTGCAATGAATATTGTGCCCACATAACTCTTGATAAAACATAATTGTTGGAAACATTATAAAAATACGAAAAATGTTGGGAAGCATAAATTTAGGCTTTTGGGGTTGTGGCAACATTAAGTTTGTAAGTGTTCATTAAGATAGAAAATGAAAACAAAGAAGTCCTGAGAATTCTCTGGAATAACCCATCAGTGTCAAGGCCGAGTTCGCTGTACCCCTCCCTTCTCTATCCTCCCCTCTGCTGAATCGGGTCTGCAAACCTCACTCTCTTAGTTACAGCAGTTGGCATTCTGGCGCATACTCATGTTTCTAACTCACTATCTTAGTAATCTGATTTAAATTTTGTTTCCCCACTGTCGCTTGCCTGGTGATATTATAATTCCAATTAATCAGGTTAAAAGTTGGCCTAGAAGAGGGTCATGAGACCTCACTGATATTTGTTCACAGAACACTGCAGTAGTCTTTAAGGGAATTGCCTGCTAAAGTGCTATACATATTAGAGCTACACATAAATATTCATATATTCATTGATGATGGATTGCATGAATAGAATAATGGACAAAGGTGGTTAGGAGAGCTAGTCTATTAGAAAAATTTAAAATACAACCCTACTGTCCTACAAGTAGAACTTGAAAATTGCTCCCCAAGGATATTTCTCATCTTCAGCCTTGTCATTCTATGCAAATTCTGGAAGACCCAAGGGGAATGCTAACCCTGCCTCTCCACAAGGGACACTAATTCAGTATAAGTTTGATTGTGTGTTAAGTGTAAGGTGTCTTTGTCTGATGTTGTGAGGGATGCCAAGATCAGTTAGTCATTTTCATCCCTGGAAAGCGACTCTCCAGTTATAATCCTGGGCTGGAGTTTGGAGAAGCTCCCTAAGATTGAATACGATCCCTTGTCATAGCCCATATAGTCCGGAATCTTTTGAGAGGACTGGCAAAACTTAGGCCACCCAATGGGTGTCCTCCTGCTCAGCCAAGTCTGGGAACTGTGCAGACAGTGAAAATAGCACAGGCTTTGGAGTTGGGACTGGGAATGAATTAGAGAACTTTTACTTGCCCGAAGTAAGTTATTTACCGGTCTGAGAGTCGCTTTTCTCATCTGTGAAAGTGAGGTAATTAAATATTAACCATGTGAGATGACACTAAATGAGATAATTATGTAAAATGTCTGGCACTGAGTAGGTATTCAATAAAGGGTAGCTGCAGTGTCACTATTGTTTTCATCAACAGCACCCAAATTAGATCCTAGGTCCAGATCTGAAACATGCAGTACTCTTGGGGCCATGTGGAATGAAAGGGGAATCCTCAGGCTTGCAGAGGTTTGAAAGCAGACTAGTGGCCTCCCTCTGTGGCTGGCAGGAGCAAGGAGCAAGGACTGTTTCTCTCTCTGTGTTCACAACTTCACCTTTGGTGGCAGGTTGTGTAAACAGGGATGTGCCTCGTCAGGGCTGGGAAGCGATCCTTCCTGCCTCTGAGCTGGGTCCAGTTGTCATCACATGCTGTGGTCAGTGCTAGTCTCCACATTTTAAGAAGATTGTGGAGATATTTGAGAGGTTCAGAGAGGACCATGCTGGTTTGAGGGTTGCAGTGTGTCATTGTGATGGTTCATTTTATGTCATCTTGACTGGGTTATGGGGTGTCCAGATATTTGGTTAAACTTTATTTCTGGATGTGTCTGTGATGGTGTTTCTGGATGAGATTTACACTTGAATCCATAGAGTGAGTAAAGTAGATTGTCCTCCCCAATGTAAGTGGACTACATTCAATCCATTGGAGGCCTGAATAGAATAAAATGCTGAGTAAGAAAGAATTCTTTCTCTCTGCTTGACTATCTTTGAGTTAGGATATTAGTCTTCTTCTGCCTTTGGACCGAGACTCGGACTGGAATTACACCGTTGGCTCTCCTGGGACTCTAGCTTATGGACTATAGATCTTGGTACTTCTCAGCCTCCTTAATTGTACGAGCCACTTTCTTACAGTAAATCTCTCTCTCTTCTATTGGTTCTGTTTCTCTGGAGAACTCAGACTAATACAGTCATCTATGAAAGATGTTAGATTACATATTACAGGAAACAAACAACAGGCGGGCTTGCCATTCAGACACAGAAGGGGAAGGGGTACACGTAGGAAGGTGCGGAGCAGTTAAATGCCATGTGGCAGAAAAAATGGGTTTAAATGCCACAGGCTAGCCAGAAGAAAGAGACTTGACAACAAGGCTGATTAAGTACTGCAACCAGATAACAAGGGTGAATGTGGGACCCAGTTCTGCAGAACCTGGAGAACAGGCTGAACATCCATGTTTCTTGAAACCTCTGGAGAAGGTCTTGTCTGGAGATAGAATTTGTGCTGAATCACTCCATGAATTTCCTTCTGAGACTGAGATAGGTTTATTTTGACCACTTGGAAGTCCAGAGGAACTTCTGGAAATTAGACTTTGATGGGATTTAATATAAGCAAAATTTTATTTATTTTTATAATTAAAAATCTAGGACTTGGACAATTGCTATTTTGCACTTAATATTTGCAATTAATATTAAGTGACGTGGGGTAATTATGGCTTTTGCCTCTATTAGAAGTGAAGGTCACATTGACTGAGTGAGGACTTAGGACGTTGATTCTTCGCTGTTTCTTCAGCCCTTTTGGGCACTGACTTGTTTGAAAATTGATACTGAACTCAAGAAGGGAGAGGCGTCTTATGGGGTTTGAGTTTAGGATCTCAACGTTGGAATTATTTTTCCTTCCTTTGCCCATTCTTAATGCAGTCAATAAACTTTTCTAATACACCAACTTTGTGCTAACTACTATACTGGGCATGGAGGATAAAAAATGAAGATACTAACTATGCCATCAAAGACATAATCTTTATTTTTCCATTATCTGGTACAATGGGTTATTTAGTTAGTGAGTTACTTCTTAAATGGAGCACTTGAGCGCCTGATTCCAAGTGTTATGAGTTGAATTGTGTGCCCTCAAAAAGATAGGTTGAAGTCCTAACCCCCAGTACCTCAGAATGTGACTTTATTTGGAAATAGAGTCTTTGCAAATTTATCTAGGTTATAATGAGATAATTAGGGTGATCCCTAATCCAATATGGCTTGTGTCCTTTTTTATTTTTTTTTTTAAACTTTGGGTTTATTTATTTATTTATTTATTTATTTATTTATTTATGGCTGTGTTGGGTCTTAGTTTCTGTGCGTGGGCTTCCTCTAGTTGCGGTGAGTGGGGGCCACTCTTCATCGCAGTGCGCGGGCCTCTCATTATCGCGGCGTCTCTTGTTGCGGAGCACAGGCTCCAGACGCGCAGGCTCAGTAGTTGTGGCTGACGGGCCCAGTTGCTCCGCGGCATGTGGGATCTTCCCAGACCAGGGCTCGATCCCGTGTCCCCTGCATTGGCAGGCAGATTCTCAACCACAGCACCACCAGGGAAGCCCCGCTTGTGTCCTTTTAAAAAGGAGAAATTTGGACACAGAGACAGGGAGAATGCCATGGGAAGACGGAGGATTGGAGTAATGCATCCAACAAGCCAAGGGAAGACGGAGGATTGGAGTAATGCATCCAACAAGCCAACAAGCCAGTAATTACCAGCAAACCACCAGAAGCCAGGAAGAGGCAAGGGGGCATTCCCCTACAGGGTTTAGAGGGAGCATAGCTCTGCTGATACCTCAATTTCAGACTTCTAGTCTCCAGAACTGTGAGACAATAAATCTCTATTTTATGCCACACAGTTTTTGGTACTTTGTTATGGCAGCCCAAGGAAACTAATGCATTAGGTTAGGAGACAGATATAACTAAGGAAAGTACAATGATGTGTGTGCACTGATAAAGATGTAAAGGGATAGAAAGGTGCCCTCAAAGGGGGCGTTGGAAGGATCCAGTGAATAAGGATAGAAAAGAACTTAAATGTGAGATGACATATAAGCTTGGTCTTCTAGTGGCCTTTGTGCTAATCCTATCATGATGATCCTGGCTTATTACTTCATCTCTGATTTAGGGTCCCCAGAATAGTCCGGCCAGGAAGAGTGTGGTGACATACACAGTGAAAATCAGAAGTGACACTTGAGCCATTTAAAAACACTTAAAGCATAAATACATTTCCACTAACCTTACACACATTTATGATTTTTAATTGTTGGACATTCTCTGTTTATCAGGCCCTGAAGTTGGTCGAAGTTTGGTTAGCATATTTGAATATTCATATTTCCTGGTATTTATATACCAGGATAAAAAGGAGAGCCACATGAAATCCCTGGGCTCATGTACCCACCCAAAGATCAATCTGGAAAGGTCAAGCGTGGCTTTCTCTCTGCAGGCTTCAGTGGCTTTGATTTCTGAGGTTTTACAGGCAGGATAAGACCCATTCTAAACTCACTTCTTACGTGACTTTTAAGCTTTCACATCTTCCTTTTCTGTAAGATTCTAGTGCAGTATCTACGTCCATACAAATGCAGCTACACAAGCTGATCTAGTACAAAATGTCAGGGACACAGGGACATAGGTTTCAGGGTAGATGAGTTTTCTAACAAAAACTACAATATGTACAGAAAGTTACAGATTGTGACAAACGTCTTCTGCCTTTAGGATTAGCTGGTTTAAAAACCAATTTGATTAACCATGACATATAACAAGAATTTTCACAACAGTGCAAAAATAAAAAGTTACTTTGGGGTGGGAATATTTATCACAGCATATTTTTTGATAGAGATGACGGACTTTATTTTTAAACACATTCTGTTTCTCCTATATTTTTCTTTGAGTCCTTAGAAGAAAGTTACTATACAAATTCTAGTTATTTTTATTGACTCCTATGTTACAGTGGAGCTAGATTGAATAGAGTTTCAAGTCAAGAGTTGCTAGATATTTCCAGGCCACTTGGCGCCTCAAACAGGTAAGCACTTTTTCTCAAAGAGAAGTGTCCTATGTGTTGATCTTACTCTGCTCCAGCATTTGGCAATTATCTGAAGTTTTAAACATCTCTTTAGAATTCCCAGCTTTTTCAGGGCCAATTTCTATTCAAGGTTTTTATAGCTATTCTCTTATGACGTTTATCATTCCAAGCATTTGAACATCCATATTAACACTCACATGTGTCTTTGCCATGCATTTTTTTCATTTGCCTGTCCAAGCTCATTCTTCAGATGGTAAATTTCCTAAGGTCAGTGAGTGTGTGTATATGTGATTCTCTTATATTACTGGGTTTTGTCCACAGGGCATGTTCAACTCATGTTGCTATGGTGAAAATAAAGCCCAGAACCAACCCTGCAGCTCCCTCTGCCAAGGAGGAGGGGTCTTCCCTTCTCCCTCTTCTTGCCCCACAGTGATGCAAAGATTCTAGATCTCCATTCTCATGGATCTATGAAATGCTTACTTCCTGTTTTACCCTCTCTTCTCTCCTAAGGAGTATGTGTGTTTTCATCATTTTCATCCTTTATCACAGAAGTAGAGAAGTGCTTGACTCTTTGTGGAGTCACAGCCAACCCACCACACCTAGTCACCTTACTTCATTAGCATGTGTGCACAGGACACTAAGAAGAGGAGGGAAGAAGTTAAAGGGACATTCTGCCCAGTATCCTGACTTTTCAAATATTATCTCCCAAGGAAATAGACTATGAGACAGAACAGAGTTCTCATCTAGATATGCCATTTCCTCACTGGTGACCCTGAATCAGTTACTTCATATCTGGGAGTTTTGATTTCCTCATCTGTAAAATGAGAATAATGCACCCTGCTTGCCTTGTGGGTGTATTCATATAAATGCAAGGTAGAACTATTTGGGGGCCAGTTACAGCGATCATGAACCAGTCTTAAGATGGTCAACATATTTTTGTGTGTTCAGACCATTCTCTTTTGTTGACTGCCTCACACTTCAGCCCAGGGTGCACATCCCTCGCTCCTTGTTGACACTTTAGGACTGTGATGGGGCCAGTTGCTTCTGGGAGAAGAAGGGCTGTGGTGGATTGAACAGATATCCAGTCGAATAGCAAAACACTTGCCCACCAAGTCTGTGCTGCATGAAATGACTTGGTAGACTATATTGAAACTAATAAATATTGTATTATGAAGTTTTCCCAAATTTAGGAAATAGTTCCTGGGGAGCATTTCTCTAGCATGTTCCTGAAGGGGTCTATGTTGTGGAGCTTCCTTTGAGGAAAGAGCCTATATGCAGCAATTATTTGGTTGAACCACATGAAATTGCAATATTTAACCATTTTTGACCTACAAAACGACAATTATATGGAATTCAACCCGATACCTCTTGTTACAGCCCCGCATTCTGCTGGGGATTATGGAGTCACAGCCTGGTCCTGGGGCCCTGTAGTCATGATGACAATAAAATTCTGCTGAAGAGAACTCCTAGCTGTTACCGAAAAAATGTTTTCCTCAAATTTTGCAAGTCTGCCATATGTCTTCCTTTAATTGAAAACAAAGACATGAAGTGTAGCTGCTATGTGTCTGGCAGAAGTCTTTTTATGCCTGGAATTAGTAAATTTCAAGATGCTTCTTCACAGTGACTGGCAAAAGCTGCAAAAGTAAAATATGTAAACAGAAAAGAACTCCATGGCTTGGCGGGTGCATACTCCAAAGAGTATTAATTTGCATAATAAATAGTTCAATATTCAGGAGATTATAAAATAGCAATTACTGTTGAGTTGCTATATTAGGGCTTGCTAACAAACAAAGACACTTAAAATGCAATAGTTTGCTTTTACAAAGAAGTTCTCCTAAAATCTTTATTTTGAAACAAGATTCTATTTATTTTTTAAAGAGTTTTGATATCCTTTGCACATTTCTTTGAAAGAGAAGCAGAAATATTCTAGCTAAAAACAAAACCATAAATACTAATAAACAATCTATCGCAAAAAAAATAATGAGCCATTAATTTTTTTTATCTGTTAAAAAAAAGAGTACGTGCTTCGTAGAGTGCTTTCCTCATGTGAGAAGAGTACAGGGAGACCAGTGGGGAAGTGTGGAGTCAGACAATGCAGTAGTAGGCGGTATACTCAGGCAGGGGGTAGAAACAGGAGTCATTACATGTGAAAAAATCCACAGCCTGCTTATGCTAGTAGAAGGGTCGATCCTTCTAAAACACCATCGGTGTTTTTAAAAATTACTCAAGTGTTCCAGGCATTGTATATCCAAGTGCAGTTTCTACTTGCTTGACATACTGTAAGCATTTAATATTGGAAAAGAAATATAGCTTTTTAAGTTAGTGTATTTTTTCAATAAATGTCATAGTTTGAATGCCCTTACATAGAACTTAATTTTTCAATAACATTGGTTTTAGAGTTTTATATGTGTATATATTACATTAAGCCATTTGATTAAAAGTATATCTACACGTATAAACCTATTTTTCTAAATCTTTGTTTCCTGCTATGAAGAGAACATGGTGACATCAAGGAAGTTTCTAGTTACACTGATTTGTCTGAGGAGATCCTTGTTAAAACGATGCTCTTGGAGTTGGGATGGCTTCATGTGTTAGGCTAGTGGTTGCCCCAGCATGGTTGAGAGCTGAAAGGATGAGAAAGGAGAAGACCAAGAAAACGAACATTCATTGATTACCTGTTGGGTGCTGGGAGCTGTGCTGAACAGTGGAAGGCTCTGTTAAGTTTATATGACACCCCAAAGTTTATTACACAGTTATATTACAAAGTTATTATATTACAAAGTTATATTACACAGTGTTAGGTTTATATTATACCCCAAAGTTAGCCACATCATCACAATGTTCCCAACAGCTCCAGGGCTTAAAAACTCCCAGGATGCCAAACAAAGGGACAGTTTATCTTTTGGTGTGCAGAAGCCGTCTCTAATTAAGACACCATAATTAAGCCCCCACCTCATTAGAAGATGCATTTCCAATAAAATTTTACTTCTTATATTGAATGATCTTTATCAAACATTTTTGAAATATTTATATTGTTTTGTTAAACTGTGTACTACTAATGCTTAAAAAAAAAACCTCTATGAAGAAGAATGTATTTTTAATACTTAAGACCTCATGATAACAGGATGTTTTTTAAGTTAAAAAAATTCAATTTATATACTTTTTTGCTGCAGAGAAGTATGATAACATAATCAATAAAGGACTTTCAAATATTAAACACTTATTATAGTAAGATAAAACCGTATGAGAAAAGAGAAATGGAAACACAATTTCAGTGGGAAAAAATGAGCATGTAAAATTTGCAACTATTTAAGAAAATTTGGTTGAATCTATTTTTCAGTGGATGGTGATGAGTGTCAAATCACTATGGCATTTATGTCCCATTGAATTCATTGAAAAGAGTAATGTAAAGTTGTATTTTAAAATGTCAGTATTACATCCTTTACAACTATTTTCGCTTATGATTAATTTAAGATGTCAACTTGAAATATATGAGGGACACGTAGTTTTTCAAATTTATGGGCATTTTCTCCTGCCTCCTTATGTGTGTAGCCTTAAAGAAGATGCCCCTTGAAGGCTGAGACTTTAAAGAAGTTTAGACTTCAGTTTATCTTCTTTCGACTATTTAAAAAAAAGAACCTTCAATTTTTGGTACACTGCAAGGTAGAATATAGACAAACATGATTTCTTCACTCATTTCCACCACCAATCCCTGTCCTTGTTCTGTACTTGCTTATTGCCTTCCCATAGCACGTGAAGTCAAAGACAGTGTCTTGCTCAGTGGTGGCACTTTTGGAGTGTTTAATAGCTATATTTGAAAATTTGGCTCAAATATTCATTTCTTTATGGCCTGCAAAAACTTTTTTCCTATGATAATTTACTTACTTAGAAGCTCAGCTCATGTGATCAAATATTTCTTTTAGATGTAGATGAATGACAGTCCAGGCTTGTGCATTGTGCAAACTGTGTGTCACGTTCTTCTGCCACCATGCCTCCTGGCTTTCCTCTTGGTGACTAGGTGTCTCCTTTTCTCTACTAGGATGGGCATTTCCTCCATATGTCACATGTGGGAAAAAAATTTAGAGAAGTCACTGCTTTTGTTACAGCTTCTTTGTCCTTCCAGGTGCTCTTAAAATCTTAGCCACTGTCAGTTGAATCATCTTTAAGCGATCACATTTACTCCATATTAGACGATAACTAGGGACTTCCCTGGTGGTGCAGTGGTTAAGAATCCGCCTGCCAATGCAGGGGACACGGGTTCGATCCCTGGTCCGGGAAGATCCCACATGCCGCGGAGCCACTAGGCCTGTGCGCCACAACTACTGAGCCTGCGCTCTAGAGCCCACGAGCCACAACTACTGAAGCCCGCGTGCCTAGAGCCCGTTCTCCACAACAAGAGAAGCCACTGCATGAGAAGCCCGTGTACAGCAACAAAGAGTAACCCCCGTCGCCACGACTAGAGAAAGCCCGCACTCAGCAACAAAGACCCAACGCAGCCAAAAGTGAATTAATAAATTAATTAATTAAAAAAAAAAGAAGATAACTAACATTTGGTCTTTGTATCCCTCTGACGTCTTGATACTTCCAAAGCTTCATTCTATATCCCGTTTGCTAATATTTCACATTTTGTCCTTTAAAATTACTATAAGTACTAAACTGATACATGCTAAGTATAAATGCAAAGTTGTCAAATCCATAAATGTTGTTGCTAGGTCTGGTCTAACTTAGTCATAATTGCATTTCTGCTTTATTGCAAAAGAGAAGTCTAGGATGCCATCATAAAAATCTTTTGAGCTCCCATATAACGTTTCTGCAGAGGTTATATTGGGACTTGCCAGTATTCAATGCTACTTACTTTTCATGAACATGCCATATCAGGGTGGCCTGCCCTTGGAAATGTAGCAGAAGTTGAATATAAATGCCCAGGGGCTGTTCCTGGTGCAATAGCTTGTTTAGTTAATGCAACAATTCTTCCCATAAATATATTTATAACCCTGGTCTGTCAACATCAGTATAGTCTCAATGATATGTCAGTTTTTAGAGAAAATCAAAACGTAACTAAAAATTTTGCAGGCCCTGACTATGAAATATGTTACAACTTTCATAACCAAACCTTCTACTTTTTGTTTGCTTCACCTGAATTCTTGTGGCAATCAAATCACAAAAATAGTCTCCATAATTCAAAAAAAATATGCAGCAGTATTAAATATATATTCAAGGTATCTTGTCACCTGAATCAAAATGTGTTCTCTTATCTTGACATTTTTCCATGAGAAATCAGCTAACATTACCCTAGAATGTGTTGTCTAAGAATGTTAAATGAACTTTTCTTTCTGGATGCCTTTTTGGCAACTGAGAAAGATCAATAAATTATATGAAAACTCTGGCTGAAAGGAAAATATCTCAATATGATGTAAAGCTTGTGGCATGTTCAAATTGCAGTATCTGGTGAGGCAAAGAAAACTCATTAAATATTATTTCACTTTTTTCAGAAAGCTCTTCAAAATTATTATTTCAATTGATTTCTTTATGAATTTTTTACTAAATATTTGGAGTTTAAAAAAAAATCTTTTGAGCTCCTTGAATCATCAGATAACCATCATTATTATCCAGTGGAATAAGCTTCATTTTAAAAAATTTAATATTAATTATTTTATCTTTTTAAAACTTGTTTTATTCAAGTATAGTTAGTTTACAAGGTTGTGTTCATTTCTGCTGTGCAGCAAAGCGATTCAGCTTTACATACACACACATATATATATATACATACATATACATTCTTTTTTGTCTTCTTTTCCATTATGGTTCATCACAGGATGTTGAATATAGTGCCCTGTGTTACACAGTAGGACCTTGTTGTTTATCCATTCTGTATGTAGTAGTTTGCATCTGCTAGTCCTTAAACTTCATTAATTACGTTAGTGACTTTAGCACATCTCCTAATTCAGAAACTCCTGGGTTATGAATGTGACAATGATTTTGTAACATAATACTGAAGGGCATGAAATATGAAAGGGCCATCAGATATCAAAGACAGGTTTTCAATCAGCCCTGCTAATAAGCTACTCTTCCCTTTCTTTACACCACAGAATACCCTGTGAATAGGCAATGGCAGTAGACTGAGCAGGGTTAAGAGCAGCACTAATGCCCTGGGATACACTGGTAGCCTCTGCACTAGATGTTACAGTATTGAAATAATTTTGCATCAGTTGATAGACAATCACTGGCCCAGTCCCAACTGCATCTATCTCACCTGTTTTCGTGAGCTACCTTGGCTTCAGTCTGGACCTCTACACCCACCCAGGATCTAGGAATTAACTAGGTAGCCCCTGGCAGGACAGCTGGTCTCACGGATCCTGCTTCAGCACATTGACCAGCATCTGTTCTGATTGGTCAGTAACTAGAACTTATAGTCGCTGAATATTTTAAATATTACCCATGGTTAAAAGTATCATTTTATACTCTTGAACTTGATTTTTGGCCCTTTGCCTTTTCCTTTCTTCGCAGAACTGTTGGGCCCAATTTTTCACAGTTTGAGAACAGGAATAAGCCCAGGGTTGATAGCATATACTTGATTTATGCACATTTTCGTGCATTTGCTACTTGTTCCTTGGTTCCGTGTTTCATGATGGTGGTGTCACTGTTCTCCTACACCGTAATTTCCCTGCGCACTTCACTGCTCCTTCATCGCACAGGAAACTGTAAGGGTCAGTGATCTTCGGTGCCACCACTTCCATTTCCTCATTACAAAAATTGACCTTCTTTCTGTTGTTTGAAAGGGCTCAGGCCACTGTCATTCAGATCTCAGGACCGGTGAACAGTAATAACAGTATAGGAGGAACAGGCAACCACCGCAGCAGCTGGGCATTGTGCGCTCTTCCTGGAATCCATTTTGGATTTCTTAGTCTAGCCAGCAGGCGCTGTTTGCTGCCTTTTACCAGCTTTATATTTTACAGTAATTCCCCACTTGTCATTAAACCATTTAGTTGTATTAAAGCATTGTGCTCTACTCTGAATATTTGCCAAGGTTCTTGTGCTTTCTAGGCAATTTCATGTTCATAACTCACATCAAGCAACTCAGTATGTACAACTAGCGTCACAGAAAAATTTAGTTAGTAATTCCTGTTAAACGACCAATTGCCTTCTCATCATCTATGAATTTGGTGCGAGTGTATGTGTGTATGTGTGTGTGTGTGTGTGTGTGTGTGTGTAAGAGGTACTGATGTGAAAGTGTAAGAGGTACTGATGTGAAACTAGTTCAGAAATGAAAAAATAAAAGCACCAACAAAAATTAAAACCAGACCTCTCAGGTTTTTCTGTAGGGTGTTTCATCTGTTTATTCTTTCATTTTGTATCTACTGCAATCCCACTGAGACCACTTTCTGTATATCTAGTTGCTCTTTGAATAGGAATGTTATTCATTGGAAGTAAGATATTAGGATTCAGAATTATCATTAACTTAAAAGTAATACCTCTAAGTACTAGACAAAACTTTCTGTGTTAATAGTACAAATGATGTTCATGATAAAATCCATTATTGTAACTTAGATATATTATCCCACTTGATCAGAAGAAGACAATTCACTAACTCTTTGTATTTTAAAAGGAGGTTGTATCATTTCTCCCATTCAGATCAATGTGCAGTCATAAGCATATAGTTTACTACTATTCCTTTTAAAATAGGAATTTCTTAGATTTTAGAATCATGGAATCAGGAGCTATTATGTTCTTTTTTTTTCCAAAAACCATTTACTATATGCCATGGAGTGTGTCGAAGATAACACAGTAGAAGACAAATTCCCTACCCTTAAAGGATTTATAAAATAAGTTTATGTTTTGCAATAATCTTTTTCTTAAAGTGTTATTTCTAGAATTTAGTTTGAATGGAACACAATAGCTTTAGGATTTAATTAAATGACAAATAATTGTCTCCATCACAGGATGTTGTACGTTTAAAAGTCAGTGGATGGCTAACCAGCTGAACAGCAAGGCTGTGATACTAAATGAAATATAATTCAATCAAAAATCAGTTTTGAAAGAATTCTAACTTTCTATAACTTTCTGAGACTTTAGTTGAAGGCTTAGAAAAAATGATTTTCCAATGAGTAATTGCAATCTGTATTTGTAGGTAACTAATTTCATTTCAGGTTTTCTTCATAAAAAAATCTTAAAGTATAGCTTTATGGTGAAAAGAAACAAACTTTTGATCTATGATGTCATAAAAATGTATGATATTTTAAAATATAATCTTTAAGTTTCTAAACATGTGGTATTAATATATTGATTTCTTTTTATTTAAAAATGTTTAATGGTTTGTTAATGCAGTTTACTTTAATGGCACCCAGTATAATGATTTGGTAATAATTACTCAAATATTACCTCTAGCTGAGAAGCTCCTTTTATATATACATTTTGTACTGCTTGCGGTAATGTGCACGAGAGCTTAGCTTAGGCAATTCTGAACAACATTAGCATCTCTTATTTGAAATGGAGCTTTAGAATACAAAAATATAATAATTTCCCTGAATAAAAAAAGAATTAATTATGCAGCCTAAGGAGAGAAATAAGGAGCAAGCAGGTGTAACACACACCCTGGAGGAAACAGGCCCGTGTGCAAACATACTGCAACTCTATGTGATTAAGGAAGAAAAAAGAAGTCATACATTTCATATTTCTAGGAGAGCAGTTCTTTTTATCAAGTCAAGGAAATCCAGTACGTGTCTGCATCCAGATTTTGTGCATGGCCTAACTGAGCCAAGGATTTAGAAATAGCTTATTCTGTGGTCAGAATCATGTGATTTTCACCAACCGATGCGCGCTGTTGGTGGAATTTCCTGACCAAGGCTTTTTATATGAACCAAAGGGTTTCACAGCTGAAGGAAAATGAGGCAGTTAAACCTCCACATCTTAGTCACAGATGTTGTCATAATGACCATTGGCAGCAAACAAGATTTCAATGGGCTCCAGCCATGCCAATCAGAAGCTACTTCCCTTTGGGCTGATAGAAGCATGAGAAGGGATTCCCTGTAGAATAGAACTTGTACCTTTAATGCCATTCCTTATAAGAGGGGAAGAGCATCTGCTTGGGGAAGCGGGTCTCACTGATTTTTAGGTAAAGGTTGGTTCCACCCAATCTGCACATTTTGATTGCTTGGTTTTTTTGGAATAGAGGCATCCACCGTCATTTATTTGTCATCAACAGTGTGTAAATTAGTTTGAGTTTATTTAATATAAGATTCTCTGCCATGGTTTTGTCTGTAAAACTGGTTATCAGTTGTGAACCAATAATACAACTTTCTAAAAAAATTCTGAAAACCAAGATTGTTTTCAATTTACTGTAATTTTTCCATTGTGCCCCAAACTACTTGTAGGAGGGGAGAGTAGAATTGTCTGAACAACAATGGGGATATTATGGTTGCAAAAATGGAGTAATTAACTACATTAAGTTAAAAGCACTTTAAAAATGGAAATGCAGATTAATTTTTTTTCCTGGGAGACATGCCCAGAAATTTGAAGTGATAGGAAGAAGTACCTTGGATTATATTATCAATTCTCTTGACATAGCAACTTTAATCTAGAGCTGGAAATACAATGCTGTAAGAAAAATACTTCTTTCAACTTACACTGAATGGAAAGAGTACCCCACCACCACCAAAGCCACAGAGGTAAGAAAGCTGTCTCATTTTCTACACCTCACTGTAAAAAGAACAGTTTTCCTCCTTTGTTTTAAGGCTGCTAATACCTTCCTTCCCAAAGGAGGACACTGTCCAGGAGAGAGAAGTTGGTCAATTTGCTTTCTTACATAATCAGACAAACTCAAATGGTTGTTTCTTCATTCTTGCTAGTTCTGACCAGGAGTGTATATTAATTGCTGTAAAACAGTCATTCTCGAGTCTTTGTTAATCTGTAAATCAGCACAACAAAAGGCCTTATGCTACCCTATCCTTAGCTACCATCATTAAAATATTTCTCTAGGATGAAAAAGAATAGTATTTCCTCTGATGGCTCTGCTCATAAATGAGGTAGTCCCTATTTTTTTCTTAAAACTTATGGCAAAGGTAATAGTACAATGACTGTTATAAAAAACTGCCTAGAGTCAAATCATACTTGAAACACTACTGTTCCAAAATAAATATTTCCTATTTATAGGTTCAGCCCATGGGTCACTGGCACCCTGCATGGCTTTTGTAGGAAAGCAGTGCCACTTTAAATAAATTAAAAATTCCCATGCAAAACAAACAAAATATTAGAAATGCTGCCTTCAGATAGATTTATCCAAGCATAAATACTGTTGGAATAAACACTGTTGTCTGAATAGAGAAGGGAAAATGAGCAGATGAAGGGAACATTCTTGAGTGATTTTTTTAGGTGCACTTGTATCATGTCATGCTTATCTTAAGCAGACTAACAAACTTATGAAGTTTTAGACAATGAATGAAATGTGATATTATGAAATATGCAAACTAATTTTTTACAGAAGTGTTGCATAAAAATGGGAGCAGGAGGTGGGGAGAGGGTAGAGAGAAGGATTACAAAGAGGCAGATGTGAGGAAACTTGGGGTTGATGCAGATGTTCATTATCTTGATTATGGCGATGGCTTCACAAGTATATACATAGGTTAAATCTTATTAAATTGTTTTCTTTAAATAAGTACAGTATATTTTTATGAAAATAATGCATTGATGGGACTTCCCTGGTGGTCCAGTGGTCAAGACTTCACCTTCCAATGCAGGGGGTGCGGGTTCGATCAATAGTCAGGGAGCTGGGATCCCACATGCTTCACGGCCAAAAAACCAAAACGTAAAATGGAAACAATATTGTAACTGACTCAATAAAGACTTTAAAAATGGTCCACATCAAAAAAAAAAATCTTTAAAAAAAGAAAAAAAAGAAGAAAATTATGCATTAGTAAAGCCATTAAAAAGCCAAAAAAAAAGGGGGGACTTCCCTGGTGGCGCTGTGGTTGAGAATCTGCCTGCTAATGCAGGGGACACGGGTTCGAGCCCTGGTCTGGGAGGATCCCACATGCCACGGAGCAACTAGGCCCGTGAGCCACAACGACTGAGCCTGCGCGTCTGGAGCCTGTGCTCCGCAACAAGAGAGGCCGCGACAGTGAGAGGCCCGTGCACCGCGATGAAGAGTGGCCCCCGCTCGCCGCAACCAGAGGAAGCCCACGCACAGAAATGAAGACCCAACACAGCCATAAATAAATAAATAAATTTATTAAAAAAAAAAAAAAAAGGCCAAAAAAAAAGGCAAAGCAAATGTTAGAGCTATTAAGAATGTTGCCCAGTGGTGGCAGTTGGGTCTAGTTCCATCTAAATATAATTGCCTTCCTTCTTTCATTTTTGTTTAGTACCTCTGGGACAGGGAGACTGGAAATAAGCAGAAAATGCAAGATTGCCATATAACAGATATTTGGGAAATGACAGCAAAAGTGAAACAAACAAACACAAACAAAACCCAAAAAACCTACCTTTCCTAACTTTTTGGAAAAAAATAAAAAACAGATAAGAATCCCAAGAGTTTATCCTTATAGAGATGATGAACAGTCTAGTCGATAATTTGCACATTTGTGAATTTGCTTTTTTCATCAAGTAAGAACAGATGAAACACACATTTTTAGCCTATCAGATGGTGTGCTGGGGGAAATAGTAAGTAGTATCAGTCCCTGCCTTTTAAGTGTTTATCATCAGTCTAAAGAGGCGACAAGCACAGGCTGGAGGAATGTCATCATAAGGAGGACTGTGAGGGATATTGAAACCAGAGAGCCACATGCTTTGCCGCGTTCAGGAAGCACAGCAATGGTGGGGGAGCAGGCTGGTTGCCCAGTGTCCTGGCAGCCGTCCCACTCTAGCTTGGCTTCCTTGAGTAATGTGGGCACCATATCAACTGTCTCTGCACCTCATTTTTTTTTTCACCCTTCTTCTTTTCTTGTTCATCAGTCACAGGAATATTGTGCAAATTGAGGAGATGTCTCTAAGTACTTCAGGATTCTTAAAAGATATAAACAGATACAAAAATACTGTGAGGTTCTAAGAAGTCCATACTTTTCCTCTTACATCTGAATAATAATGAAAACAATCTCATTCTTTAAGAGTAGATAGCAAAACATATTTGTGGTTTGGTTTCAGGTTCTCATGGAAAATGCAAATGAGAAATGTGTTGTATAAACAAATCAAAAACAAGCAATAGTTCTTCCCCAGTTAAACCAGAGTTTAGAATACAACTCTTTTAATTGTTTTGACCTGGGAGAATCTTATTTTGGGGACAAACTGCAAGATTCAAAAAGTGGGAAAGGTCTTCTAGGAAGTATTCCTATTCGACGAGAAATAAGTTCAGGGTCAGATGGCCTCGCAACACATTACTGGGTGCTAGAGTGAGAGGATCTGACATTTATTATAGACCTGTGTTGTGCCGGGTAGTTTGTTAAATGTTTTAAATGCGGTATCTAATTTCATCCTGCTAACTGTGCTACAAGTTAGGTACTGTTATTAGCGACATTTTGGAAAGGAGGAATGGAGGTTTAGGTAGTTTACTGACTTGCTAAGGCCACACAGTAAAGTCAGAGACAGCTTTTAATCCCAGATCTGCCTGATTTTGGAACCTCTGCTCTTAAACACAGAAGGCTCGGCACCTCAACCCTATGGCTTTCAACTCCAGAAGGAAAACAGATCTGTTTTGCTAAGGGCCAAGTTCCAAGTGCCTCGTAAAATCTATGTCATTATATCTTTTACTTCCCTAGCCCTTATCTTTCCTCTCACCAAATACCATTATTTGATGTGTATTTTGAATGTGGTAACCAGATACATTTAGAAAAAAAATCTTGGTCTGGAAGCAGTGACAGGACACACTGTAAGTACAATTGGCAGCACTGTGTTCCCAACTCACCACGAAAAACATATGAACTCTTTGTGCCTAACACGTTACACAATATGCTCCTTGGCTTTAAGAAAACATTATTTCATGTTCTTACTCTACTCAGTCTGCCAACCTCGAGAACCGAGAGGTTCATTGTTATATGCAGCTGTCATTTGTTCCATCCCCTGGCTCTCTCTGCCTTCAATATCTTTGTAGTATTTAGTGAAAGTAATTTTCAGTTGGAAATCTTCTGCCCTTTCAGTAAGTGCAAGTATAACACTTCATCAATGGCCAAAGAATTCCGAGCTATCTGGGATGTATCAGGTGATGGTTGATAAAACCTCACCGAGCAACCTATGATAGTACATCCCATCATAAATTAAAAAAAAAAAAAAAGGCAGAAAGGGCCTTTGTCAGTGTTTATCTGAAGCGCTTTTATTCTTTGCCCTTGATTTCCTCTTCAGAAAATTGAAGCAAGAGGGTTGACAGGTGATGGTTAGTGTGATAACTGCTCAGATTTCATCAGCCAGCGTTTTTCTGGTGGTGCAATTGTTGGAACTTTCAGCTAGATTACCTGTCATCCACTACATCAGATAAAAGAGGCAGAGTTGAAAGATGCAGTTTTGCCACTGTACCTTATAGGAAATGAAAAGTGCAGGTGTGGTAACAGTAGCAAGAAAGAAGTACAACTATTTTCTAATCAGGCTATTTCTTTGAGAAAGTTGGTGCCTAAATTGGCAACCATTGGGCCAAAAACCATGGCTGAATTTGCATTGTTAAATTTACAAGAGATGAAAAGAACAGTCACTCACACTGTAGGTAGTGCTGTAAGCGCTCTCTTCTCGATCCATTTTATTCCATAAAATGAAGTAGTCGTAGTTTATTTTTAGATACAAGAAAAATGTTCCTATTTTGGGTACATCTCAATATGCTGATGTTGAGCCTGTATTTTGATCTGCTGTTAAGCTGTTTGAAACTGTGAAAGGAGACATTATTCTGCACAAAGTTTTACGGAATAACTTTGTGGCAAGAAAGATTGGAAATAGCATATTTTGGAGGAATCGTGCTCAGTTAAGTCAGAATAATTTTGTGACAAATATTTTTTTCCGGATTTTAAAAGCAGCATAGGAATCAAAATAGGAAAGACTCTGGATAAATGTGTTTTTATTTGTGAGATTGTTATATTTTGCACAATTTCCTAAACATCTGATTATATGGAATGAACTAATTTTATCCCTTTCAATCTGTCACTTCTTCAGAAGAGAAACAGTATTTGAATACAGTTGTCTCATGACAAATGGAAATCTGTTTTACCTGAAAAGTAAAAGGGGCACCTTGTTTCCTGATAGGATGAGAGAGAGCTATACACTGTGATCTTACCGCATTAAATAAGGCCCCTTTGGATCCCCACTAGAAAAGACACATTTTCAGAGTTTCCTACAATTACCCATGATCATTTATTTTCCAGAGTCAAGCTTAACATCCAAATCTGGCTTTCAGACAAGGAACAATTGTTTGTTATGGGGACAAATTAATGATTTTCCATAGCACAGTCACACAGACCTGCCTATTTCAATTTAGTTGCACATATTCATCAGAATAAATCTTACCAGAAAATGTTTATCCCCACATTTGTGGAGCCTCCAGGTGAGTTTAGTTTAGTTTGTTAAATATTAATCAAATATGGGCAGTTGATACTTATTTACCATGTCCTTTCTAAAGTTTCCCTTTCTTTCTCTCTCTTTTATTTGGAGGTAGTTTGCTATACTAGAAAGGAGGCAGAACTAGGGAGATTACGTAACATAATGGTTAAGCATTTGGGTATTGCTTGGAGAAGAGTCTAACATCATATGCACCAAACTGGAAACCTTATTGACCCCAAGAAGAGTGGTTGGGGAGAGGAGAGAGGCAGATTATTAACTTTTTCTTTATATGTCTCTGTATTGTTGGACTCAAATTACCTTTGTAACTAAAAATTAATAATCAAATACATTTAAAACATTCTTAAAAACATACAGTCTTATAGATTGATAGCTTAGCTTTAAATCCTAGCTCCTTTATTCTCCAGCTGTGCAATTTGGGGCTAGTAATTTTTCTTCTTTGAGCCTCAATTTTCTCATCTGCATATGGCATTAATTAAAATACCCAGATTATAGAATTATTGTGAGGATTAAATTAAATAATCCACATGAAGTTCTCTACACATGGAAACTAACCAATAAACATCACCTTTTTGGAATAAGGGTGCCTAAATATCTCACTAATTAGATATAGAAAGTTTTCTGAAGTAAAAAATTTGAACTTCTTTGAGCCTGCTCTTTTTTTCTTTTCTTTTTCCATATAAAGTGGGTATATTAGAAGTGATGGTACCTGAGGCCCCTTTTCTAACATCTCATGATTCCATTTAAAATGTAGTTGGGGGCTTCCCTGGTGGCGCAGTGGTTAAGAATCTACCTGCCAATGCAGGGCACACGGGTTCGAGCCCTGGTCTGGGAAGATCCCACATGCTGCGGAGCAACTAAGCCAGGGTGCCACACCTACTGAGCCTGTGCTCTAGAGCCCCTGAGCCACAACTACTGAGCCCCCGTGCCACAACTACCAAAGCCCACGTGCCTAGACCCCATGCTCCGCAACAAGAGAAGACGCCGCAATGAGAAGCCCGCGCACCGCATCAAAAAGTAGCCCCTGCTCCCCGCGACTAGAGAAAGGCTGTGAGCAGCAAAGAGGACCCAACGCAGTCAAAAATAAAATAAATAAATTAAAAAAAAATCCGTTTAAGTATATACCTTAAAAAAAAAAGATAAACAAGTAATTTAAAAAATAAAATAAAATATAGTTGGAAGAGTGTATGCATGTTGATTCCATGGCAAAAGACTCCAGTTGAGATCTTAGTCTACCATAGATGTCCTCATTGCAACCATTAGGTTGAGTGTTATGTCTGGGAATAATATTCCTTTAGACAATCACAGCCTAGATGTGACCTAATAGTTGGCCCAGAGCTGGTGGGCACCTTGGGTGATACTTCCCCACAAAAAAATCTCTGCTTCAGTCAAGATGAACACCTCTGTATCTCTTCTTTGGCCAAGATCCCTACTTTCATGTCTTTAAAGCACAAAGCCTCTAACCATCTAAGAAACCTAAAGTGCACTTTTCACTCTGTGAAATCGTGCCTCACCTCTCCAGCCTATAAGAAAATTCTCCTCTTCCAAATTCAAGATCTTTAATCCTGGCTACGTACTGGTGAGGTCATCTGGATCAACCTCTCATGACAGTTATATTGACAGGGAGTTCACTATATTTTGAGCCAGATCATTCCTTGTGATTGACTAGTACAAGTATTAGAAAGATTTTCCTTACATTGAGCTGAAATCAAGCTTCTCATTATTTCCACCCTCTTTTCTTAGCTTGGCCTCCCCAAAGCTGTGCATAACCCTTCCTCTTCTTCTTCCATGAGATGGCCCGCCAAACATTTCAAATTTGCTTCACGTCTTTATGCTTACTGTTTTCCAACCCGACTAGCCACTATCTCACTGTCCGTTGAAAGCGAAATAAGCAATACATGGTCCTTCTGCAGTCCTCAAAAGTCATAATTGCAGACCTCATCATTTGGCCTTTCTTCTCCACAAATGCTTTGATGTACTCTTTTTTTTAAAAAAAAAAAAAGGAGTTTTTTTAAAAAATTATTTTTTAAAATTTATTTCTGGCTGCGTTGGGTCTTCGTTGCTGCATGCGGGCTTTCTCTAGTTGTGGCGAGCGGGGGCTACTCTTCGCTGCGGTGCACGGGCTTCTCATTGTGGTGGCTTCTCTTGTTGCGGAGCATGGGCTCTAGGCACGCGGGCTTCAGCAGTTGTGGCACATGGGCTCATATCACTCACAGTCGAAGCCTTACTCCAGAACTGCTCTGACAAGTATTAAATATAGTGGGGCTGTTATAGTTCCCTCCCTGAGTGCTGTATTTCCATCTAGGGGTATGTGTGTTAAGTTTGATTTATTTTGCCAACATTCTCCAAATCGCCCTAGAAATCTAATGTTTTAAAAACGAAAAGAAGTTGGTTTAGCCTAACTTGGTTTTAGTGAACCCATTCTGGCTCTTGTTAATCACCATTTTAAAAAAAATTTGTGGACAACCATCTGTTTAAAAATTCCTTTTAAAATATTTTCTTTCTGGAGCATCCATAGATCAAAAAAAAAAGAAAGAAACTTGATCTAATTCTCATAACTTATATAAAAAATTAACTCAAAAATGGATTATAGACTTAAACATAAGATGCAAAACTATGAAACTTTTAGAAAAAAAAAACAGCATAGTAAAAATCTTTCAGACCTAGGGAAAGGTTCTTAGATTTGACCCTAAAAGCATGATACAAAAGAGGAAAAATTAATAAATTGGAGCTTATCAAAATTAAAAACTTTTGTTCTGTGGAAGTCTCTATGATGAGGATGGAAAAACAAGCTGCAGACTGAGAGAAAACATTTGCAAACCACACACTTGACAAAGGGCGTGTGTCTAAAATACATCACAAACTCTGAAAACTCAACAGTAGAAAAAGAAACAAGACAGTTAGAAAATGGGCAAAAGACATCAAGTGACATTTCACTGAAGAGGATATACAGATGGAAAATAAGTGCATGGAAGATGGTTGACATCATTAGCTGTTTGGAAAGTGCATATTAAAACCACAGTGAAATGTTACTATGCGTCTATCAGAATGGTTATAATAAAAAATAGTGATAACCTCAAAAGCTGGTTAGGATATAAAGAAACTACATCACTCATACTTTGCTGGTGGGAATGTGAAATGGTACAACTATGCTAGTTTTGACAGTTTCTTACAAAACTAAACAAGTACTTATGAGCCAGCAGTTGTAATCTGGGGCATTTATCCCAGGGAAATGAAAAGTTATGTTCACATTAAAACCTATGCATGAATATTCATAGCAGTTTTATTTGTAATAGCTAGAATCCAGAAGACACTCAAATGTTCTTCAATGAGTAAATGGTTAAACAATTGGTGGTGTATCTGTACCATGAAATACTACTCAGCAAAAAAGAACTATTGATACAGCTTCTCTTGAAAGGTGATGTGGCCACGTCACTCCGTTTTGGCCGGTGGGATAAAAATATATATACCTTTAAAAGAGCAGAAGTATGCCTTTTAACCTTCCTGCTGGCTGGAATGTGAATGTGATGGCTGGAGCTCAAGCTAACATCTTAGACTATGTGGTTTAAGCCCTGTATAGAGGATAGTAGAACCACAAGATAGAAGAAGACTGGGACCCTGACAATTATGGAACTACCATACCAGCCTGAGCTACTTACTCATGGATCTCTTTTATTTGAGAATAAAATAAGCAATACATGTAAGTTCTCTTTATTTGGGGTTTTCTGTCATTGCAGATGAATCCAAATTTAGCAGACACAGATGCTAAGAAGGAAGGAACAGAAAGAAGGGTGGTATGACTGGGGGATAGTAGCAAGGACAGAGTTGTATAATATGAAGTCCAAGATGTAGCTGAGCCAGGGTAAGAGTCGAGTTTTATTCAGAGTATGATGGAAAGCCATTTTGGAAAGCCATGTTTGGAGGAGAGGGCATGATCTGATTTACATTTTTAAAATTTACTTTGTTTGCTGAATGTGGCAAGTGCGAAGCATGGCGTCTAGTTATAAGGCTGTTGACATATTCTAAGCAAGGGAGACAGAGAGGAGTGGATAGATTTGGGATATTCTTTAGAGACAGGATTAATAGGACTTGTTGCAGGGTTATATTAAAGTGCTTAGTAATAACAAGAATAAAAAGATAAAATAATAGATTTGGACAAATAAATAGATAGTGATGGAGAAAGAATTGTTTTGCCTATGTTAAGTTTGAATGAGGCCTGTTGGGCCTCCACGCAGAGAATTCAAGTTGGCAGTCAGATATCTGAGGCTAGAGTTCAGGGAGAGATCACACAGAGATTAGGAGCCACTGGCACATGGCTGGGCCTACTCACAGTGGGACCATATATAGTGAGAAGGAAGAAGGAATCCTAGAGCATAGGCTTGCATAAGAGCAAAATAGAGCGTCCCCACAGCTAGATGTGGAGGCAAGAGGGGGTGATCAGGGAAGTCTTCCCTCAGAAAGGCCTATGGTGAAACATTAAGGGTGAATGGGGATAAGACAGGCAAATTGGATGGAGTGATAATGAAAGTATTCTAGGCACAGAGAATAACATGTTTAAGAGCACAAAAGCATTCAAGGGACTGAAAGAAGTTCATTAGTGATGGAGCAAAGGGTAAGGGTGGGGGAAGTAGGGGTGGGAGTAGGGGTGAGGGTGGCTGTTGAGGTTGAAGATAAAGACAGAGGGATGAGCAAGAGTCAGATTTTGGAGGGGATAGTAAGGAATTTGATCATCATCCTTAGAGTAATAGGGAGGCATTAAAGTGTTTAAGCAAGGGTACAACTTAATGCAGAGTTAAATAAGATAATGGTAAACAGCATCGACCCTGGAGCCCGACTGCCTGGGTTTAAATTTCAGATCCATCCCTTTCTAGTGGCAAGACTTTGAGGAGTTACATAGACACTTCATGCCTTTGTTTATTTGGAAAATGATAATAATGATGATAGAACGTATGGTATAGGATTATTGTGGGGTTTAAATGGATGTAAAGTGCATAGAACATGCCCAATAAAGTTAACTACTATGATCAGATTTAAATAACTAGAAAGAAAAGTGAGGCAGCTGTAGCAATATCCAAATGGGAGATAGTAATGGCTGAAATGGGGATGGTGGCAATGGCAAAAGTGAATGCTTCAAAAGATATTGAGAAATGAGCATTAGTACCCCTTTGTGGTTGATTGGATAAGTTTGGGTGTGAAAAAGAAGTCAAGAATGACATTCTGGGGCTTCCCTAGTGGCGCAGTGGTTGAGAATCTGCCTGCCAATGCAGGGGACACGGGTTCGAGCCCTGGTCTGGGAAGATCCCACATGCCGCGGAGCAACTGGGCCCGTGAGCCACAACTACTGAGCCTGAGTGTCTGGAGCCTCTGCTCCACAACAAGAGAGGCCGCGATAGTGACAGGCCCGCGCACCGTGATGAAGAGTGGCCCCCACTCGCCGCAACTGGAGAAAGCCCTCACACAGAAACGAAGACCCAACACAGCCAAAAATAAACATAATAAATAAATAATAAATTAAAAGAAATTAAAAAAAAAAAGTCTTAGAGGAAAACATGGGCAGAACACTCTATGACATAAATCACAGGAAGATCCTTTTTGACCCACCCCCTAGAGAAATGGAAATAAAAACAAAAATAAACAAATGGGACCTAATGAAACTTAAAAGCTTTTGTACAGCAAAGGAAACCATAAACAACATGAAAAGACAACCCTCAGAATGGGAGAAAATATTTGCAAACGAAGCAACTGACAAAGGAGTAATCTCCAAAATATGCAAGCAGCTCATGCAGCTCAATATCAAAAAACCAAACAACCCAATCCAAAAATGGGCAAAAGACCTAAATAGACATTTCTCCAAAGAAGATATACAGATTACCAACATACATATGAAAGGATACTCAACATCATTAATCATTAGAGAAATGCAAATCAAAACTACAATGATGTATCACCTCACACCGGTCAGAATGGCCATCATCAGAAAATCTACAAACAATAAATGCTGGAGAGGGTGTGGAGAAAAGGGAACCCTCTTGTACTGTTGGTGGGAATGTATTTTGATACAGCCACCATGGAGAACAGGATGGAGGTTCCTTAAAAAACTAAAAATAGAACTACCATATGACCCAGCACTCCCACTACTGAGCATATACCCTGAGAAAACCATAATTCAAAAAGAGTCATGTACCACAATGTTTATTGCAGCACTGTTTACAATAGCCAGGACATAGAATCAACCTAAGTGTCCATTGATAGATGAATGGATAAAGAAGATGTGATACATATATACAATGGAATATTACTCAGCCATAAAGAGAAGCAAAACTGAGTTATTTGTAGTGAGGTGGATCGACCTAGAGACTGTCATACAGAGTGAAGTAAGTCAGAAAGAGAAAAGCAAATACCATATGCTAACACATATATATGGAATCTAAAAATTAAACAAAAGTTTCTGAAGAACCTAGGGGTGGGACAGGAATAAAGACGTAGACGTAGAGAATGGACTTGACACGGGAAGGGGGAAGGGTTAGCTGAGACAGAGTGAGAGAGTGGCATGGACATATATACACTACCAAATGTAAAATAGATAGCTAGTGGGAAGCAGCCACATAGCACAGGGAGATCAGCTCGGTGCTTTGTGACCACCTAGAGGGGTGGGATAGGGAGGGTGGGAGGGAGAAGCAAGAGGGAGGGGATATGGACATATATGTGTATATATAGCTTATTCACTTTGTTATACAGCAGCAACTAACACAACAATGTAAAGCAATTATACTCTAATAAAGATATTAAAAAAATAGAAAAGAACTATTACGCATCAGTTGCTGTTCTAGTCACTGATCAGAGCTTTCTTTTCCTCTCAAAGATTATATTCTAGATCACTACTGTCCAATAGAATGTTTTGTGCGATGAAAATGTTCTGTATCTGTGTTTTTGAGACCAACTGAGGAATGGAATTTGATTTAATTTTATTTTAAAATTTTATGTTTTATTTAATTTTAATTAATTTAATCTTAAATTACCAAATGTGGCTAGTGGTTATGGTGTTGGTCATCACAGTTCTAGAAGATTTGAGAAGGTGGGGAGACAGAAAATAAACAAATTTGCCAATTATTTTTCACTTGGATGAGTGCTATGGAAAAAAAGCAGGGTGATGTGGAGGTTGGAGGAGTGGCAACATTAATTAAGGTTGTCAGGGAAGTTTTCTTTGAATAAGTTCCATTTAAACTGATTCTTGAGTGAGGATAAGGAGCCAGGCATGCCAACAATAGGGGAAGGACATTCTAGACTGAAAGAAGCAAGTAAAAAAAACCCTGCAGAGAGAAAGATTTTGGTGTGTTCAAGTTACAGTAAGCAGATCAATGTTAGTTAGATCATGGTGAACAAAGAGTTAGTGACATGCAATGATGTTGGGAGGTAGGAGGGGCCAGATAATGTGGAGTTTCATAGATTGTAGTAAAGAATATGGATTTTATTCTAAATGAAATCCAAATTTACAGATAATATTTAAAAAATTAAATCATCCTATAGAATACTTATGTGCAAAGTTGAATTATTAAAGAGGAAATGGGTGATATTTTGGAGCTTTATTATTTGTAAGAGCTTTTTCTACAGTTTATAATTCAAAATGAGCCCCGTGTTAAAGAACTGCTGGTGGTTATGAAATTATCTTAAAGATTCAAAGAATCATGTCCTCAATATACTGTAATTACCGATGGCAAACAATCTACTTACATAGAATATCCAAAAGAAGAGTAATAGAATCGAGGCATTTCATTTTTAATCTTTGGTGAAGTTAATTTTTAATATCTCTCAGGGCTAAACTGCACAGTTATGAAACACAGATTTGAAAACTCTTTTCTAGGTGTGGCATGATTTGTCATCAGCTGGAAACATGACGTTTAAACATTTGGTCTATAGCCAGTTTCCAGTGGATAAGTCATCGCATTAGGAAAGCATATTATAAAAATAATAAACTCAAGTCATAGCAGAGACTCTTAGATGACCTTATCAGTCCTGAAAATAGTTCTTTACCTGAGACTGGATTTTAAAGATATTATTCTTGAATTTACCAGAAGATCTGAGCTACTGATACTACTAATTCAATATAGGGCCTTTTAGGAGTCACATATCCACTTGGGTCAGCACAGGGAGAAGGTGTCAACAGTACCCTAGTCAGCATAGAAACGACATTATTTACAGTAGTTCTCTTGCCAGATAAATCATAATTCATGATTCTGAATTCAACCAATATCACTATTGGTTGAAAAGAATGTAACCAAATTGTGTCATAAAATGGTTGGAAATACTGCTAAAAATGTTACTAAAATAAGCAAATCACTAAATTATGTAGACAATACAAACAGATTATTATAGCCCTACACCCTGTCTTTATTGTGGAATTTGAAGTCACTGGTTTATATTTAACATCTCTTTCAAATACAGACTTTTAAGATTTGCAAAGCCATATTTTTAAATGATGTGAACTTTTCAATATTCATAGGGTATTAAATGTTATTTTGCTTTATCATTTAAAAAATACAAATAAATTGTAAAACTAAACTGTCAAAGAAAACTAAACTGTCAAGTTCATATTTAGGACTTTTCTTATAATAGAAGGTCAGTTAGTACTTAAGGTGTAAAGATGGAGAGAGAAAGAGAGAGAGAAATCCCATTTCATTCTTAACCAAATTAATTTGTGCTTATGAAGATGTCAGACCTTCATTTTACCCAGTAAAACATTTTTGGAGTGGTAATGATGTTCCCCCTAGTGTATTTACATAAAACTAAAACGATAAAAAATATCCCGCTTTGTAACTAAATGTGGACCTGTAATTGTTTTAAACCTTTAAACCACAAGCAAGGCAGAGGCATGGTCTTAGTCTTAAATTTAGAATAAATTGAAAAAATACATTGATGTTCTTTGTTTCAAATACATTTTGGAACACAGCAGACCACATCCAACCTAGTTAAATTATCTGAATGGATTTTGGGGGAAGAGAAAGGAGTCTGTTCGTTTTAATATACCTTCAGAAATATTTTACTTCTTGATGATGACAGCAGCTCTTGCTGACAACTATTAATACATTATAAACACCCCATCAGAGTTATATAAAAACATGTCAGTTTTAAAGAGAACATCTTTGACAGCAAATTTTCTGATTGTGAAACAGCTGTGCCTTCAGTACAATGCATTAAGTAGTTTATTCCTTTTAGATAGTTAAATTGTGCATGAAATGTTGCTGGCGCAAGGGCTCCAAATCTGGCCTGATTAGCGAACATCTGTTACATTGGAAAAATTCATGTCTACCCTAATTAGCTGTCAAGCTGATGTACATCAGGCCTGATGGTGAGGGATCCTGTGCTGTTTAAGTCAAACCAGGTTCCTCTCCTCTCCCGTCACCTGCCCTTTCAAATCTCTTCCTCTCGTGTGTTGCTGCAATTAGAGATGGCTGGACATACAATGGAGCAGGCTACGGTCAGTTATGGTCCCATCTGTGCAATATTTTTATTCCCACCCAACTTGGGAGCTGAGACATAAAGTAGTTCAATAGCAGTGAGGCTGTTAGACCTGTTAGGTCTATGACATTTGATCATCCTGGCCCCAAGATCTTCATTTGAAAGACTCGTAGAATCCTGAAGTCACCATCTGTGGTGACTGAAGGGTAACCTATAGCTTCTGAAGAACTGATCTTTGTTTTGTTTGTTTTGAATAGGGGGAGCTCTCAGCTGATTTTGCAGAAGTGACATATACTGTATGATCAGGTACTAAAAAGGAACAAAAGAAAAAGGAGCAGGGTGTTCTGAAAGTGGGATTTTCATAGCTGAATATGTTGTGGCTCTAGACAGCTACAGGAGGCAAGTGAAACCAAAAGATCTGATTTTATCAGGTTTTATTAGGCCATTGTACACAGGGTTTTCCAATGTCAGTGAAAACTTTCATTGACCTGTGGGTGAGCACAAATCATAACTTCTTGTTCCAGCTCGCAGTAAACTGGAAAATGCAGTTTGAAGTGTTCTTGAGCTGGTAAAATCCTCATTTGCTCTGTTACAGCCGTTTATATGAGCTGCATTGCCTGGGGCCAAGTTCAGATTCAACCTGAAAGATTAAGAATATATAAGATTACAACATCAGATTTTATTAGAGTGTGATTTGACCTAAGAAGAATGAAAAATCAGCCCTTTTCTGACTTAGTATCATCCTTTCAAGATAATTCAAGTACAGGATTATTATTATTCCCAAGCATACGTGAGGTGTAATTACAATGTATGCTAAAATTCAGTAATTGAGGACACGCTTTATGAAATGCTTGATGCGTGAAGTTATAAATGGGAAAACTTATTTACCCAGAGCATTCAGGATTTTTAGATGAACTCACACAGGATCACATGTAGAATTCTGAATGTTTTTGTTATAGAACTCTAGCCAAACTTGACTTGAATTTTCTGATCTAAGTTGGCTTCCTCCCTCCTTTCCTTTCCTTTCCTTTCCTTTCCTCCTTCCTTCTTTCCTTTGATCTTTCTTTCCCCTTGAAATACTTTCCCTATCCATCCAAGACTTACCTAATAAAGCCTTTAAGTACGGTCTCAAACACCAACTTTTCTATAACACTATCAACCTAGTTTAAAGGAAAGAGCAAAACTTAGTGAAATTACTATGCTTTATACTTTATACTTACTTGCATCATCTACCTCTTCTCAACGACTGACATTTTGCATTTCTTTTATGGTACTTGCCATTTCTAATCTTTTATTTAGATATTTGTATACCATAGAGTATCTCTGATCTCTTATACTAGACTATAAGCTCCTTGGAGACAGGCAATTAATTATTTATGCACCCCATAAAGTGTAGTTCATAATAGGTGCACAGTTAATGTTTTTTGAATGAATATAATTTGGCTCAGATCAGAAATATTCGAAAGCAGTGATAGGTTTCTGGGTGAAAGTGTGCGCCAGAACTAAGCTCTGTGAACCCTGAGGACTCACTGGTATTTCCAGCTGCCGGGAAACAGCCACCACAGGCCAGCTGGGAGCTGAGAGAGGCTGGTTTCAGAGATTTAAGGTGTCTTGTAGGTATGGGATGATACTGGAAACATCTACCAGCATTCCACTAAAGTGAGGAATGGCCAAACTCCTTCTAATAGAGCCACCCAGACTTCCTAAAGCATTCAGAATTGTGATCCCAGGAGGACACTGTGAATCCTGCTGGTCTTGGGCTGGTCCCAGCTTGTTCAGGATTTGGATTTGGGTTGCCGTCCTGCTTGGAGGTTCAGAGATACACTGGAACAGACTGGGCTTCAAGTCTGACTTCCTCTGTCCCCTTCTATCCAATGACATTCTCTAGAGCTTTCCACACTGGTGTGTAGGTTTATCAAGAACCAAGAGTATAGGAAATACTATAAGAACAGAAATTTTATGCTTAATTTTGTAGTTTTTGGAGAAACTAAACAATTTACATTTTTAAACATATGCCAAGTTTTTGGAATTTTGTTCATTCTATTTTGAAAACTACTTTGTAGTAAATCACCAAAAGACAAAGAATTGCAATGTGATTTCACTGACTTGATAAGTACCTTTTGAGTAATTTCTTTTCTTTTTGAAAAAAGACATATTAAAAGTTTCTTGAATTTTATTGCACATTAAAAAAATTTTAATACAGGGTACATTGCTCATTTGAATATAGCAGCTACTTTCCATTTTTGCCCATGGGTACACTATCTGCCCTTGAAATGCATAGAAAAAACACTAAAATGGAGGTCCTTGGATGCTTACCAGGTTAGATTCTCAACCATTATCATCATCATCATCATCACACACCCAAAAATCAACAACCACAATCATAATAGCTGATGATCTTTATTTAAACCTCTAGTATATAGGCCACTTCCCACGCAATATTCTTACTGCTCACAGGCTCTGGAAGATTTATTATCTCCACTTTACAGATGACAAAATTTAGACTCAGAGAGATTATGTGATTTGCCTAAGGCTACACAGCTAATAAATAACAGAGCCGAAATTCAACTCATACCTGACCTCAAAGTAGTCAGTTTCCTTGAGTAACTGCCACTTGAGGAAATCTCTTTTCATGTTTTAAACCCTTATTATTTTATTTATAAATATTATTAATTAATTGTCTTTTTAAACTACTTTGAAGACTAAGAATATTTATTTGGATAAATGGCATTGTTTCCCAAAAAGGGCTATGGTTTTTATGCATCTTGCTTGCTTGATGGTGGCAAGTCCAATGGAGTAGTTTTACAAGAATTTACATGGTATTTTATTCATGCTGTTACATTTGATTGGGCAAGTCTAATCAACGTATATATGCAGTTCAACCCAAACTAATAAAGATTCTGAAACCTCCTCTTTGGGAAATTTTATCTTTTAAATTAAAGTCTCTGAGGCCTGGATTCCAGTAAATGCTAATCTTTTTATGAGACAGACCATGAGGACTATAATAGGAGACTTTGAAATAGTTTTGATGATTCTGACACACTCTATGGTCATACGGTTGCTGTGTGTGTTTTTGACTAACTTGATAAATAAAATCAAAGGCTTTTTCTGCAGTTAATAAAGAGTGATACAACAGCAATATTTACTATGCACTATGCCAGCAACTAAATTAACCAGTAATAATTGTTTTCGGTGGTACCAATCAACAGCTGAGAAAAAAACCCACAGGTCATTACATTTATCAAAATTAACGATAGTTTCTCCCCACCCTCCTGTATACCACTCCCTTGATCATGCTGCATTTCACACACACACACACACACACACACACACACACACACACACACACACACACACAGGAAAAAAGCTAATTCTTCTCAACGTTTGTTTCTCTGGAAGCAGTCTTACAAACTTTTGAGTATTTTGTATTGGTGAGATAGCAAATGTCTTATTGCTATTCCAAGCCTGTAATTTACTCTGGAGACTGCTGATGCCATCCTTTCATAGAATCATCCCTGTCATGTTGCAGATGGCAACAGAAGGTCACTTCCTTCCTGGAGTGACTTATTCTCCAAGTCTGTCAGAGAATAGATATCAAATGCATGCATTCCTTCAGAAAACGGTTGCGTTCAGGCCACCTAAAACCAGGTAGGGAATAATTACCTCCTTCTGCAAGCTTCACTTTGCAGAAAATGTAAACCCTTTTAAGAGGATTGTGCAGCTCCTATGGAGGCTGACCTCTCAACTTTCAGCTGAGCAATGAATGGCATCCGGAAGAGCCAGCATGGCCATCATTGGGCCCCAGTGCTCTGGACAGTGTCTCGGTGTCTGGGGACGGCCTTCATTGGGCAGCATGGATGACAGCCCCGGAGACTCTCAGTGGAGTACTCCGTGTTGATGTTGATTAAGATGATCATAGCAAGAGGCAACTGATAAAACTTTTCCCTGGAGTTGACACTGTTGCTTAGTACAGAGTAGTAGGGAGTAAGGTACTCGGGGCAGGTCAGGGCGTGGGGGGGAAGTAACTCTTGACAAAATGAAATGCCTCATTAGTGATGACTTGAGGGGTCATCTGGGGGAAGAATCCCAGAGTCATGTGTCACCACAATGTATTAGGTCCATAGTTATGGACACATCTGGGTTCTACAGGCCAAGTCTCAATTTCTGTTTAAGAAATGATTTTCTACAGACCTAAGAGTAATAGATGAGCCTTGCTGTGCAGTAAAAGCTGATAGGGGATGGAGTGGCTGTTATCACAATGGATCTTTTCACTAAATTCATAATAGTTTACTCTTAACTTTGAGCATATCACATACATGTGTGTCTGATACTCTTCTTTCATTGCTGCTGTGGAAATTATGGTGTCTAAACCCAAGCAAGGCAGGAATGTTCATGAGCAGAGAAATCCAACTATGTTCTTAAGCCTAAATGATCAGTCAATTCACTCAAAACTAAAAGATGGGCTCTCTGTAGACACAGCCCTAAAATAACTCTCACAGTCAGCCAATATAGAGATGAAAATTAAACTTAGATTTTCTGACACTCCACTCTTGTTTTCTCACCACTAGGTCCTCCCAGTTCACTGAGAAATCATTAGGTTTACACTATAAGCCAATTCTCCTCGAAGCCTGACAAATTTATAGCTTCTCAAAACATGGACGCCAAAGCAGAAGTTATCAATTATTGTCAAGGTGTCTAACTTTTAGCTGGGAATACATTGATATAGATATGTGATGGCATCTGTAATTCCAGCCAGTCCTCAGGGGAATATCCACGGATGCTTTTTTGGAGCCCTCTCTAAGATAATAGGCTTTGGTCAGACACATTGTACCTCACACAGTATAACAGCTTTCGACATGAATCTGGAACATGATTTACATTTGAAAGCACCAGATCAATATTTGAGGAGGGATTATTTTTATCAACTTGGCTCTGATTCTCTGAAATATAAAGTTATTTTTTAAATGTCAAGACCAACTACACCCACACTGGCATGGAATGGCTTTGTCGAAAAAGTTGGAAAAAAATTAAACGTAAATTTTGTGTTGACATAATCCAGGTTAAGTCTAAAAAAGAAAAATACTTACTTTTGTAAAATGAGAGGCTATTTTATCACTCAGAGAATGTCACATCAATTGTAAAGCCATCAGCCCCAAGGTTTGGTGGTGATTGCTTCATATTTACTGTTAGTCCGGCAATGGGGATGGTACTTTTAGAGTCTTTGGACAGACTAGTGAGTGTGACATTTAAAGTGTTGATTTTTGCAGCACTTATGTTAATTGTTGTAATTTTCCTGATGAACCACCATTCTGGTTTCCTGATGCAGCCAAGATAGTTTTACATTTTCTATGCAGGGCCTCTTTGCCATTTGGTCTGTGTAGTGTCAGCTTCGAGTGCTACTGAAAGCAGACAAAATTGCAAGCAAATTGCATCAGATTGCCAACATTGTGAAAAGGTAAATTGCTTGCAAATCTATTTAAACCACTGCCCTATTTTCATCAGCTTCAGTACTTGGTATTCATGATTGCTTAATTGGCGACCTTTCCTATTGTGTAGTGCTTTATGGTGTAATGGAAAGCGATCTTTACCAAACCAATTACCCTTTTTTTCTCAGCACTACATTATTGCTGTGATTGCAACTGCCAGTCCTTTGTAAATGAACTTTCTGATTTCAATGATGTTTTTAAAATGTAAGATAGAAAAAAGTGGCATTCATATTGTGCGATGTTCTATTTTGAAGCCTCTTTGTAGCCACTATTGTCTGGGAAAATGGACTGAAGGGTTACACAGTACCTACAAATATCCATGTAACTATTATTAATATTATTATAATGTCCTCCTTTGTACTGCAGCTCAATTAGGAAAGGATAGGAGAAATATTTTGTCACCCTGTCAAGTTCACAGGAAGTGCATTTGAGGCTTCTTTTTTGACACATACATTATCTCTAGTAATAAGAGGAGATTTTTTTATAAGGAGTGGTGATGAAGATATAAAATCAATTTAAATAAAATTTACATTGCTAGTTTTGTGGCTACTCAGCATTTAAAAAGGAACCTTAAATGACTCAAATATTAAGACTTGGAATAAAAGCTTAATTTTATAAGAGAAAGTTATGAGCAAGCAGAGAAATAGTGAATTTTTATGATCTCAGGTTCTGAATATAGATGACAAAACACAGCAAAGCATGACTATGTTATTAGTTCAGAGCTAAAACTATGTATAATACAGATATGTAGCCTGAATTTTAACAGAACTAAGAAGGCCTCTTTTTAAAAATTCTCTTAAGATATATTCTATAAAGTTAGCATCCACATGAATTCTCATAAAAATGAGGCATAGAACGGTACTGAATCCTGTTTATGTATTTTATGTGATTTAGAAAATTATATCATTACTCATAAGTGTATGTGCAGAAAGGGAGCTACAAGTAATTTAGTCATTCCCTAATACAGTAAGTGGAAATGGATGCATCATTCTACCCCCTACAGTTAGGAACTCTATTGTATGAGGGACATTTTGCAAAGATTTCTTTTACTCTCTCCTCTCATTTAATTAGGAAAAAAATGGAGTTTAGACAAGGCTTGCCAATGATAATCAGGGGATTGTTGATTTTAGTACCTTTGATGTAATGTAATGATTTATTTACAGCACAGCATCTTATTCTTTGAAAGCAAAGAAATGTGTTTATTATCTGCTGCTTATGAAAGTGTTCATAACAACCAATTTCACTGTGATATTGAGGTCTAATACAGTTATTATTTTGTATAGGCAACATATATTCTTTTGGAACAATTAGACCTATGATTCAGTTTCCAAACTTTGAGTGTCCTGCTAATTGGGAGCAGGACCCAGAAAAACTCTTACCTTGAGGAGGAACTTTATTAAATAACTTTTGTGGAAAGACTTTTAAGACAATTTTATTTTCACTGATAGGGGAGAAACACAGAGTAGCACAGACGTTACTCTAAGGGGTTGGTTGTGAATGATTATTCTCCTCATTCTTCTTTCTAGACCAGTACTGAGTCCTGTGATGGTGAAATGGGTAACAACAACAACAGCTAACAGAGCCCAGGCTTATGACGTGCCGGGCTCTGTGCTAAGCCCTTTAACTGACTCATCTCATTTTAACCCTCCCAACAATCCTATCGCGAATCCTATCTCATTTTGTAGATGAGGCAACTGAGGCTGAGGAGATTCAGAGGCTGACACAGGACATGCAGGTCATAAGTGATGCATCTGGGATATGAACCTGGGCAGTATGGCTCTAGAGCCTGTGTACTACTGCCTAAAGAGTTTAGTTTCCCAGTTTCTAATTTTTCTTTCTTGAACTAAGGAAGGAAGGCTGCTTGGCTTACATAGAATCTAAATATCTGATTTTCCAGAATATTTAAAGTAGTTATTGAGGAAATAGATAAGGTGTACCCAGAAGTCATTTAATCTTTCCCTCTTTTCACCTCTTTGTACATGGTACAGATTTGGCACTGATAGTCATGTTTTACATGCAAAACTCTAAGAAACTCAGATGTTCAGATTCAGCTTCTGCGTGCAAAAGAATTCTTATGCATGCCAACGCCCACAAAGGGTCCTGCAACTATTTCTCCTTCTCCTCCTTCTTCTTCCTTTGGAAAGAGGGACCTGAATCCTGTAGAAATAGTAGATATCTAGCCAGTCCATCTTATCACCTCTGTTAAATAATGTACGCTAGAATTATTGTTGGAGTTTGTTTGTTGATGTTTGCAAGTACCTCATTTTAGTCCAGAGCTCTTTCAGAGTAATTGCAGTAAGAATCATTAACAGATTTCTTCCTGTAATGAGTAGGGTTGGTGGAGGTGGGAGGTGGTGCTAGAATGAGGTTGGGGAAATGGGAGTTGTTTCCACTTCAGGTAATCTGCAAGTAAATTATAGCATGAAGGAAATGTTCTTTGAGATTGTACATGAGACATTTGTCAAATTGATGTAAGCAGAAACCTAGGTGTTTTCTTGTTTGATATTCCAATCCTTACTCTGCCATGGACAGCCAGTGGGAGCCTTGTGCATATTCTCTAATCTTTTAAATGGCAGGTAACCACATGTTCTATCCCAGAGGATCATATATTAGGCCCAGTGATCAAAACGTTGGGGAAACTTGGAAAAAAGCAGGAAGCTGGAGAGCACTCTATCTATATCTTCCCCTTTACACAGACTCATATACCAGTTTCTCGATTTACCACAAAGATTAATACAGGGTTGAAGGATTGGTAAGGGGGGGGGGAATATTAACTTAGAAAAGGATCATTTATATTAGAATTTATGACATCTTTATTTAATAAATATCCTGAGTAGATTTAATACCTTATTTCATTTATGAACAAAAAATAGTGTAATGTTTTCAGTTTGCTCACAATTGTAGGAATGTATCTCTTATGTTATGCCCTTCTGTGCTGCACTACTGCTGCAACTCCTTGCACTCTTGCAGGGTGTGGATCTGTGAGGCTCATCTGTTTTCTCTCATCACATGTTCCTTCATAACAAACAGCATCCATATACTCCAAACAAGAATAAGGAATAAGCTAGATTGAACATGCAGGTACTTACTGACCACTCATGGATATTAAACTCTTCTTTAACTTGTATCATGCAATGTGCTTTCATCATTCATAATGACATCATTCCTTCCTAGGAAGCAGAAATTCTCTGAGCTTACTTGTCTTCACTCTTTCTCTGTAAGAATATAAACTATGAAACACCTCCACAAGAAAAATAACCCACAACTCTTATTTCTTTTTTTTAAATTAATTAATTAATTTATTTGGTTGAACCAGCTCTTATGCGGCAGGTGGGCTCCTTAGTTGCACGGCATGTGAACTCTTAGTTGTGGCATGTATGTGGGATCTAGTTCCCTGACCAGGGATCGAACCCAGGCCCCCTGCATTGGGAGCCTGGAGTCTTATCCACTGCACCACCAAGGAAGTCCCTCTTATTTCTAACTAATGATTTTTCTGAGGTGCACCGTCAGAAAGATCATAAGATTTAAAAACAAACGCAAATGGTATGCTGTAGAGAAGACAATAAAATTTGTGTAACAGGATCAACAATCTGAGATACTCAGATTGATAATCATTGATTCTGTATATTTTAGGGAGAATTATCTATTTTGATGTGCTAGTAAAAATAATCATGTTTAATATTTATTTAGGGTTTATTATGAGCCAGCTATTGCACTAAGTACTTGACATCTATTAATCCATTTGATGGTTCCAGTAACTCTATGAGGGAGACACTGTTACCACCCCTGTTTAATAAATGATGAATCTGAGATTCAGAGAGGTTAAGCAACATTTCTAAGATGGTTTGTAAGTAGTGGATCTGGGATTCTAACAGGGATAGTCTGAAAGTCATTACTGGCTTCCAGTTGAACAAGAAGAAGTAGGAGGAGGAGGGGAAAGAGGAGGGAGGGAAGGAGAGAAGGGAAGGGAAGGGTGCATTTTAGAAATTAAGAAAACCGACAAGGGGCTGTGTTATCATTAACAAGCTCCCAAGTGCCTGATCGTGCACAGTAAGATTTAGCATTCTCCATAGGTTTCTGTGAAGCCACTTCTTACTATACATCCCTGACTGGGAATCAGTTAATAATTCTTGTCTTTACAATCTTTTTTTTCAGTTGACTCTTGACCAATGAAAGATCCATTACATTTTGGCTTCTGGGTGGCAAACGTTATTGTCAATCACATAATGGTGTAGCAGATGGTATTAGTATCTCAACATAAGCAAATTTCCATGCAGCAAGAAGCTATTGATGGAGACCGCTATGTAAAAATACTTCCTTTCTTTCTCTTAAGATGGAGTTTTCAAGGGCTCTTCTTAAGTTAGCTGAGCAGCAGAGAGAGAAAGGCAAGACTCAGGAGAGAGAATGGTGTTAAAATCCAGGGAGATGGACCCCAAGACAAATTTAGCGTACTACTTCTGCCTGGGTCCCAAATGATACAGACACTCATTCTATTTAACATGTACTGTATAAGAGGATATTTAAGGAGAGATGTTTTTGAGATGCCCTCCACTCATGCTTAGCTATTTGGGAAGTCATTCCAAAACCAAGATGGGCAATTACTTTTCTCACACCCAAAAATGTGTGTGAACCAGAGTGATGATTTCTCAGCGAGGAGAATCTTCAGTCTTGGAGACATGGGTGGAGGAATCCATTCAGTCATTCAGTGAACATTTGCTGAGTACCTTTTTATGAGTCCAACACTGTAGGGGCACATAGTGAGAGTCACAGCTCCTCTCTAAGAGTCTTGTATTCTGGTGGCATGCTTTGGAGTCAGCTACAAAGAAACTTCTTTTAGAATGCAGTGCTATCTGGAAGAAAGAATTTTCTTTTAATTAAGTCAGCTTGAGAACCATGTATGTTTATTTATTTATTTATTTTTAAATTTATTTATCTTATTTATTTATTTTTGGCTGCATTGGGTCTTCGCTGTTGCGCGCGGGCTTTCTCTAGGTGCGGCGAGCGGGGGCTACTCTTTGTTGTGGTGCGCAGGCTTCTCATTGCGGTGGCTTCTCTTGTTGCGGAACACAGGCTCTGGTGCACGGGCTTCAGTAGTTGTGGCACACAGGCTCAGTAGTTGTGGCTCGCAGACTCTAGAGCACAGGCTCAGTAGTTGTGGTGAACGGGTTTAGTTGCTCCACGGCATGTGGGATCTTCCCAGACCGGGGCTCGAACCCGTGTCCCCTGCATTGGCAGGTGGATTCTTAACCACTGCACCACCAGGGAAGCCCACCATGTATGTTTAAATGGGAGTGGAAAAAGCAGAAAGTTGCAGACCAAAGAATAGAATTTTGCATTAAATGGAGACTTGCTTTACCTAGGATGGTTCATTATAAAAAGTGTGCCAGTACATTTAACACATTAAATTTCATATGCCAATATTTATTTCTACTTATCATTTTAATAGATATAAGGCAAATTTCATAATAATAATTTGTAAGAATATAGTTAACTTGATTCCTAAACTTCATTTTGACATTCAATGAATATTTAATCTAAAATTTTAACTGGCCTGTGCTTTTTTTTTTTTTTAAGTCTTTATTGAATTTGTTACAATATTGCTTCTGCTTTGTTTTGGTTTTTTGGCCCCAAGGCATATGTGGGATCTTAGCTCCCCAACCAGGGATCGAACATGCACCCCCTGCACTGGAAGGCGATGTCTTAACCACTGGACCGCCAGGGTGGTCTCTGGCCTGTGTTTTAAAGTACTTGCAATTTAGATTAATGTTTCTAAAATAAAAGATTGAGACTTTCTTAGTTAGGATAGCCTTCTAAGATAAAGCCCTGAAGGCTTCCAGCATTTTAGGATGAAATTATCTTATTTTGGCTTATTTATGAATGTGAGATAGACTTTTCACAGCACTCTAAGTAATATCATCATAAGTGTTGGGTTTTCACAGACTTGCTGAGATTTTTAAAAATATCTATTTTAGGGATATCTTACCAACTTAGAGCATTTTAATGAGCAACTCACTGTTCGAACAGAGCATTTTTGAAACAAACTCGGTAGCCAGGCATGCTGAACACTGCTGTCTCTGGAACCCTGAGCACCACATAACTCATGGGTCTGGCTACCATGAGATTGAGCATGAAATTTCACATCAAAGACCTCCATGCCTGAGGAGCAGAGATGCAAGGGGGTGGTGTGGCCAGGGCAAAAGAGAATGCACAAGACAGGCAGAGGTCTTCCTGGTGTGTTCAGAGACTAGATGGAGTTTCTGCAGGCCAGGGACCTTTGCAGTTGCTGCTCGCTCTGGAAATAACAAGCTCCTGTGGTCACAGCTGCAATAATAGAGTCGTGATCCCTGAAAGACCCAGGGATACCTTGTAATAAGCAGGCTGTACCTTGAGGCGGGGCTGGCTACCTGGGCATACAATCTGTGTGATAGCACAGGGCCCTATGCTTAAAAGCTGTCCATGCTCGGCTTAATGTTCTGCAGTCACTGTTCTGAAATTCTTAGTAATTTTTGAACAAGAAGCTCCTTATTTTCATTATGTAATAGGTTTATTTTATTTTTATTTTTTTCATATATATATATATCTTTATACTTAATATATTTTTCTTTCTTTTTTTCTTTCCCGTCTCTATTTCTATTTTGCAAACCAGTTATCTGTACCATTTTTCTAGATTCCACATATATGCGTTAATATACGATATTAGTTTTGCCCTTTCTGACTTACTTCACTCTGTATGACAGTCTCTAGGTCCACCCACATCTCTACAAATGACCCAATTTTGTTCCTTTTTATGGCTGAGTAATATTCCATTGTATATATGTACCACATCTTCTTTATCCATTCATCTGTTGATGGGCTTCCATGACCTGGCTATTGTAAATAGTGCTGCAGTGAACACTGGGGTGCATGTGTCTTTTTGAATTTTGGTATTCTCTGGATATATGCACAGTGGTGGGATTGCTGAGTCATATGGTAATTCTATTTTTAGTTTTTTTAAGGAATCTCTGTACTGTTCTCCATAGTGGCTGTATCAATTGACATTCCCACCAACAGTGCAAGAGGGTTCCCTTTTCTCCACACCCTCTCCAGCATTTGTTGTTTGTAGATTTTCTGATGATGCCCATTCTAACTGGTGTGAGGTGATACTTCATTGTAGTTTTGATTTGCATTTCTTTAATAACTAGTGACGTTGAGCAGCTCTTCATGTGCCTTTTGGCCATCTGTATGTATTCTTTGGAGAAATGTCTATTTACGTCTTCTGCCCATTTTTTGATTGTGTTGTTTGTTTTTTTAATATTGAGCTGCATGAACTGTTTATATATTTTGGAGATTAATCCTTTGTCCGTTGATTTGTTTGCAAATATTTTCTCCCATTCTGAGGGTTGTCTTTTTGTCTTGTTTATAATTTCCTTTGTTGTGCAAAAGCTTTTAAGTTTCATTAGGTCCCATTTGTTTATTTTTGTTTTTATTTCCATTACTCTAAGGAGTGGGTCAAAAAAGATCTTGCTGTGATTTATGTCAAAGAGTGTTCTTCCTATGTTTTCCTCAGGCTTTGTTTCCTATTCCATTGATCTATATTTCTGTTTTTTTGCCAGTACCATGCTGTCTTGATTACTGTAGCTTTGTAGTATAGTCTGAAGTCAGGGAGTCTAATTCCTCCAGCTCCATTTTTTTCCCTCAAGATTGCTTTGGCTATTCAGGGTCCTTTGTGTCTCCATACAAATTTTAAGATTTTTTTGTTCTAACTCTGTGAAACATGCCATTGGTAATTTGATAGGGATTGCATTGAATCTGTAGATAGCTTTGGGTAGTACAGTCATTTTCACAATATTGATTCTTCCAATCAAGCACATGGTATACCTCTTTATCTGTGTCATCTTTGATTTCTTTCATCAGTGTCTTATAGTTTTCTGACTACAGGTATTTTACCTTCTTAAGTAGGTTTATTCCTAGGTATTTTATTCTTTTTGTCGCAATGGTGAATGGGATTGTTTCCTTAATTTCTCTTTCTGATCTTTCATCGTTAGTGTATAGGAATGCAAGAGATTTCTGTGCATTAATTTTGTATCCTGCAACTTTACCAAATTCATTGATTAACTCTAGTAGTTTTCTGGTGGCCTCTTTAGGATTTTCTATGTATAGTATCATGCCGTCTACAAACAGTGACAATTTTACTTCTTTTCCAATTTGTATTCCTTTTATTTCTTTTTCTTCTCTGATTGCTGTGGCTAGGACTTCCAAAACTATGTTGAATAATAGTGGTGAGAGTGGACATCCTTGTCTTGTCCCTGGTCTTTGAGAATGATGTTTACTGTGGGTTTGTAGTATATGGCCTTTATTATGTTGAGGTAGTTTCCCTCTATGCCAACTTTCTAGAGAGTTTTTATCATAAATCGGTGGTGAATTTTGTCAAAAGCTTTTTCTGCATCTAATGAGATGATCATATGGTTTTTATTCTTCAATTTGTTAATATGGTGTATCATATTGATTGGTTTGCTTATATTGAAGAATCCTTGCATCCCTGGGATAAATCCCACTTGATCATGGTGTATGATCCTTTTTTTAAAAATGTATTTATTTTTGGCTGCATTGGATCTTTGTTGCTGCGCATGGGCTTTCTGTAGTTGCAGCGAGCGGGGGTACTCTTCGTTGCGTTGTGCTGGCTTCTCATTGAGGTGGCTTCTCTTGTTGTGAAGCACAGGCTTCATAGGTGTGCGTGGGCTTCAGCAGTTGTGGCACGTAGGCTCAGTAGTTGTGGCTCCTGGGCTCTAGAGCACAGGCTCAGTAGCTGTGGTGCACGAGCTTAGTTGCTCTGCGGCATGTGGGATCTTCCTGGACCAGAGCTTGAACCTGTGTCTCCTGCACTGGCAGGTGGATTCTTAACCACTGTGCCACCAGGGAAGTCCCTGATCCTTTTAATGTGTTGTTGGATTCTGTTTGCTAGTATTTTGTTGAGGAGTTTTGCATCTATATTCATCAGTGATATTGGTCTGTAATTTCCTTTTTTTGTAGTATCTTTGCCTGGTTTTGGTATCAGGGTGATGGCAGCCTCGTAGAATGAGTTTGGGAGTGTTCCTTCCTCTGCAATGTTTTGGAAGAGTTTGAGAAGGATGGGTGTTAGCTCTTCTCTAAATGTTTGGTAGAATTCACCTGTGAAGCCATCTGGTCCTGGACTTTTGTTTGTTGGAAGATTTTTAATTACACTTTCAATTTCAGTGCTTGTGATTGGTCTGTTTATATTTTCTATTTCTTCCTGGTTCAGTCTTGGAAGGTTGTGCTTTTCTAAGAATTTGTCCATTTCTTCCAGGTTGTCCATTTTATTGGCATCTGGTTGCTTGTAGTACTCTCTCATGATCCTTTGTATTTATGCAGTGCCAGTTGTTACTTCTCCTTTTTCATTTCTAATTCTGTTGATTTGAGTCTTCTCCCTTTTTTTCTTGATGAGTCTGGTTAATGGTTTATCAAGTTTGTTTGTCTTCTCAGAGAACCAGCTTTTAGTTTTATTGATCTTTACTATCATTTCCTTCATTTCTTTTTCATTTACTTCTGATCTGATCTTTATGATTTCTTTCTGTCTCCTAACTTTGGGGTTTTTTGTTCTTCTTTCTCTAATTGCTTTAGGTGTAAGGGTAGGTTGTTTATTTGAGATTTTTCTTGTTTCTTGATGTAGGACTGTATTGTTATAAACTTCCCTCTTAGAACTGCTTTTGCTGCATCCCATAGGTTTTGGGCCATCGTGCTTTCATTGTCATTTGTTTCTAGGTATTTTTTGATTTCCTCTTTGATTTCTTCAGTGATCTCTTGGTTATTTAGTAATGTATTGTTTAGCATCCATGTATTTGTGTTTTTTATGTTTTTTTCCCTGTAATTTATTTCTAATCTCATAGCATTGTGGTCAGAATAGATGCTTGATATGATTTCAATTTTCTTAAATTTACCAAGGCTTGATTTGTGACCCAAGATGTGATCTATCCTGGAGAATGTTCCAAGAGCACTTGAGAAGAAAGTGTATTCTGTTGTTTTTGGATGGAATGTCCTATAAATATCAATTAAATCTACCTGGTCTGTTGTGTCATTTAAAGCTTATGTTTCCTTATTAATTTTCCGTCTGGATGATCTGTCCATTGGTGTAAGTGAGGTGTTAAAGTCCTCCACTATTATTGTGTCACTGTCGATTTCCTCTTTTATAGCTGTTAGCATTTACTTTATGTATTGAGGTGCTCCTAGGAGGTTTATTTTAAATTTAAGGACATCTCGTTCTAAGAAAGCCACTAACAACATCCACGATGGAGGAAGGTCTAGAAATTATCACAGGGTATCTGTTAAAAAAATGAGGAATGGTTCATGGCAAAAATATAACGTGATCAAGGGATAATGCTTTATAACTGTCTTGATCTAGTAGAACTACAAATGGTTACCTAGAGAAGGCATGAGAGCTCCGTGGCTCTGTTACTGGAGTCTTCATCTTAGAATAAGTGTAAAGGGATTCCTATATATCAGTGGTGTTTGAGTTTTTTTGATCATGCCCCTCAGTAAGAAATACATTTTATTCATGATCTTGTATATATGTATACATATATATATATATATGCACACATACATATGTACCTATATGTATTTTATGTGTGTGTATACATGTATATTTTATACAAGTTTCATGAAATAACTCTTACCTTTATCCCACACGGTATGCATTCTGATATTTTCTGTTTTTTCTCTTCCATTGAAAAAATATGTTGGTTCCTATCCACTAATTCAATCTGTTGTCCAACTAATGGATCACAAGCCACAATTTGAGAAACTCTGTTATATAGCCTGAGGGGTTGCAGTAGATAATTCTTAACATTTTTCTAGCTCTAAGATTATAATTTTCAAAAGGTAAAAATTGCAAGTTACCCCACTGGTGACTGAGTATATGCCTGAGCAATTCAGTAGCAAAGTACAAAGAGCCCTCGACTAATTTGGGAGACCTGGGTTTGAACCCTTGGTGTGCTACTATTTTAACACCTTAAACAAATCTATTTATTATTCTTTCTCAATAGTCATATCTGGAAAGATTTGTTAATCCAGAGAGTTTTTTCCTTTTAATAACAAATAACAGAATGCTTCATCTCCCAAATAAAATTTTTATAGTATATAAAACTGTTAAAAGTGGGACTGCTGTGGTGGAATCTGAAGGGAATGGTTGGGGGTCTTACATACCCTGCTCATCACTCTCCACTCCTCCTCCTAATTCCCATCCATAGAGCCACAGGACTCCAGTGAACAGAGTTTGAAAACCACTCTACTCAATAACCCAATCTTAAACTTTGCTCTGGGGACTGCTGGTGAGCAATAGTGATCAGAAATGAAACCAAAGATGCAATGTCTTTCTCTCTGTTTTTCTCTCAGTTCAATGTTTTACTCTCAGAGAATGAAAACACATCAAAACGAGGCTCTTTCTGTCCAGTTCCTTGCTTTATCTTCAATATCTAGCACAGTACCTAGTATAAAACAGGTGCTCAATACATATTTACTGAACAAATAAGTCACTTTTTAAAATGTATCAAAGTGACAAGTGTTTGGTGGGGGATATTTATGAAGATGCTGAAATTGTAAACAGATACAGATTTTAAAACTAGGGTTCATGCCTTATCAGGTTGATTTTAATAATATTGATACGTATTTTTGTAGTGAAATTGGACATTGATATCTCTATTTTATAGATAAGAATACCAGCCCCTCATGAAATTCATGGATGTAACCTAGCTATTTGCAGGCAGGAATTATGATCTATAGCTATTGAATTTCTGATTTGTTTATTGGTAAGCTCTAGGAAGAATCTCCATGAGAACATCCTAGTATTCAACGGATGAATGGGTTGCATCTTAGTTCATGACTTTGTAGAGCCCTTTAAAACATTGGTATTTTGTTGAGTGGTGTAATTGATAAAAAGAAACTTGCACTGTGCCAATCACTTGCCTTTATAGGCTCACCCATTTCATTCCTGAATATGACAGCCTCACTGTTAGTAGCAATTTGTTTCATAATATTGTGGTATGATTGAAAGAAGATAGGAAAGAAATAAGGTCATGTGGATTTTTTTTCCCCTTAATGGAATTACTACTCAGAAAAAAACAGTGCTTTGGTTGGGTAAGTTCTTATCATGCCAAGTGAGCTTTTCAAAATGTTATGTCCCACTTGTATCACTAACTATATTTTTGAGATGACAGGAGATGAGTGAAATATAAAGCTTATGGTTACACAGGGTACTCATCTTCATGCACAACTTCAGCATTAATGTAACCTTTAAAATGTAACCTTTAAAAAGTGCAGTAGTTATCAGCAGCATGACCCATATCAAAATGGAACTGCCTGTCAAGCCTTGCTCATTTGATGCATGAAAGTTCTATATTTTCCTTCACAGGCATACGTTACAATACCTTTACGTTGGCCCACACAGCATGCCAATGTAGAACTTCCATAATTGTAAATTCTGAGTCAAGGGTATAACTGCTGGCATTTATCTATTTAGGTGGCTCAGAATACACAGATGCTTTGAAATAGTTTCTTACTTAAAATGAAATCAGAACATCCTCTCAACTAACATGCACATCTTTAAACTAAATTTGAGCATTCTTATTACTCTCCTTCAATACAATTTAGAGTTCTTATGGACATACTTAGAACCTACTTAAATTTGGGGGGATATTTTATTTGACTTAATGCATATACTGTACTAAAGCCAGCTAACTACTTTTGATGCGACAATGTTTTCTATCACAAGCCTCAAAATAAAAATTGCTCAGGGCACCAAAACACATCAGAATAGCAAAATGCTCTAAGTGAGGAGAGCCAGAAAAAAGGCTATTTCACTACTGGATAAAGTGACTTAACTTTGAACAACATGAAGTTGTCAACTTTCAACCATTTTTGAGCTACAAAAGTAGCAGTTTTATATAGTTCAGTCTATATTTCTAGGCACTTGTTGCTTGCTCCACCATTATGACCTCCTAAGAAAGTCAGAGTTGCCCCAAGTGGGAAGAAAACAGGGAGTCCAGATGTTCTCAATGGATTTCACTCTGCCTTCACAGAAAGACAAAATACTTAAATAGATACTCAGTGGATCCGTTTTTCGACCTTCAGTTATTCTGGAAAAAATGGTAGAGAGAGTCCCCTGAAAAAAATTACCAACAATTTCTTTCACCAAATATTTTTACTTTCTAGAAAAGTACACTGGGGAAATAAGATTATGGACAAAACTTAGTCTACAATGTTAATAGTTTATAATACCAAAGATTTGAATATAACCTGAAAGACCAGTAATAGGAGTTTGGTTAACTATAGTCCTTCCATAATACAAAATGAAAGGAAGTATCTATCAAATGGAAAAGAAGTTGGTGAAAAAGTATTTACTTAAAAGATGCAAAGTAGCTTCACATTACTATCTCATTGAAGACATAAATATAGATATATGCAAACACAGACATATTTAAAAATATATAAACATGATGCATAAAAACACCAGAATCACATACACTGTTGTTAGTCATTATTTCTGGGTGTAAGGTTAAGATTTGTGGATGATTTTGAAACCTTATCTTTCTTTATTTGTATTTTCTACAATGAATGTGTATTAATTGTATGATAAGGAAAAAAAGTAAAATAAAATAACACAAAGAATATTTAATTATCCCACTCATTTTCAAAAAACATCTGATTTATAAGTTAAGGCAATTCCTGAGTATTTGCATAATGGGGGACCCTTAGCACAGACAAAAATCAAATGGAACATTATCCATATGGGAGTTTCCCTTGAAGTTTAGGAGAGTCTGAATCGACAAGAGGGTCAGAGAGATGGAAAGCAAACCTCTGGGAAGGGACTGACAGCAAATTAGTAAATTTAAGTAATTTTCTACATCCCTTGTACTTTTTAAATCTACCCATTTTGGGTTGTTTACCGTATACCACTGAACAGTAATTAAGTTGCTAAAGAAGGCAAACAAAGTTAATCGGCAAACCGGAAACCTTTTACCTGGGAAGAAATTAAGTGAGGTTAGTTGAACTTAGTTTAGGAGATATTTCAGAAGCATTATTTCTTCTGCTATCTCTTGCCACCGAAAGAATGCTTTCAATGGCCAAAAGACAGTGGAACTTCATTCTGAAAAGACAATATATAGAACAAATTGATAAAACAGTGATTTTATAAGGCAAATGAACATGATAGGACAAATGAATGGAAATAGGATTTTTATGGGAAGGATAGTGAACATATGGAAATATCTCTTAGGATAAAAATAAAAGTAGGATCCAGTGGCTGATTCACACAGAGAACACATGAAGTTCTCAGTATACATTTATGGGTTGAATTTTTTAAAAGAATGAATGAATTAATATAACTTCATCTCATCACTTTATGGACCAGATCTTTATAATTTATACACAGTAGCACTGACTTAATTAAACTAGGTATGATTACATGCTACATAGCAAAACATTATTAAATTTTGTGATTGGGGTCAAGTTATGTTCACTTTAGTATAACAGTTTATCTGTTCAATAGTTCCTTCTCTTATGCAACTTCATAATATTTAATTCAGAAGTTAAAAATGAAACTTATATATACACTGTAGAGTATATAAATACATAAGAAAGAACCAAAGACCCATAAAGTCACAAAGAAAGAGAAACTGTCAAGCATCCATTATTTCAGAGTATTCACTAATGTAATAAACTACTAATATAGTTTTCATTAATATACTGTGAATTGGTTCTAACAAAGGAAATGCAGCTGAATATTTGTTATGAGGCTAGATAGAGAAAAAGGATAACTCCTCTACCATTTGGCTGGGCAAATGTAAACATCTGTGTAGTCCTTGTACGAAAGTGAAAAGTTTAGAGGTAAAATAAGTACTTGCCTTCAGTTACCCGTGCGTTTGTGGATTGTACAGTATGAGTATTTCATGAGTGTACAATTCATTTGGTATCCACAACAACCTAAGGTATGGGTGAGGTGGCAGTGGTAGTAATCTGCAAAAATCAATCTTTGTCCTCAAGGTGCATCCATGTTGCAGCATGTGTCAGAATTTCATTCCCTTTTAGGGCTGAATGATATTCCATTGTATGCATATACCACATTTTGCTTATTCATTCACCTATTGATGGACACTTGGTTGCTTCCATGTTTTAGCTACTATAAATAATGCTGCTTTGAGCATAGGTATACAAATATCTGCTTGAGTTCTTGCTTTCAATTCTTCTGGGTATATACCCAGAAATGAAATTGCTGGATCATATGGTAATTCTATTTTTAGTTTTTTGAGGAACCACCATAATATTTTCCATAGCAGTTGCACCATTTTACATTTTTCACCAACAGTTCAATTTCTCTGTATCTTTGCCAACATTTGTTATTGTCTGCTGGTTGTTTTTGATAGTAACCATCCTAATGGACATGAGGTAGAATCTTATTATGTATCTCTTTATGCTAAGTGAACATAAACCAGTCACAGAAAGATAAATACTGTATGACTCCACTTATATGAGATACTTAGTCAAAATCATAGAGACGGAAAGTAGAATGGTGATTGCACGGGGCTGGGGGAAATGGATAATTATTGTTTAATAGGTATGGAGTTTCAGTTTTACAAGATGAAAAGAGTTAAGTGGGTAGTTGGTGGTAATGGTAGTATAATAATATAAATATACTTAACACTACTGAAATGTACAGTTAATATGGCTTAAGATGGTAAATTTTCTGTTACATGTTTTTCTACCACAACTATGAATGAATGAATGAATGAATGAATGTGAGAAAACCACCAAGTTTTTTTTTTTTTTTTAAAAGAATTAATCCTTATGTATAAGAAGAAACTGAAGCAAAGCCAGTGAGTTAACATGCCTGATAGTAACATCATAACAAGAGTACTGGTTACCTAGCCATCACTTTGGAATGATAGCATAAAATAATGTTTGATTATCTGAAACAACTTGAAGAGGGGAGACTGAGTCTCCAGGCCACACAAATCTGAAGGTAGTAGATACCCATATTGTTGTGCCATCCATTTTAAAAACATTTGTTTTAGTTCACACGCTAGAAGACTTTGAAATATTAGGTTATACATTTGACATATGTTCACGTATACTACTGGAGATCTTGTGCACGGTCCTTGATATTTCATCTTATTGTCAACTGATAAGTCAAAGTCCAATTTAAACAACACCACATTTACATCATGTTCATACTGATGTGGTGGAATCACCTGTCCTTCTTGCATTTCAGAGGTGATCCGCTTTGACTTTGTCTGCCCTTATCTTGTCTTTTAGAACATTTATTCTCTGGAGCAGCATCCTTGCTGGTTTTTCTCTGATGTGGATGTGGAGGGAGGCATGGAACAGCATTGTGTGTGCCTGACAATTTTTTTTAAGAATAAATTTATTTATTTATTTATTTTACTTTTGACTGTGTTGGGTCTTCGTTGCTGCGTGTGGACTTTCTCTAGTTGTGGTGAGCGGGAGCTACTCTTTGTTGCAGTGCGCGGGCTTCTCTTGTTGCGGAGCACAGGCTCTAGGCATGCAGGCTTCAGTAGTTGTGGCATGTGGGCTCAGTCGTTGTGGCTCATGAGCTCAGTAGTTGTGGTTTGTGGGCTCTAGAGTGCAGGCTCAGTAGTTGTGGCACACGGGCTTAGTTGCTCCACGGCATGTGGGATCTTCCCAGACCAGGGCTCAAACCCGTGTCCCCTGTATTGGCAGGTGGATTCTTAACCACTGCACCACCAGAGGAGTCCCTGTGCCTGACAGTTTTTAATTACCCTCCTGGTTTTCTTTGGATCTCCCCTGCCAGGACTCAGCAACCTCAGGTTCTAGATCCATGATATTTTATAACAGCTCCAATGTATATTAAAATGGATCTGAATCATCATGGAGAGCAATATTTAGATCAAGATATTTAGATCTACCTGGAAAGACCCAGTTAGGTATCAGAATATCTACCTTAAGAATAAAATGATTTGGGGGCTTCCCTGGTGGCGCAGCGGTTGAGAATCTGCCTGCCAATGCAGGGGACACGGGTTCGAGCCCTGGTCTGGGAAGATCCCACATGCCGCGGAGCAACTGGGCCCGTGAGCCACAACTACTGAGCCTGCGCGTCTGGAGCCTGTGCTCCGCAACAAGAGAGGCCGCGACAGTGAGAGGCCCGCGCACCGCGATGAAGAGTGGCCCCCGCTCACCGCAACTGGAGAAAGCCCTCGCACAGAAACGAAGACCCAACACAGCCATAAATAAATAAATAAATAAAATTAAAAAGAATAAAATGATTTGGAGCAATTTGGGAGACCTCCCTGCAATCACTGATCAACTTATTTGACCATATTATAATATTTAGATCTAGATAATTTTTCCATTATGCTAATTTTGAAACCCCTCTTCAAATTTGACAAAGAGATCTGGCAATTTAGATGCTACTCTAAGCACTTAATATGTGAACTAATTTGATTGTCACAAGCGTAAAGGGTAGGTGCCATTATTATCGCCATCTCACACTGGACAGCACCTGGCACAGCAAAGCTGAGCAACTTCCCAAAGTCAAACCACAAATAAGAGGTGGAGCTAAGCGTTGAATCGAATCATTATGGTTCCAGAGTCCGGGCACTCAACCACTGCACTCCCTCACCTTTCTCAGAGATCAGGGGTCTGTAACCTTTTTCTAGAACAAGCACAGCAAAATTACTCACAGGGAGAAAATGGCTATTTACAGAATTTGAGCAGGAGAAACTAATCTGCCCAGATCGAGAAAGCATTTGGGGGCCATATAAATATAGCAAACCCACCTGGAGATGAGGGCTTGAGCGTCCCTTGCCTGAACTATCTCAACCGTGTCCTCGGTGCCTCTTCAGTGAGTTGCCTAACGGAGCCCTCCAGCTTTGACACTTTTGCCAGAGTTCTTATTCTGGGAAGCAGTCATACTAAGCTCCTGCTAAACAGGTTCATGTGTACATGTGCACATGTGTATGTCCCCCGCTCCCTGCCACACACACACAGGCTCCGCATTGTCTCTGTTCTTGGAGACCTATGAACTGACCTAACCTAACCTCCGTCCTAGCTGCTCCTCTGCCATCCTTCTTTGTGTTGTTCGCCCTGAGTACTTCCTGTTGCAGGACCTCAGCGCACACTCTCACACCTCCATACCTCTCTCTTCTCATGCTGTTCCCACTGACAAGGACACCTTTCTTCTCCATTCTCCCAGGTCACCGTGGAAAATTTCTGCTCATCATTCTTTCTTTCTTTTTTTTTTTTCCTGCTCATCTTTCAAGGTCCAAATGAAATGTTTGTTATTTTTTCTTTGTTATTTTCTGGAAAGCCTCTTTCTTCTCCAGGCAGTGTTGATCCCTTTCAACAGTGTTTCTGTAGCACTGCATACTTTTATGAAAAACTTATTACAGTGTATTAAGATAATTGTTGACCGGTCTCTTTCTCCCACTTACATTCAGCTTAGGAAGTGGTCATAACTTCCTCATCTGTATCCTCAGTGTCTATCAGAGCTTGGCACAGAGGAGTTTCTCAGTAAATAGTTTTAAATTATGTTTGCTGCTATTGGATATGATTTTATGGGTATTTATTATCTCCTGGCAAAATAAAATGTCAAGGTCCATGTATGGGTGTTTTATAGCAAAAACAAAGCAAAATAAAAACCCGCTCCTTGAAATACCTTGAGCCTTAATGCAGTGGTGTTTTCTTTTATAGGAAGTTAGAGAAGTCCTTTGTGAATTTACCTCCTTAACCATTTGAAAATTTCTAAGATTGATATATTCTAGTGTGCAGGTTTAAGAAAAAGATAACTTTAAGAATCAAACTCTAGGAATTGTGGCCTTCCTCCATATAGGAGAGAACGTCTGTGTTGCTCTCCACATGCATTTTAAAGTTAGTTGTCGTTCTCTTGTGATATGGTCATAAACAGTGATTTCACGGAGGTCTCCCCGACTGCGGTAAATCACTTGCTTTGTTAAGATGGGCATTCCGATACCTAAATGGTTTCATTTCCTTCCAGGTAACAGTATAGAGTAACATGGTCTTATATTGTTGGTCAATCAGTCGTAAGGAAAAGGTATCACTGGATCTACTACACTGTCTTTTGTTCAGCGCCTGCGTCTGCTGGGGGCTTAGATGCCACACGCCTTGGGCGGAAGCAGGCCTTTCTCCCAGCCAGCAAGGGCTTTCCCTGGAGTTGAGCTGCTGGCAGAGGCAGCGGCATTGCAGCCAGATCCGCACACAAAACGCTTTTCCCCCAGGCAACTGTTTCCATGTTTCTCCTCGGTCCCTGATGAGCAAATGCCTCTGAGAATAATTCTCTCCACTGGCACACTGTGAGCCAGAACCTCTCGTGGGCTTGGAAAGGGAAGCTCCATAGACGTTTGCTCCAATGTGTCGAGTCAGGGCACACGTGGCCCCAGTTACAAGATAAATGGTGTTGTGGAAACAAGTCAGGTTAGCCAACAACTGCCTGAGCATCACATCAGTGTCTTTTCTGTAATTATTGCATTTAATACAGCTAGTTACTTGCACAAAAGAGCTTCCGGATACGGCAATTTCCACTGGGGGCTGTTTAGGAATGTACAGGCCCATCATTTAGCCCTGATATTGTTGGGTTGTCAGAATTGATCATAGCTCTTGACGGAACACCTCTAGCTTTTTTTTTTTATGGAGTGCCTCAGAGTGACATTTCACATTGTTTAAGTGGGAGTGATCTGTTAGTTTATATTTTATCTAAAACTGCAGATGAGAGGACCTCCCTCAGGGCCTAAATACATGAATCCTTTTCGCATGTTATAATTAATAGTGGAGCCCAGAGAGAAATTCATAACAAGGGGCCAAAGAGCTGGGCAGAGCAACTTGTCAAAAAGAAGGAAATTCCACTACAGATTAGCTTATTTTTAAGCATGTCAAGCTCTACATACAAACATGATCTATTGCTTCCTTGTAATGTCTGTTTGAGCCCACATGCTCGGGGCGGTGTCAGAGCCTGCTGTAAATTTTGTCTGAGTCAGGGCAATTCTGATTGATCTCTGAGTGTAAGATCGATAAGAAGACACTGTCATTTTCTTAAAGGATGAGCTAGAAAAGGAAAATAAATTAAGACTCCACTGAATGTCTATCTCCAGTGCTCATTAATTCAGTGTGGTTTGTACTTTGTTAATGTTATGGCCACAGCTTTAATCTTCCAGGTGCTCTTCTTGTGGCTACTTGCCAGCGGACATTCTTATGTTATGTATATTTCATCCACACTGGGCTTGTGGGGGGCCGCATAAAATGGTTGCCCTCTTTTCTCTCTTAGCTCCTGCTTAATCCATTTTATTATTTTGAAGAAATACATCACCATGGATACTGATTAAGTTTAAAATGGACGGAGCCATTCTCTCTCTCTCTCTCTCTCTCTCTCTCAATCTCTCTCTCCTTTTTCTTCTCTCCACCCACCCCCCCTTCATCAGGAGATAGACTCATTTGTCTTAAATAGTCTGGGCAAATAATAACTACCAAGCATTTTGCCTTACATAATAAACTGTGTGAAGATTAATCTTCTTCTATTTCTCTTTCTCCCTCCTCCTCCCTTCTCCCTCCCCCACCCCTTCCCTTCCTCTCTCCCTCTCTCTCCCTCTCCCCACCACCTCTTTCTCACCTAAGGCTTTTTTCTGCACATTTTAAAAGTTCTTTCTGTGGATTTCCTCAGCCTTAAAATATCTTGCACATCAAGATTTTTCCCACATTGTTTCAAGAAATAGTAGCTCTTCCAGTATCCTAATAAAACACACACACACAAACAGTTTAAATGTTTCATGGTTGTTTGTTGTGTTTGCTATCACAGAGTCCCAAACATGTCCCAGGCCTTCAGGTTTTGCATTTTGCTCCTCAGGAAGAGAGAAAAGGAAAGGCAAGGCAGGTGGGATATCCCCTCTTCCTTATTTGTATTCTGCATTAAATACAATATCATAACACTTATGTTTCCCTCTGCTATAGAAAGTGAACGTTTAGTTTTGTCTCTAGCTCTGTCTTTGGCTTCTGTGAATGGAGATCGTGAATCAAGTGTTTTTCAGACATTCCTCATTTCTGACACATTTTGAATACCGTGCGCATGAGTTATACACTGTGGTCACATCTCCAGTAATTGTTCATGGAAACCCATTAATAGGAGACTGGTTCCAGAAGCTTTTTATTTGTTTGTGAAAACTTATATTGACTATATAGAATTTTGTTTAGGTTTCTCAGAAATGCAGAGACCAAAAAAAGGAGGAAGTGGTTAAAAAATCTAGATCTATTTGTTTCAAGAGGCATTAAATTCATATTCATGAAGGGTGTTTGCTTTCTTTAACAAAGCACAGCACATGCCAATTAATTATTTCTCAGGAAAAGGTCACTTAGGGGACTAACTCTGTATCTCCCATCTTCCCAATTGAGTGTGCTAAATGAATAGATTTGCAAATTTAATCTACAAGCGACAAGTACTTGGCCTTGAAATTATTTGTCTTATTCATCTTTTTTTAAACATTTGTCTTTATTTATTATGGAGCCCATGATACAGTGAGATAGCATCCTGAAATTTGTAAATAATATGTAATGATTTTAGGATTAAATTTGAGAGGAAACTGTGTACTAAGGTAATATATTTACTATGTACATCCCCTCCCACCATCAATATGATGCTGTTGTAATTCTTTACCAAGGAGACTACTTTCAGAGAGCTGATGGACATCTGAAAACGACTGCAAGTGATCACTTGTATTTTTAAGTTTTGCTTTTGTTTCTTAAACCTGAGCATTTAAGTGTTTTTTTTTTTCTTTTGAAGGACATAAGTTTGATGAGACAATTAAATGGCTATTTTGTTTCCATGTGGAAGCGCATATTTGCTGAGGGGCACTGTTACGCGTGTATCCATTCAGTGGTGCCTGCTGTGTACATGGCGCTCTGTTGTAGATGCTAGAAAACAGAGGGAATGAGTGGGAAACTCTTTACCTATACATTCGGGATGACACCTAACTCACAGGGTAACTACAAGGATTGCATGTATATAAAACAACTAGAATATAGTGGAATTTTCATAATAATAATTCCTCTTGGGACTTCGCTGGTGGTCCAGTGGCTAAGACTCTGAGCTCCCAAAGCATGGGGCCTGCGTTCGATCCCTGGTCAGGGAACTAGATCCCACATGCTGCACCTAAGAGTTCACATGCCGCAAGCATGCTGCAACTAAAGATCCCACGTGCTGCAACTAAGACCCAGCACAGCTAAATAAATAAATAGTTCCTCTTCCCCGCATTTAATGGTTGATGGTGGCCTTAGGCAAATCATATGTTGAAGAACCTCAGTTCTCTCATCTATAAAAATGAGGTAATACTTCTTATCATACAGAATTGCTGAGAATTTGAGTGATCATGTATTTTTGTGGCAACACCTGATACATATCATGCACTCAAATAATATTGAGACCTTCAAGATGGTGGAAGAGTAAGACATGGAGATCACCTTCCTCCCCTCAAATACATCAGAAATACATCTACATGTGGAACAACGCCTACAGAACACCTATACTGAACGCTGGCAGAAGAACTCAGACTTCCCAAAAGGCAAGAAACTCCCCACGTACCTGGGTAGGGCAAAAGAAAAAAGAAGAAACAGAGACAAAAGAATAGGAACGGGACCTGCACCAGTGGGAGGGAGCTGTGAAGGAGGAAAGGTTTCCACACACTAGGAAGGCCCTTCGTGGGCGGAGACTGCGGGTGGCGGAGGCGAGAAGCTTCAGAGCCATGGAGGAGAGCGCAGCCACAGGGGTACGGAGTGCAAAGGGGAGAGATTCCCGCACAGAGGATTGGTGCCGACCAGCACTCACCAGCCTGAGAGGCTTGTCTGCTCAGCCGCCGGGGCGGGCGGGGGCTGGGAGCTGAGGCTCGGGCTTCAGAGGTCAGATCCTAGGGAGAGGACTGGGGTTGGCTGCGTGAACACAGCCTGAAGGGGCTAGTGCGCCACAGCTAGCCGGGAGGGAGTCCAGGAAAAAGTCTGGAGCTGCCTAAGAGGCAAGAGACCATTGTTTTGGGGTGCGGGAGGAGAGGGGAGTCAGAGCACCAACTAAATGAGCTTCAGAGACGGGCGTGAGCTGCGGCTATCAGCGCGGACCCCAGAGACGGGCATGAAACGCTAAGGCTGCTGCTGCCGCCACCAAGAAGCCTGTGTGCGAGCACAGGTCACCATCCACACCGCCCCTCCCGGGAGCCTGTGCAGCCCGCCACTGCCAGGGTCCCGTGATCCAGGGACAACTTCCCCAGGGGAACGCACGGCGCACCTCAGGCTGGTGCAACATCACGCCGGCCTCTGCCGCCGCAGGCTCGCCCTTCATCCGTACCCCTCCCTCCCCCCGGCCTGAGTGAGCCAGAGCCACCTAATCAGCTACTCCTTTAACCCTGTCCTGTCTGGGGAGGGAAGAGACACCCTCAGGCGACCTACATGTAGAGGCGGGTCCAAATCCAAAGCTGAACCCCGGGAGCTGTGCGAACAAAGAAGAGAAAGGGAAATCTCTCCGAGCAGCCTCAGAAGCAGCAGATTAAAGCTCCACAATTGACTTGATGTACCCTGCATCTGTGGAATACCTGAATAGACAACGAATCATCCCAAAATTGAGGTGGTGGACTTTGGGAGCAACGATATATATATATTTTTCCTTTTTCTCTTTTTGTGAGTGTGTATGTGTATGCTTCTTTGTGTGATTTTGTCTGTATAGCTTTGCTTTTGCCATTTGTCCTAGGGTTCTGTCTGTCTGTTCCTTTTTTTCTTTTTATTTTGTTTTTTTAAAAAAACTTTTTATTAGAGTTTTCAGTGCTTGCTATCATTGGTGGATTTGTTTTTTGCTTTGATTGCTCTCTTTCTTCTGTTTTTTCTTCTTTTTTATTAATTTTTAATTTTTAATTTTTAATAATTATTTTTAATTTTCTATTTTAATAACTTTATTTTATTATTTTTTTTCTTTCTTTCTTTTTTTCTCCCTTTTCTTCTGAGCCGTGTGGCTGACAGGGTCTTAGTGCTCCGGAAGGGTGTCAGGCCTGAGCCTCTGAGGTGGGAAGGCCGAGTTCAGGACACTGGTCTACCAGAGACCTCCGGGCTCCACGTAATATCAAACGACAAAAGCTCTCGCCGAGATCTCCATCTCAGTGCTAAGACCCAGCTCCACTCAATGGCCAGCAAGCTACAGTGATGGACACCCTATGACAAACAACTAGCAAGACAGGAACACAACCCCACCCATTATTAGAGATGCTGCCTAAAATCATAATAAGGTCACAGACACCCAAAAACACACCACTGGACGTGGTCCTGCCCACCAGAAAGACAAGATCCAGCCTCATCCACCAGAACACAGGCACTAGTCCCCTCCACCAGGAAGACTACACAACCCACTGAACCAACATTACCCATGGGGGCAGACACCAAAAACAACGGGAACTACGAACCACCAGCCTGTGAAAAGGAGACCCCAAACACAGTAATTTGAGCAAAATGAGAAGACAGAGAAACACACAGCAGATGAAGGAGCAAGGTAAAAACCCACCAGACCAAACAAATGAAGAGGAAATAGACAGTCTACCTGAAAAAGAATTCAGAGTAATGATAGTAAAGGTGATGCAAAATCTTGGAAATAGAATGGAGAAAATACAAGAAACATTTAACAAGGCCCTAGAAGAACTAAAGAGCAAACAAACAATGATGAACAGCACAATAAGTGAAATTAAAAATTCTCTAGAAGGAATCAATAGCAGAATAACTGAGTCAGAAGAACGGATAAATGACCTGGAAGATAAAATAGTGAAAATAACTACTGTAGAGCAGAATAAAGAAAAAAGAATTGAGGACCATCTCAGAGACCTCTGGGACACCATTAAACACACCAACATTCGAATTATAGGGGTCCGAGAAGAAGAAGGGAAAAAGAAAGGGACTGAGAAAATATTTGAAGAGATTATAGTTGAAAACTTCCCTAATATGGGAAAGGAAATAGTCAATCAAGTCCAGTAAGCTTAGAGAGACCCATACAGGATAAATCCAAGGAGAAACACACCAAGACACATATGAACCAAACTATCAAAAATTAAATACAAAGAAAATATATTAAAAGTAGCAAGGGAAAAACAACAAATACCATACAAGGGAATCCCCATAAGGATAACAGCTGATCTTTCAGCAGAAACTCTGCAAGCCAGAAGGGAGTGGCAGGACATATTTAAAGTGATGAAAGGGAAAAACCTACAACCAAGATTACTCTGCCCGGCAAGGATCTCATTCAGATTCGATGGAGAAATTAAAACCTTTACAGACAAGCAAAAGGTAAGAGAATTCAGCACCACCAAACCAGCTTTACAACAAATGCTAAAGGAACTTCTCTAGGGAGGAAACACAAGAGACGGAAAAGACCTACAATAACAAACCCCAAACAATTAAGAAAATGGCAATAGGAACATACATATCGATAATTACCTTAAATGTAAATGGGGTAAATGCTCCAACCAAAAGCCATAGACCGGCTGAATGGATACAAAAACAAGACCCGTATGTATGCTGTCTACAAGAGACCCACTTCAGACCAGGGACATATACAGACTGAAAGTGAGGGGATGCAAAAAGATATTCCATGCAAGTGGAAATCAAAAGAAAGCTGGAGTAGCAATTCTCATATCAGACAAAATAGACTTTAAAATAAAGACAGTTACAAGAGACAAAGAAGGACACTACATAATGATCAAGGGATCAATCCAAGAAGAAGGTATAACAATTGTAAATATTTATGCACCCAACATAGGAGCACCTCAATACATAAGGCAAATGTTAACAGCCATAAAAGGGGAAATGGACAGTAACACAATCATAGTAGGGGACTTGAACAACCCCACTTTCACCAACGGTCAGATCATCCAAAATGAAAATAAATAAGGAAACACAAGCTTTAAATGATCCATTAAACAAGATGGACTTAATTGATATTCATAGGGCATTCCATCCAGAAACAACAGAACACACTTTCTTCTCAAGTGCTCATGGAACATTCTCTAGGATAGATCATATCTTGGGCCACAAATCAAGCCTAGGTAAAATGAAGAAAATTGGAAGCATATCAAGTATCTTCTCCGACCACAATGCTATGAGACTAGATATCAATCACAGGAAAAAATCTGTAAACAATACAAACACATGGAGGCTAAACAATACACTACTTAATAAGCAAGAGACCACTGAAGAAATCAAAGAGGAAATAAAACAATACCTAGAAACAAATGACAATGAAAACACGATGACCCAAAACCTATGGGATGAAGCAAGAGCAGTTCTAAGAGGGAAGTTTATAGCAATACAATCCTACCTCAAGAAACAAGCAACATCTCAAATAAACAAACTACCCTTACACCTAAAGCAATTAGAGAAAGAAGAACAAAAAACCCCCAACGTTAGGAGAGGGAAAGAAATTGTAAAGATCAGGTCAGAAATAAATGAAAAAGAAATGAAGGAAACAGTAGCAAAGATCAATAAAACTAAAAGCTGGTTCTTTGAGAAGATAAACAAGATTGATAAACCATTAGCCAGACTCATCAAGAAAAAAAGGGAGAAGACTCAAATCAACAGAATTAGAAATGAAAGAGGAGAAGTAACAACTGACACTGCAGAAATACAAAGAATCATGAGAGATTACTACAAGCAACTATATGCCAATAAAATGGACAACCTGGAAGAAATGGACAAATTCTTAGAAAAGTACAACATTCCAAGACTGAACCAGGAAGAAATAGAATATATGAACAGACCAATCACAAGCACTGAAATTGAAACTGTGATTAAAAATCTTCCAACAAACAAAAGCCCAGAACCAGATGGCTTCACAGGCGAATTCTATCACACATTTAGAGAAGAACTAACACCTATCCTTCTCAAACTCTTCCAAAATGTAGCAGAAGGAGGAAGACTCCCAAACTCATTCTATGAGGCCACCATCACCCTGATACCAAAACCAGACAAAGATGTCACAAAGGAAGAAAACTACAGGCCAATATCACTGATGAACATAGATGCAAAAATCCTCAACAAAATACTAGCAAACAGAATACAGCAGCACTTTAAAAGGATCATACACCACGATCAAGTGGGGTTTATCCCAGGAATGCAAGGATTCTTCAATATGTGCAAATCAATCAATGTGATAAACCATATTAACAAATTGAAGGAGAAAAACCATATGATCATCTCAATAGATGCAGAAAAAGCTTTCAACAAAATTCAACACCCATTTATGATAAAAACCCTCCAGAAAGTAAGCAAAGAAGGAACTTACCTCAACATAATAAAGGCCATATATGACAAACCCACAGCCAACATTGTTCTCAGTGGTGAAAAACTGAAACCATTTCCACTAAGATCGGGAACAAGACATGGTTGTCCACTCTCACCACTATTATTCAACATAGTTTTGGAAGTCTTAGCCACAGCCATCAGAGAAGAGAAAGAAATAAAAGGAATGCAAATCGGAAAAGAAGTAGTAAAACTGTCACTATTTGCAGATGACATGATACTGTACATAGAGAATCCTAAAGATGCTACCAGAAAACTACTGGAGCTAATCTATGAATTTGATAAAGTAGCAGGATACAAAGTTAATGCACAGAAATCTCTTGCATTCCTCTACACTAATGATGAAAAATCTGAAAGAGAAATTAAGGAAACACTCCCATTTACCATTGCAACAAAAAGAATAAAATACTTAGGAATAAACCTACCTAAGGAGACAAAAGGCCTGTGTGCAGAAACCTATAAGACACGGATGATACAGACAGATGGAGAGATATACCATTTTCTTGGACTGGAAGAATCAACATTGGGAAAATGACTCTACTACCGAAAGCAACCTACAGATTCAGTGCAATCCCTATCACACTACCAATGGCATTTTTCACAGCACTAGAAAAAAGAATTACACAATTTGTATGGAAACACAAAAGACCCCGAATAGCCAAAGCAATCTTGGAAAAGAAAAACGGAGCTGGAGGAATCAGGCTCCCTGACTTCAGACTATACTACAAAGCTACAGTAATCAAGACAGTATGGTACTGGCACAAAAACAGAAATATAGATCAATGGAACAGGATAGAAAGCCCAGAGATAAACCCATGCACATATGGTCACCTTAGTTTTGATAAAGGAGGAAAGAATATACAATGGAGAAAAGACAGCCTCTTCAATAAGTGGTGCTGGGAAAATGGGACAGCTACATGTAAAAGAATGAAATTAGAACACTCCCTAACACCATACACAAAAATAAACTCAAAATGGATTAAAGACCTAAATGTAAGGTCAGACACTATAAAACTTAGAGGAAAACATAGGCAGAACACTCTGTGACATAAATCACAGGAAGATCCTTTTTGACCCACCCCCTAGAGAAATGGAAATAAAAACAAAAATAAATGAGACCTGGGCTTCCCTGGTGGCGCAGTGGTTGAGAATCTGCCTGCTAATGCAGGGGACACGGGTTCGAGCCCTGGTCTGGGAAGATCCCACATGCCACGGAGCAGCTGGGCCCGTGAGCCACAATTGCTGAGCCTGCGCGTCTGGAGCCTGTGCCCCGCGACGGGAGGGGCCGCGATAGAGAAAGGCCCGCGCACCGCGATGAAGAGCGGTCCCCGCACCGCGATGAAGAGTGGCCCCCGCTTGCCGCAACTGGAGAAAGCCCTCGCACGAACCGAAGACCCAACACAGCCAAAAATAAAATAAATAAATAAATAAAATCAAGTAAAACTTTAAAAAAAAAAAAAAATGTTTTAAAAATAAATGAGACCTAATGAAAGTTAAAAGCTTTTGCACAACAAAGGAAACCATAAACAAGATGAAAAGACAGCCCTCAGAATAGGAGAAGATATTTGCAAATGAAGCAACTGACAAAGGAGTAATCTCCAAAATTTACAAGCAGCTCATGCAGCTCAATATCAAAAAAACAAACAACCCAGTCCAAAAATGGGCAGAAGACCTAAATAGACATTTCTCCAAAGATATACAGATTGCCAACAAACACATGAAAGAATGCTCAACATCACTGATCATTAGAGAAATGCAAATCAAAACTACAATGAGGTATCACCTCACACCAGTGAGAATGGCCATCATCAAAAAAATCTACATACAATAAATGCTGTAGAGGGTTTGGAGAAAAGGGAACCTCTTGCACTGTTGGTAGGAATGTTAATTGATACAGCCACTATGGAGAACACTATGGAGGTTCCTTAAAAAACTAAAAATAGAACTACCATATGACCCTGCAATCCCACTAGTGGGCATATACCCTGAGAAAACCATAATTCAAAAAGAGTCATGTACCACAATGTTCTTTGCAGCTCTATTTACAATAGCCATGACATGGAAGCAACCTAAGTGTCCATAGACAGATGAATGGATAAAGAAGATGTGGTACATATATACAATGGAATATTACTCAGCCATAAAAAGAAACAAAATTGAGTTATTTGTAGTGAGGTGGATGGACCTAGAGTCTGTTATACAGAGTGAAGTAAGTCAGAAAGAGAAAAAATACAGTATGCTAACACATATATATGGAATCTAAAAAAAAAAAAAAAGTGTCATGAAGAATCTAGGGGCAGGACAGGAATAAAGACACAGACATAGACTATGGACTTGAGGACATGGGGAGGGGGAAGGGTAAGCTGGGACGAAGTGAGAGAGTGGCATGGACTTATATATACACTACCAAATGTAAAATAGATAGCTAGTGGGAAGAAGCCGCATAGCACAGGGAGATCAGCTTGGTGTTTTGTGACCACCTAGAGGGGTGGGATAGGGAGGGTGGGAGGGAGACGGAAGAGGGAGGAGATATGGGGATATATGTATATGTATAGTTGATTCACTTTGTTATAAAGCAGCAACTAACACACCATTGTAAAGCAATTATACTCCAATAAAGATGTTTGAAAAAAACCAAATAATATTATTTGTTAGTATTCTTATTTTTGTTTGGGTCTAGAGAGACTATAGAACATCCAGGTGGAAATGTGTGATAAGATGTTGAAAATGAAAGACTGAGACAATTCACAAATTTTAAAACTTTAATTACATAAAGCAAATATTTGGAACATATTGTTATGAACTGAGTGTGTCCTCCTGCCCCAAATTCATATGTTGAACCCCTAAATATGGTATTGGGAGGTGGTGCCTGGAGGAGTCAATTGAGTTATGAGTGGAACCCCCATGATGAGATTAGTGTCCTTACAAGAAGCGGTAGAGAGCTGGCCCACTCTGTGTCATGTGAGGATACAAGGAGTGGATGGCCATCTGCAAATGACACTGAATCTGACAGTATCTTGATCTTGGACTCCCCAGACACTGAATCTCCTGACACCTTGATCTTGGATTTCTCAGTTTCCCGAAACATAAGAACTATTTGTTGTTTAAGCCACCTAGTGTGTAGTATCTTGCTATAGCAGCCCAAATTTACTAAGGCATATATTGACAAGAAATTATGAGTAGAGACAGTTTAGAAGAGGATAAGGCGTCTCCTGTAAGGCTTTTTTCAGACTGCTACTGATATTTCTGCATTCACAGCTTCTACATCAACTTGACTTTGATAATTGAATAAGCTCTTGGTAGGAAGTTAGGACTTTTAGAGTATCGACACATGCTGTGGAGATAAATTTACTTGCAATGTAAATAGTGGTTGATTTCATGCCACAGCCAATATCAGAGACTTCATACCAGCCAGAAAACCCAAAGAAGTGAGGAGTGTGCACAATCTATTTGTTTAAACTTAGTATCTGTCCCAGATTAAATTTTCTTAATGCCCTTTGACAGGCTTGTGATAAGATTGTTTTTCTCAATATCAATCTGAAATTTAAATGTGTATTCAGTTTGACTCAGAAATAGTTCTTTTGGAAATTTAGTAAGAAAAGATAATTCAACAAGTGTCCCCAGATGTACAGAGTTGGTTGTTCACTGTAGTCTTGCTTGTGGAAAAAAATCTAATTGTTTTTGCATAGGCAATTACAAATAAATTGTGATACATAAATGCCATTGATTCATGCGTATGTTTAAAATGTTTATCTTGCTCTATAACTATTGATGTCTAGGACATATTGTTGAGATCAGCTGGAAGGATGGCCACTAATATGCAAACAATAGTTGTCTCTTATGGATGGAATTTGTAGGGATAGCTTCTGTGATTCTCTGTATTGCTTGAATTTTCATGATTGCATATAAATTTTATAATCAGAAAAATTTCTTTAATTTTTCAAAATTATTTTTGAAAGAAAAGTTGTGCCTCTGTCTTCTTGGGTGGATAGTTTTAATTTAGATCAGTGGAAATGTGAAGAGGATTTTCTTTGGGATAAAGAGAAGGACATCACACCCCTAGAATCCTCTCTTTCAGGTTCTAGCCCACCATCTTAGCTTGTTTTTTCTGTACCTTTAAGCCACCTCAGCACTCTCCACTGGAATACAAAGCTGGGAAACTCCAGCACTCTTTAATCCTGTACTCTTTTTTTGCTTACTCACCTCCTACTCTTTCTCTCCTGGCTTCCTTGCCTCCTGACCTGGGGGGTTTCATTTCACTCTATGTCATTACCTTCATGGTCTTGACAGGGTTATTAGTTAGTTGGACTTGGATTGTCACACTGGTGACCTCACCGAGGCCCTGATCAAGAAGGGGGAAGAGAGGAATGCACACATGTTTAGTGAAAGAATAATACATATGTGAGTTCAGAGCTTCTTGTACAGATGCTTTCATCTTAATTAGCTCAAGTTCCATAATAAAATAGCACAGACTGGGTGGCTTAAACTACAAGAATTTATCTCTCACAGTTCTGGAGACTGCAAGTCCAAAATCAAGGTGCTAGTAGGGTCGGTATCTGGAGAGAGCTCTCTGCTCAGGTTTCAGATGGCTGCCTTCTTGCTGTGTCCTCACATGGCCTTTCCTTGGTGCATGCAGATGAAGAGAAAGATAGGAAGCAGACATCCTGGTGTCTCTTCTTATAAGGGCATTAATCCCATCATGAGGGATTTAGCCCTCGTCCAAACCTAATGACCTGCAAAGACCCCATCTCCAAATACCACCATGTTGGGGGTTATGGCTTCAACACATGAATTTGGCGGGTTGGGGTGGGGACACAGTTCTGTTATAGCGGCTTCTTAAACCTGAAAAAGTAAGACTCTAAGCCTAGTAGATTGTCAAAGGACCTGCAAATCTGAGGAACATTCAAAGTGATTGTTTTTTTGGTGCACTCTGTAGGGACATGGAGAGGCTATCTGTGGAAATACAGTCAAGTCCCATTTTTTGCAGTAGTTATGTTCTCCAAAGTCACCAGGAACACTGAGTTAACAAACACTGAACCTTTGCTCCTAGTGGAAATACAGGATTCATTTCCTGCAAGCCTCTGGTCAAAACATTTTTGTCAACCTACCAATATATAACCTTGTTTAATGTGTGTTTCTGTTTGAAGACATTTAATATATATCGTTGATTCGTTAACATTGAATTCACGGCCAATAGCACTATAACTCACGTGTGAATGAAGCATATCGAACGTGCATATTTTCTGCTCAAGGCACATCAGTCTTCTTGTGCTTAGGAGCACTAGACAGCACGTCAGCACTATGCTTAGGGACCATTTTAAACAGTGAAGTCACTAACAAAAATGAGAAAATTTGGCACTAAGTAGATTTCAAATAGGACACTCATTAAGAGTAGGACAGCCGAAACAAGAACGCAGAGTTGTTGCCTTGGTCATACTCACTGGGAAATGTGCAGTGGGAAAAAGCATAATAGTTTTGCTTCTTTGCACACACACATCTGTGAATGACCGCAGAAACAGCAGGAGTATTGCTTTGGGGGTTACTAATAAATTTTAGAGAGTAGGAATATTCACAAATATAGAATCTGTGGATAGTGAGAATCAACCATAATTGCATAACATTCTCTTTGGACTTATAGTCTAAATAATTATTCTCAATTATTACTGCCCACAGCAGTAAGAATATACCTCCAATGGTGTCTCCCAATGTGGATTTCATATGAAAAATTTGACATTACCTTTATGAAGCAGCAAAATTGTGAGGAATACAAAGTTTTCCTTTGGGTTGATCCTATCTCTCTTTTTAAGCATCCATTCTCTCCACTCCTGCCCTCATGTTTCAGGTTTGCCTCTCATTCTACCTCCATGGCCCTGTACTCAATTGTCCACATCTTGAAATTAATCTTACAACTCAGTTCTGGAGATGTTTTATCCAATAAGCACATAAGGTATTTGAACTTCAGTAGGAAACTTCCGTGGGAAACTTACCTAGAAATCCAACAAGTTAAATTTGAATTCAACCAACATCTATTGATTGCCTATCTTGTTCCATATGCATTCCGTTATTTAAGGAGGAAACGTTTAATGGTGGAATGGTTGAATTTCAAAGTTCATATGAGAAAAATGAGAGCGTCACCTTCTTGACACATCTCAAATCACACTACATAAGTCGCGTCTACTGGTTCTGTCTGTCTACTCAACCTATATCTGTCATAACTCTGCCTAAACAAAATGAAGTGTAGGGCCTTGGCCTCTCTCTTAAAAATGTGTGTGCCCACTGTAGCAACTATAGAACTTCAGGTGGATACAGAATATGACAAGGAACATCGTCACACACACCCACCTTTAAATTAAATTATGTTCCAGATTTAAGTAGCCAAGGTAACAGGAACTGATCCAAAGTGAGGAGCTTCAGAGCAGGAGCAGATGCATTGCTTCCTAATATGGTGTCCTTCAGGCCCCAGAATCTCTAATGGGATGAATCAGCTGCCAAGGATGCTGTAGGCACAGGGCAGGGTCCTACAGGATTGGAGAGGCCAAATTCCTTCTGTGTCACTATTCTTTTACTATACTCAAGATTAGATTACTACTTTGAAAGAATTTATCCTAACAATCTATGGACTTCCCTTTAAGGGAAGGTTTATATATATCCATATCATGCCTTCTTGGTTCTTGAATCAAACTCTGCATCATCATGTGGGGAGAAAGCCATCAGTGCCCAGAAGCCCTCTAGCTTTCTGTCATAGGTTGGGTTTCCCAGAAAACAGGCTCCAAGACTCTGAGATCTATATGAAGGTTTATTGGGAAATGCTCTCAGGAATAACAGCTGTAAGGGGAAAAGGAAGCAGGAATGGGAAGGGGGGAAGTGAAACTGCAAGGCAGTTGTAGCAGAAGGTTTGGCCTATCCTCTGGGGAGCTCTGGAACTGGGATGGTACTGCAGAATTGTCATACCTTGAGGGGGGCCTGACCTTTTTAACGTTTTATGAGTAGTCACTGGACTTCCCCTGGGGGAAGGGTGAGACATGTTGGTGCTCTTGGCTGTGGGAAACTCCTAGAGAGAGGCTGACCCAGGAAGCTGGGGTAAGGAGTGTCTCAGTGTTGTAGGGGAAATCTGGGTGTGCACCACAGCATCGACTACACTTCCCTTACAGGGGTCAGGGCCTATGCTGGACACCTCATCAAAGTCCATTTTCCTTTTCTTACTCAACAGTAAGTACCTCGCTAGGTGATAAGGGAGATACAAAAAAATTTTCTCTGTTGTATTACAGTCTAGATGGGAATTAGATATATATGCCTTAGAACATTTGAAAGGACCGAACAGTAGAAGGTGAACATGTGGTAAGAACAATGAGTACTTTCGATTTTCAGGAGATAGAGATGTCACAGAGAGGCTGGGTTTGATCTGGGACTGAAAGCCTAATGGTAAGGGGCTCAGCAGATGTTCAATAAAAGAATATGCAGAATGTATCAGTGGTTCTCAGGACATGCATCTGAATCACCTAGAGGGCTTGTTAAAATGCAGATTTCTGGGCCCGGCCTCTGGGTTTAGGATTCAGCAGGTCTGGGATAGGACCTGAAAATTTGCATTTCTAACAAATTTCCAGGTGATGCTGATGCTGCTGGTCCTGGGACAACACTTTGAGAATCTTCAAGTAAAACATCATAAAAACAGCACATTGCTTATAAAGGAAAGCACACAGTATGTTGCAAAGACTGTCTAAAGCAGTCTGGCTAGAATGAAGGAAAAGCCAGACACTTAGTTAGGATTTTAGATTGGAACCAGATTATGAATGATTCCAAATACCTTATTAAGAGATGTAATTTTTAAGTTAATAAATATCATGGAAAGTTTTAGAGCGGAGGAATAACATGATTAAAAGATTGCTCTTAAGGCAATATGTAAGGTCAACAAAGACAAGGCATCTTGGAAACAAAATCTTTAGAGGGGACTTGACATAATCCCAGAAGTAAGGGGCTGAAGCCCTAACTTCTTTGTCAACTCTTACTTTCTTCCACCACAAACTGACCTCAGTCAAACTGGCAGTTCAGAAACTGCCAGATTCTTTTGGTAAAAATTGGTAGCTAGTGGTGTCTCAAAGAAGATGTCTTCCCCATACCATTTCTACCAGGTGCATAGTATAAAAAAACCAGATACTAGTCCAATGCCAAATATATATCCACTTGTTATCAAAAAGGCACAAAAACAGTTTAAAAACCTTGTTATTATAAGATGATGATACCTCTGGTTTCTATCCTTAAACACTCTAACAAGTGCCTTGCATGGAAGAGTCGCTCCAAGATGGAGACAAGAAAATTCTTTAGGTAAGAACCACCAGCTTTTTAACTGGTTCCTTTGATGGGAAGTGGGGAACAATGGATCAAATGGAACTCTGGTCTTAGAGGGCAGTTCAGTTATTGGCTTTTGGAGCTGGCTGGATTTTTATAACCTGTTCTAATCTAGCACATGTCTTCCATACCCCTCATCTCACCACCACTAACACCAACAAAAGTTATTTTGAATATTTCTTAAGCTAGTAAACCCCTGGTGCAGATTTGTATAATAATATCTCAAGTGTAGTACAAATTATAACCATCGCTGGAGTGTGTATTCATGATTAGGTTGCTTCAGATGCCAACTAATTGCCCCTAGGGTGTGGATTAAAGTTAATTCACAAATGTACCTAGTTTATACTGATACACCTCAAAGTAAGTTACTGTGCAGAAAATATAACCACTGTCATTACTTTTATTTTTATAGCTCTCAAATTTTGTCTCTAACCAGTGGCATGCTGATAGACTACTTCTGGAAGAGGTTAAAAAACAAAACAAAACAAAGCTAAACAAACAGACAAACAAAAAAACACCCAAGGCTGATTTGTAGCCTTTGCCAGTTTCTGTGTCATAAATACTCCCACATTATCTGGTTTCAAGCTACAATGTTTTAACAACCAGCACACAAAATTCCTGAATATTTAACAGTCAAATCTAGCAAGCTTAGAACAGGCTCTAGCATACCACTGTCTTTAATCCAAGTTTTTTTATGTATTAAATCTGTATTTGCAAAAGACTTACAGATATCTCTCCAGTTGCACTCCCTAAAATAGAGTATTTTCACTGCCCTGAAAATCTTCTGTATTCTTCTATTCATCCATCCCTTTCCTCTAACCTCTGGCAACCAGTGATCTTTTTACTGTCTCCATTCTGCCTTTTCCAGAATGTCATAGAGTTGGAATGATATAATATGCAGCCTTTTCAGATTGACTTGTTTCACTTAATTACATATATTTAATGTTTCTCCATGACTTTTCATGGCTTGGTTGCTCTTTTTTTTTTTCTTTTAGTGCTGAATAATATTCCGTTGTCTGGATGTGCTGCAATTTATTTATCAATTAACCTACTGAAGGGTATCTTGGTTGCTTCCATGTTTTGGCAATTATGAATAAAGCTGCTAGTTAAATTAATATTTCCCATATTTGTTACTGTTTTCTATTCATTGCCTTCTTTCTTTGTTCCTGTTTTCAGTCTTCCACTCTTTATATCTTTTGTGGCTTTAATTGAGTATTTTATAAGATTCTATTTTTTTCTCCTTTCTTAGTATAGTAATTATACTACTTTTTTTTTTTTTTTACTTTTTTAGTAAAAAAAAGTAGGGCATCCTACTTTTTTTTTTTTTTAGGGCATCCTTTAGTTGTTGCCCTAGCGTTTACAATATACATTTAGAAGTAATCTAAGCCTACTTTCAAATAATATATTGTTGTTATTCATTTCATTTATACATAAGCTATAATCGCCAAATACATCTTTGCTATTATTATTATTTTGAACAAACTCTTATCTGTTAGATCAATTAATAATAAAAAGTAAAAGTTTTTATTTTATCTTTACTTACTCCTTCTCTAATGTTCCCTTAAAAAAAAAAAACATAGATCCAAGTTTCTAACCTGTATCATTCTCCTTCTTGCTAAAGAAATTCTAACATTTCTTGCAAGGGAGGTCTACTGGCAACAAATTCCTTCAATTTTGTTTGTCTGAGAAAGTCTTATTTCTCCTTCACTTTTGGAGGATAGTTTCACAGGATATAGAATTCTTGGTTGGTGGGTTTTTTTTTCCCTCTTAACACTTTAAATATTTCACTTCACTCTCTTTTGCTTTCATGTTTTCTGAGGAGAAGTTGATATAGTTCTTTTCTTTGCTTCTCCATAGTTAAGGTTTTTTTTCCTCTGGCTTTTTTCAAGATTTTTTCTTTTTCTTTGATTTTCAGCTTGAATATGGTAGGTCCAGATGTCTTTTTTTTTTTGCATTTATCCTTCTCAGTGTTCTCTGAACTTCTTTCATCTGTGGATTGACAACTGACATTAATTTAGGGAAATTGTCAGTTATTATTGCTTCTAATATTTCTTCAATTTCTTTCTCTTTTTCTTCTCCTTTTGGTGTTCCCATTTTGCATATGTTACTACTTTTGTAGTTGTCCCATAGTTGTTGGGTTTTCTGTTTCATCTTTTCAGTCTTTTTTCTCTTTGCTTTTTAGTTTTGTTAAGTTTCTGTGGACATATCCTCGAGCTCAGAGATCCTTTCCTCCACCATGTCCAGACTACTAGTGGGCCATTAAAAGCACTCTTCATTTTTATGACATTGTTTTTGATCTCTAGCATTTCTTTTTGATTTTCTTAGAATTTCCATTTCTGTGCTTACATTACCCATATGTTCTTACACGCTGTCCGTGTAATCCATTAGAGCCCTTAGCATATTAATCATAGTTGTTTTAATTCCCAGTCTGGTACTTCCAACATCCTTGCCATATCTGAGTCTAGTTCTAATGATTACTCTGTCTCTATAAACTACTTTTTTGCCTTTTAGTATACCTTGTAATTTTTTGTTGAAAGCCAAGCGTGATATACTAGATAAAGGAACTAGATAGGTCTTTAGTGATGTGGTGGTGAGGTGAGAGGAGGGGGAAGGTGAAGCATTGTATAGTCCTATGATTAGATCTCAGTCTCTTAGTCTGTGCCTCTGGGTTCTGAACTTCACAAGTACTTCTCAGTTTTCTTCCCTGTTTAAGAAGGACAGGATGACTAGAAGATGCTAGAATTAGGTATTTCCCTTCCCTCAGGTTGGTTAGGCTCTGATAAAATCCTGATAGGTTGATCTGTGATAAAAGTTTCTCTTACAGGCAGGAATTATTGAGAAGAGTATTTCAAAATGGTTACTTTTGCCCTCCCCTCTGCTGGAAGCATGAGGGGATTTTTCTCTAATATTTACTATGAGAACCTGGGAGAGCTCCTGGAGGTAAAAGCCTCAAAAGTGGACCCTTTTGACTGGACCCACCTGGAGTTTTTAACTGTCAGACTCGTCCCCACTGGACCTCCAGCAATTCATCAGTTACAGTTCAAGATTTCCTACCCCAGCACTGGTTCTTACAGTGTTTTCTGCTTATAGGTTTCTCTTCCAATAAGTTGTGATTCTCTGTAGCCTTCTGTCTGTCTCTCCTATGTTTGGGGCAGAGCTCTTCCCTGTGATCTCACTTCTGTGATGGATCTAAGAAGAGTTTATTTTTCAGTTTGTTTAACTATTTGAAAAATTATACATTTTTATCAATAATTTTTAATGTATGTAAATATGATACTGAAACCAAAACATCATTTAAAAAAATTTCTCCATGGGTAAAGACCTGTGAAAACATCGTTTTCTGAGAAATTTTTTTTAGAGATAAATAGTTGTGTCCACATCAGTAATTTCCATTAATAGACCTTTTCTCTGGGCTATAGATATACTCTTAGTTTTTAGAATAGTAGATGTATTAGTCAGCTTGAGCTGCCATATAGGATACCACAGACTGGGTGGCTTAAACAACAGAAATTAATTTTTTCACAGTTCTAGAGGTTGGAAGTCCAAGATCAAGGTGCCAGGAAGGTTAGTTTCTGGTGATACTTTCTTCCTGGCTTGCAGATGGCTGCCTTCTCACTGTGTCCTCACATGATCTTTCTTCTGTGTGTGGGTGGTATCTCTGCCTCTTCTTATAAGGACGTCAGTCCTGTTGGATTCAGGACCACCCTTCTGACCTCTTTTAACCTTAATTATATTTTCAAAAGCCCTATCTCCAATACAATCAGATTGAGAATTAGGGCTTCAGTGTATGAATTTGCAGGGGGGATACAATTCAGTCCATAACAAGTAGATTTTATTGCCATTTGTTGAGAAAGGATGCTAGAATGGTTCTCAGTATATAGGAGTCATGGTTCTAGCTTCCAATGCTAGAAACATAGATATGTGTGTGTGTGTGTGTGTGTGTGTGTATGTGTTTCCTCCAAGTTTTAAAATTGTATTTTGTGATTCAGTTATATCTTTTTTGAATTTTTTTAATCGACTGGAAAATGACTTTTAGATTTGTTTCTCAAACTGTGGTTTATGGACCAAGTGCATCAGAATAAATTAGTGGCATTATATAAAATGTAGATTCCTGAGTTTCACCTTAGAATTATTACTTCAGAGTAACTAAACAACTTGGCCTGAGCTCATGTTCTCCAGCCCAGGGTTATATTCCCCAGCCATCAAAGGAAAGAACCAGTCCCTTCTGGTATATGAGCTTAAGTGTCATGATACTTCTTGTGTATAGTATCATTAAATATCCCCCAATAGCAATGCCTGTGGAGCATTGTTATTTCCTCTTCAGAACCAATAATATGTGTAAATTCTGTCACAGAGAACCATGCACTGGCTCTAAATGCTCGTATTTTGAAAATCTATTTTTGCATTCACCAAGTTCCCTATCATTTCTAAATTTCCTATAACATTATTATCTTCTCATCTTTGTCTTCTATCTTCTAGGCTACTATTTATAATTTATGTCTACCCTGGATTTTAAACAGTAGATAAGCATTTAAAGAGAGTGCTGAAAGTGGAGCTCACTAGACAGACAAGAAGAAGAGTAATTTTTGTTTTTTGTGCCAAGTCAAGGAAGCAAGAGCAAGCTTGGGGGTTTGACATGACTAGTGCAGTGATTCTCAAGTGCTGTTCTTCATGGCACTGCAGAATTGTGGGCAGCAATCTGTAGGGGATGAGAAGATTTAAGGCAACACTAAACTAACCAGCAATAATCATAACCCAATTGGCACTAGACTGTAAGAATATTTCCCAGCATATATTAAAGTACCCATAGTTATCACACTACTCAAGCAGTCACTCTTCAGCAATGTGATTGTGCTTGAGTAGTTTACTCCCTTGCTTAAATATGCTCATGACGCAGTTTACTCCCTTGCTTAAATATGCTCACCTGATAGGCAATGGCAAAACACAATACACATTCAGTTCTAACAACAAGAAAATTTGCACTTTTGTCAAAACTTGGTGGTGTACCTTGCATATGATTGCCAGGATGCCTGTTGGGCTTGAGGAGAGGGGTTATGTGGGAGAACAGAATAAATGTGGTAAAAAAAAAAAAAAAAAAAAAAGCAGCAACAATAATAGTGAAGACATCCACCATTTATTTATCATAAAAGAGGCTCTTATGATAAATCTTATTCACATTATTTTTAATCCTCATAGCTATATGCAAAGTGTTGTGATTAATTCTTTCATAGAAGAGAAAAATGAGGTTTATAAAGGTTAAGGATTCAAACTCAAATTTATCTGATTCCAGAGCATAAGCTTTTTCCCATTATGTTTCTAAAGTTAGATGGAGCCAGATCGCAAAGCTCCTCATATGATATGATGTTGGGAAGTTTAAATACTATGGCCAACATTTCCTAAAGTGCATCCTGTGCAACAGTAATCCTTCAGCATGGGAACGTTGTTACTCTGAGTGAAGGGCTCGGGTACCCAGATAGGCTTATGAAATAGTGGGTTTCACCAGCCACTCACATTCTCCTGATGCACATCTCTTGAGCAATGATGCGTATGTATGAAGTCGCTGTTTGGGGTTGGGGGTTATTCTGGGGCCACAGAATAGAGCTTTTGTATGTGTGATGCTAAACTCACAGATTCAGAGGTTGAACTCATGGCCTTAATCTCATTAGCAACACAGGGATGAAATGTACGTTGTGGGAAATATAATCAATAATAATGTAATATCTTTATATGGTGACAAAGGTGGTCAAAATATACAAACTTACAGTTATAAGATAAATAAGTACTAGTGATGTACAACATGATTAATATAATTAACACTGGTGTACGTTATACATAAAAGTTAAGAGAGTAAACCCTAAGAGTTCTCATCATAGGAAAAAATATCTTTTTCTTTTATTTTGTATCTGTATGAGATGGTAGATATTCACTAAACTTATTGACGTAATCATTTCATAATGTATATGAGTCAAATCACTATGCTGTGCACCTTAAACTTATACAGTGCTGTGTGTCAATTATATCTCAGTAAAACTGGAAGAGAAAAAAAAGCAGCACCATTCTAGATCTGTGCTATACCTTCCCAACCAATCATGTGATACATCTTTACTTTGAGGATATACAGCAAATTCCTTAGGAAGCATGTTTTGTTTTCCTTTTCTTTTTAAAGAAATCTCATTTGTTAAGCCAAATTATTTTAGAATGTTTAAAACCTGCTTAATCTATAGATTTTTAACTATATATTTAAATGTATAATTAAATATATATGTATGTATGTGTGTACGTACTATACAAAGAGTAAGCTTCCAATTTTGTTATTTTTAATGTGTGTATTTATACATGTATATGAACATATAAGAAAAAGATTAGAAGGAAATATAGAAAAGGGTGAGCGTTGATTATATCTTTTGTGGAAGTATTACAGATGATTTTAATTTTCTTCTTTATATTTTCTAAATTTTCAAAAGAATATATATTATTTTCATAAGGAGAAAAATATATTTCCTATATGTGTCTTCATTACCTAGTTTTAAAATGTGTTGTGTTGCTTTTTCTTTTCAGTCTGTCTGGGCATGTTCCCTTTTGCATATTTTATTCATGGACTAAAATCCTTGTCTGACTTTCACAATGAAATCAGCTTTTTAATGCTGAGAAGAAATACTAAAATTTGCACTGAGACCGAATGAGTGATCTTGAGCAACGTAGAAACTCTAGAGTGTGTGTGTGTGTGTGTGTGTGTGTGTATGTGTGTTTTGACTACATGATGGAATTTGAATGAGAAGAAATACAAAACAGGGGTTAGCTCAAGCAAGAGATGGAAGGGAAAGTATACAAAGGAGAGGGTGGGGAAAGAAGCCAGAAATGAGAAAAACACAGACAAAGGCTAGAAAAGAGCTGGAGAGCAAAGCCAAAGTGAGTGTAAGGGTTATGCATTCCAGAGCATGCTACAGAGATCCCAGATTACTGGATGCTAAGTAGAGTACATTTCTAATAGAATTTGGAACTATCTGTTCTTTTCTATATTATTTATTTATTTATTTGTTGCTAGTCTCCATGATCCTTTCTACATAAAGTTTCAGGCTCTGCTGTTTATACGAACTATAGGTTACTGCTTATAACCTATAATCCTATAACATATGTTAATAATATTAATAATGTTAACATATGTTAATAATAAGTTTGAATCAACATTATTTTCAAAGAAGTACATTTTCAGGATACTTTGACTTTAGCCTTATGATGCTCGTGAACATTAAAAGGGAAAGAAATGAAATAGTCCTATTTCTAGAACTGTGGATAACTCATTAGTTTTGATTTATATAGATTTGTACAACCTAATTTTATTTTGTTGGTGGTGGTCCTTTTCTCCTTTTGGGGAGACTTGTACAGCCAGGGTCTTGAGCCCATATAAATCTGAAACTTGGCCTGCAGAATCCTGAAATTACCTATACCTGCATGGCTTTCACTTAAAATTATGAAGTTAGTTTGTTTCCCATTAACCTATCTGAGATATCTAGATCACCAGTTGTCCAATTACCCATTACTTGGTTTGCATGCATAAATGCTTCCTCCTCAAACCAAAACCTTCTACACTAAGTTGATTCATGCCTCGATTCCATAACTAGAGGTTCATTCTTTGTGATCTTTTGTATTTCGTTGCCTATGAAAATATTTCCACGTCTAGGAGAGAATTGCTCATGGAATGGTAAGCCATTTTGTATTGGGACTGATGTTTTTTATAAATTTTCTTGAGTAAGATTTTGACCCAAAGGTAAATAGAAACATTGCATAGAACTCTATGCTTAATAAGTAGATTCAGAGAAGACTGAAACAACAGAGGCAAACTTGATACGTGGCCCAGGGTACACTTATACTCTGCAAGCTGTATTCATACGTGGCTCTCCTTTTAACACATTGATTAAATACTAGCCAGCTTGTTTCAGAATATTCTACTCTAGATTAGGATTCCTCAATCTGGGCAGTATTGCTGGACTTTAGGTTGAAGAGTTCTTTGTTGTGAGCAGTTGTCACGTGCATTGTAGGATATTTAGCAGCATCCTTGACCCCTACCCACAAGATGCTATTAACACACACTCTACTCCCACAGTTGTGGCAACCAAAAATGTCTCCAGACTTTGCCAAATGTCTTCTGGGGTGCAAAATAACCCCTGTTTGAGAACTGCTGGTCTCAGTTAATCTGTGTTTTTCTCCCTAGTGGCTAAGATCTAATCAGCATTTCTTCAAGTTCATATTTAGCAGCTATGTGTTTACTTTAAACCATTCTTCCCTCATCTCTAGCCTACTCTTCAGCTCTCAGTTAGTATGATGACTCTTGTGGTCCCAAAAGTTTATAATTAACCACCACATGTAACCATTGCTACTAAGGATGATGTAGAGAGAATCTTTACAAAATTGCTAAAGGCTTGAAATAGGGGATCTCTCACATACTCAGTTCTTTGACCATACTGACCCATACTTCCAGATGACATAATGGCCCTCAAAATCTGGTTTTCCACTTCATCTGCCAACTCACGTATTTGTGTATGTGTGTGTGTGTATATTGAAAAAATAGTATAATATAATGAAAGATGATTCTCCTTTGAAGATCTTTGTAGAGTTAGTGTCTGATTTATAACAAGTGGCTTAGTTTATGTTGTTGAATTTAGGATAACTTTGACTTAATAACATCATCCTAATTACATTTAGCACGTCTAGATTTCTGCTCAAAGGACAGCACAAACACAACAGTAGTGCTACCTTTATGAAACATGCCAAATCAGAGTGTTCTAAGGACTAAAATAGACCATACTGGATCTTAATGCAGAGAAACTGAAGGTTGACTTGCTAGGGGAAAACTCAAATCATGATAGGAAATGCAAAAGATGTTGGAAGCAATCGAAGCAGTGTTGCAGAGTGAGTGTGAGAGCCAAGGTGAGGGCATAAGCAGAGCTGGGTCACAAAGTCAGAAGCCAGGAAGAATGGGAGCAGGTAAGGATGTATAATAAAAACAGCCAAAGGCAAATGGTTCTGCATTAACACAGAGAACAGTGCATGGACTGTAGAATCTCACTTCTCTGTGTGCTGGCAAATGGTGCCCAGCAAGACCTGAGGGCTTAAAGGTGCGCAGTAGGACAAGGCTATACTTTAAAACCTAGATTGTTAACTCATGTACTCTAGATAAAATTCCCAGTCTACTCGCAGGACTATGAGTATATTCTAATATTTGTTTCTAGGTCTCATTACGTACTAAATCATGGCTCTACAGAATGTGCAAGATAGACTTAAAGTAGACAGTCATACAATTCTGCTACATTTTTGGCCCTTAGAGAATAGCCTTCATCTCTAATTCACCTAGCAATATGAATATTAAGAAGTTTTCAGAATAGCCTACTTTTTGAAAAGATATCCAAATATTAGTCACAGTTATTGGCAAACACCATGTGTGACTTATATTACGCATTGGGTACTAATTTGAAAATCATTTACTGATTCTGAAATATATTAGTTAAAAATTTTTAAGGGTTGGTAAATGTACTTAGTATAAGAAAAATTCAAGGAATATTGTTGGTTAATTGATCATCATGGTAGTTTGTTATGTTATCAGTAAATACTGGCACATAATTATTCACATAGGATATTATCACACCTTTCATATCTGCTAACTATGCAGAAGGAAAAAAATTTTTAATTAGGTTGAATCAATTAGATGAGATAATGCATGTGAAAATGATTAGCGGAGTACTAGGAACAAGTAGGTACTCAGTGGTATTTTTCCTGGGGAAACTAAAACAGGGAATGGCTATCTCAAGTTATCCAGTATGATTGAGGTGGAGCCAGGGAACCAGGGAGAGAATTTAGAATTCTTGCCATGAAATGTGTTGCCTTTTGTTTGCCATATTGGACCTAGAAAAGGAGTCTTGCCTGACCATAATTTTTCTCTTTGTAGTATTGATTAATGTGACGATTATAAAATGGGACATACAATATGGCCACAGTTTGCTATTAAATGATAATCGTGCCTTAACAACAGTGAAGTCTTGTCTACTATGAGCTCCACTCAATGTACTTAACATTTCTGAGCCTCAGTTTTCTCATCAGCGAAACGGGTTTACTATCACCTGCCTCGTAAGACTGGTCTCAGAGTTAAATGAAAGACTGTGTGTACTGTGTCTAACACAGGGTTTGACCAATAATATCTCCTCTATGGAAGAAATGAAAGGTATTTCATTTTAAGAGAATCTAAATATTTTTGGCAATATTTTAGTCCACTCATGGGAAGCTTTTGTCAGATGTCTGTATGATATATTCAAGCTTGAGAGTTTGGCTCATATTTTTAGCATTTCTGATTAGACATTTTTAATGGTTACATCCTTGAAAAATATATTAAAAAGATTTTTACTCTATTTGCTATAAGCTTTCTTGTTATTTGGCAGAGAACATTATTTTACACTATCCCTTAAAGGATCCAAATGAAAGTAGATATGGCTTCTGAAAGTCTTGGGTATTTTTAATCTTCTAAGTCTTCAACCAATTGTCATTTCATTAAGGTGCCTTGCCGAGATGTTCTTTCACATACCATCATTAAGATGAATTGTAGCTCTGCTCCATAATACACGTATTACAAGCTCAGTCCGCATGTGCTGAAATTATAACTACAGACACGATTCCAGTTTCTGGAGAGCAGTGAAGAATCACAGCTGCTGTTTCAGGCAGCTTTGCTGTCAGTTTCAAGTTAGAAACCACCTTCCTAATCATAAGAACAAAAGCCCAAAATCAGAATAAAAATGTTGCCTCTTTGGCAAAAACCAAGGATTGAAGTGAATATCAGATTATTTTTAAAAATTTCTTTCATTGTGGTAAAATATACATAAAATATAACATAACAATATACACTTATCATTTTAATCATTTGTAAGTGTACTGTTCAGTGGCATTAAATACATTCACAATGTTGTGTAACCATCACCACTATTTATACCCAACACTTTTTCATTATCCCTAACATAAACTCTGTACCCATTAACCAATCCTGGTAACCTCTATTCTGCTCTCTGTCCCAGATCCTGGTAACCTCTATTCTACTCTCTGTCTCTGTGAATTTGCTTATTCTAGGTACCCCACAAAAGTGGAATCATACAGTATCTGCCCTTCTGTGTCTGGCTTACTTCATTAATCACAAACCCATGTTATAGCATATATCAAAATGCCATACCTTTTTATGGCTGAATAGCAGTCCATTGTCTGTATATCCCACATTTTGTTTATTCCATCATCTGTTGATAGGCACTGGGTTGTTTACACGTTTTGGATATTGTGAATAATGCTGCTGTGAACATTGGTGTACAGATATCTGTTTGAGTCATTGCTTTCAATTCTTTTGGATATATACCTAGAAGTGGAATTACTGGGTGATATCATAGTTCTGTGTTTAACTTTTTGAGGAAACACCAAACTATTTTTCACGATGGCTGCACCATTTTACACTTTCACCAGCAGTGTACAAGTGTTCTAGTTTCTCCACATCCTCACCAGTACTTGTTATTTTCTATTTTTTGTTATTACTATTATTCTTCTTGTCATCCTAGTAGGTGTGAAGTGGTATCTCATTGTGATTTTGACTTGCATTTTCTTAATGACTAATGATGCTGAGCATCTTCTTATGTACTTATTGGTCATTTGTATATCTTCTTTGGAAAAATATCTATTCAGGTCCTTTGCCTATTTTTTTCATGTTTCTCCATATTTTTTATAAATTTATTTATTGTATGTATTTATTTTTGGCTGCATTAGGTCTTCATTGCTGTGCACAGGCTTTCTGTAGTTGTGGCGAGCGGGGGCTACTCTTCCTTGTGGTGCGCAGGCTTCTTATTGTGGTGGCTTCTCTTGTTGTGGAGCATGGGCTCTAGGCACATGGGCTCTGTAGTTGTGGCTCACGGGCTCTAGAGCGCAGGCTCAGTAGTTGGCACACGGGCTTAGTTGCTCTGCGGCATGTGGGATCTTCCCATTCCAGGGCTCAAACCCGTGTCCCTTGCATTGGCAGGCAGATTCTTAACCACTGCGCCACAAGGGAAGCCCTGTTTCTCCATTTTTATTGATTCTCTGAAGTGCAGGAAATCCAAGTGATTAACCCAACATTAGTAAAAGGCAAAGATAAGACTTAACCCCCTTCTTCTGACTCTCAACCCAGTTCTCTTTCCTCTACAGAGTTAGCAAACCACCCTTTAGTCAAATGTGGTCCACAGAAGCACATGAGAGAGTTTTCAATGAATCTGGCTCAACATGACCCCTTCAACATATTGTTTGGAGCTGACATTTTACTATGGCTAGTTTCTGTGGGTCACCTTTGCCAATTTTTAAATTGAGTTGTTTATTTTTGTTGTTGTTAAGTGGTAGGAGTTCTTTATATATTCTGGATATTAATTCATTATCAGATATATGATGTACAGATATTTTCTCCCTTTCTGTCAGTTGTCTTTTCACTTTCTTGATAGTGTCTGTTAATACAGAAAAGTTCTTAAATTTGATGAACTCTAGTTTATCTCTTTTTTATTTTGCTGCCTTAGAATGGACACCTTCTAAGGACATGACAATACCATAAAAAGTTTCTCTTCCATCAAGGTGCACTGGCAGGTAATGCTGTCTATCTCATTACTGATGTCTAAAGTTGCATAATGAAGACTATTCAGAAATAGCTGAAAGTTTCAGCCAGTCTGGGAAGTGTGACGGTTCCCCTTGCCATCCTGGCCTTATGAGAGTGTTGAGAAGTGAACATGACCATCTTGTTACCGTGATCATGCTGGTGGCCGACAAGCAGCACACAGGGGTTATGAGGATGAATGAGATAATGTCTGTGAAGTGCTTTGAGCGCTTTAGAAGAAATTTTCTTTGTAATTTGGGAGTAATGCTGCATTATTACAGTTACTATGATTATTATCATTATTAAAGGTAGAGCCAGAAAACATGGCCCTTCCAGTGGGAAAAGTTGTGAATAAAGCCCAGCAATTCGTAAAGGAAGTGGTTCATGCACCAGTTATGAGCTTCCAGTTTGTAATTACAGTGTACTGGGTGTTTTTGCATGCACCAGTTTGTTATTCATCCAGAAGAACAACCTTTTGCATGTATAACAGCTCCCAAAAGGTGCCCAATACACAACAAACACAAAAGAAACAGAAGAAGGCTCTGCATGACAACTGAGTTGCAAATTTGAAATTCAATTACCTATTACGGATTGTCTTTAAATTTGCACAGAAACATGGTAAAGTTTGTCAATGAGAAACTTTGGTTAAGAAAAGAAAAAAATGCAAGCATGAGTCTTACATGTGTGGACAAGAGGATAACAAAAGGAACCATATATTCACTTCACTCTCCCATCATATTACACATTGATAAAGCCTTTACTTAAGTACTGCTGATGCCAAAACGTAAGAGTTCAATTTTACCCTCTTTCTTTTGTTCTGAAATGCTCCGTTTATTTTGCCACATCTCTGGTCCCACAGAGGGTAGAATGGGAAGGAATGAAAACAAAGGATAAAGAGTAATCAAAAAGCCATCCTGAGGGGTTTAGAGCATCCTTGCTTGTCAGTCCCTGATCCAAACCCACATGGCCACTGGGACACTGGAGAATGTGTCCAGCAGCCAGCCTGTGCCCTTCTATATTTATGCTCCTTAAACTCTGCTATAAGCATGTTCTGAACATGGAGTTTAAGCTGTGGCTTAACCCAGAGCTCAGAGATCTGAAGCTGGGAGACAAAACACATTACTGAGAACATCAGAGACTATTGTCTCCCCGCTCCCTGGGCAGGGTGTTCTAGACCTTCTTTCTGTGGAAAGGGTTGGTTATTTACCACTTTGACACTCTGAGTGACCAGTCCGAGTTCCTGCAATTTGACCTCTCACCCCATCCAGCACGCAGCTGTTCACATTTCCTTTTCAAGTTCGTCATTCAGAATCCACAGACGGGAACCGTGTTCTCTTACATGTAGTGACCAATGGAGGAATAGATATTGTTTAAGCCTGGTGAAGGGTGTAAAACATGTCATCTCAAAATATGCCACTCTGGTACAGGGCTTATTTTTAGCTAAAGAACTTAAAAAACAGCAGATGCAAGATGGGTGCTCTGATAAGAAGGAGGTAAAACCCCACGAGGAAGGTGTCCATCCTACACCAGGAGGAAAGTAACATTCTTATCATCAAAGATGGGAAGTGGAAGTAGAGAAAAATCTGTACAAACAAGCCTTGTTAAACTAACCCTTATCTTCCTAGTTTCTTTTCCACCATTAACCCTAGCCCAAGCCCCTTTGTTTTGTCACGTTTTCATGGTTTACCGCTCTGTCCAATTCAGTATATAAACACTCAACTCTAACTGGTTTTTGGGTCTTCATTTCCTTATGAGGGCTCCCATGTCATGTAAAATTTATATTAAATAAATTTGTATGCTTTTCTCTTCTTAATCTGTCTTTTGTTACAAGAGCCCTAGCTAAGAATTTATAAGGATAGAAGGAAAGGTTAGTTTTATTCCCCTACACTGTGGTGAGTAAACATTTATACAAAGGCTTATTCAAAAAAAAAATTAATGGGTCTCATTCTTTTCCATTCAAAATAAACATATTTATTAAATCCTGGAAGAAAAAAATTTATATATATTCTACAAATTATATTGCTGACCTTATTAAATAAGTGAAAGTCAATGAGAAAATTGGCAGAGCCTTTTAGACAATAAAATGTTAAAAAGCCAAGCATGTTTGAGGAGGAATCAGAAATTACATTTTAATCTTTCAACCCTTATATTTGTAAAGTGCCTTAGAGTTCACAAATGATGGCCACATGTCCACTCTCATTTACTATCTGTAACACAGGAGGTCCATATTATTATCATTTCTATTTTTCAGCTAAAGGAACCAAGGTTCAGAGAGGCAAACTGATCTATGTGAGATCATATATCCATTTAGTGGCAAAGCTGTGGAGAGAAATAATTTGTTCTAATATCAAGTTCATACATTGAGAACTATGCTAGGCTACAAGTTTGGCTCCTGTAACAAAGGCCCAAGCAAGAAAGAAGTTTATTCCTTTCTAATTCAGTTGTCTATAAGTGTCTGGGCACAAACAGTCCCAGGCTGATAGAACAGTTCCACAATGCCTAGGACCCAGGCTCCATCTACTTGTTGGTCCTCAGCTCACAGCTTCCATCTCATGGTCTAATGCAATGGCTTCATTCCCATTACCACATCTTAATTCCAGTCAGCAGGAAGGGAAGGATAAAGGGAAGAAGGGCTCCCTGTTTTACTCTAGGAGCACAGTCTGGAAGTTGTATACATCTCTTCTGCTCCCATTAGCCAGAACTTAAAAACAGCTAATGGTGAGCAGCCTTCCACTCAACTAAACCAGGGCATTCTGTTAACAAAGGACAATGTGTGAAATGCATATTGGGCGGCAACTAGCAATCTTTGTTATTTTGAGCACTATTGTGTCAAGCACCTATATAGTTAAGATACGGAATAAAGAAAAAAAGAAAATATGGCTACTGCCTGTCAGTTTAAGCCAGTCTGAGCTTTTTTCCTCCTCTGGCTAGACTCTTCTCATCCTCAGCTAGGCAGGACAGTTTGAACCAGGCAATCAATAATGAGAATGATGGTGCCCAAAGATGTCCACATCTGTGAATGTCACCTAATATGACAAAAGGGACTTTGCAGCTGTGATTAAATTAAGGATTTTGAAATGGGTAGATTATCCTGAATTATCTGGGTGGGCTCAGTGTAACCACAAGGGTCCTTATAAGAGAGAGGCAGGAGATCAAAGTTAGTAAGAGGAGAAGACAGTGTGATGACCGAAGCAGAGATTGTAGTGATGTACCACAAGCCAAGGAATGCTGGCAGTCTTTAGAAGCTGGAAGAGCCATGGAATTGATTCTCCCTGGACCCTCTATAAGGAATCAGACTTGCCAACATCTTGATTTTAGCCATTTAAGACTCATTTTTAACTTCGAACCTTCAGAAATGTAAGAGAACAAATCTGTATTGTTTGAAGCTCTAAGTATGTGATAATTTGTTACAACGGGAGTAGGAAACGAATACACCAGGTGAATGTGAGCCCAGATGCCATTAACTCCCCATAAGAGCCAGATGCCAGGACTCAACTCTGTATATGATGGAACAGCCCTGGCACCACCTGGCTGAAAGGCACATGTCCAGGTTCCTTATAAATGATGTGGAGCACTTGAGAGCCTTTTCCCACTGAATCATTTTGCTTTGACCTTAGGTCATAAGTCTTATTATAAAGCTGGGCAGGCCATACATGGCCTGGCAATCACTGTTCATTCATACTTGGTTTACACCATCTGTGGAGATTCTGTTCTTTGCATTCTAATCATTTTGTACTAAAAATACAAGGTTCACTATAAAGCTGCACTGTCCGTGTGTACCTTGTTTTCAGAGATGGGTAGCCCTGTGATTCATGTTTTGGAAAGGAGTAACTCATATATTCTCAAAAAAACTTAGAGAAACTTAGAGGAATATAGCCGACCAGAAAAATATGACCCACAGTAGGACTAGTTATCAGTGGTACATTGAATTCCTATGGTCTTTGGCCACTGTCACGAGGAACATTCTTGCTGCAGTCCTCCTCCTTCTCACCTGGAGACACTGAATGATGAGTCAAGAATGGCCACAGGCTCCATCGGAAACAGAGGTGAATGAATGAGATGTGGCTCGAATATTTCTAATGTGAATTGCTTAGGGCTGAATGGAATCATGCCCTGAATTTGTGCACGATGCATTGGATAAACACAGCACCTGAACCAAAAAACTGAGAATTAATTTGTCCTTATGGAGAGAAGCCAGAGTCAGATGCTTCATCTAAAAATGCTAGTCAGCTCTTCTTGGTTGGCAATTCTTAGGGAAAGAGAGGATAAGCATATATCTATAGTAGCAGGTATTTAAGAGGATAGTCTTAAAAGCATCAAGGCTGGATTTGGTTCAGGATGAATAAATTCCAATGACAAATATTTGTATTATGTTTTGGAATGAGCAAAGCATTTTTATAGGTATTGATCTCATGTCATTATTGCAATAATTCTGTAATCTTAGTTTCATCCTTCTGGATGTAGATGAAGAACCTGAGACTCAGGTAGCTGGTCTAAGTTTTATTTAATATTGACAGGTGGAGCCCAGACCTGAACTCAAGTCTTCAAACTCTGAGTCTGGGTTCTTTCCACTAAAACATGAGGGCTCTGTAGTGACACTGAATGTGGCTGCATTCGTGAAGGTTGTTTCAGTGCACTCTGAGAGCTGCAGAGTCGCACAGGATTCAGGGGTTATTTTACCTCTGCATGTGCTTGTCGGGGTAGAGCTAGGGAGTATCTTTGGATAGGTTGTCTTCAGACACGTTATCAATGTGAGGGCATTGCCGACTGTACACAATTTCTCTGTCTTTCCCCTTAGACTCCAGCACATCCATTAGCATATATCAGAGGCTATAGGACTTCCCCAAGAACCTTTGGTGACAGTTGTTTATATGTTCACCAGTGACCCTAGAAGTCAAGTAAATTCCCCAGTGCCACTGTAACCAGCATGTCCAAGGTTTCCTGGAGCAGTGCTGTTGTTTCTGCCCCCCAGTCTTCTCACTGATACGTCCTTCTCATCAACTAGGTCTGCAGGGTGGCCTGGCCAGCAGCCCTGGATGAAGGACTCACCCACTCACCCTATTCTAGGCACTCCAGATTCTCAATAAATGTCTGTTGAGGAAATGGATTGAGTGAGATTTACATGAATGCCTCCAAATTTGATGCTCTGAGTCCCTTCACTGAAAGACAGCCTGGTCTTTTCTCATAGTGACTCTTCCCAGATATTTCTGGAACTCTCTTATGGTCCTTATATCTGCTTGCAAATCCATCTTCATAATTCTTGCTGCCTGCCAGGGCACTACAATCCAGATGCTCACCTGCAAGCTGGACTCCATATCTGATCATTGCTTTGTTGGTTTTGAGAGGGAAATTTACTTCTTCTAGTACTGTCTTGATTCTCAGTTTTTGCCAGCTCAGTTCCTTTTAAAGTGAGAGAGTGGGCACATCTTCTTTCTGTGTTATGATCAGCAAGAGGTGTCCATAGGGCTCCAAAGTGTTACTGACCTTCTGTTTCATGTAAACACTGCCAGAATGACTGGGGTCAAGATGAGCTCCAATATCTGGAGTCATCCATGTTCCATGATGCATAGGTTTTGTTGCTTAAGGTCATCAAGCTGGTATCCTTCCTGAATATGTTGGAAAATAATAAGTAGTCTTCACACCTATGCAGAACTTACGTTTGATACCACGAATGGTCTAAGTATGATTGCAATGTAAAGATATATGCAGTTCCAGAGGTGTTGTCAAGAAAATTCTCCTGGATGTTTCCTGGTGCTGTACCCCACGGTCCCTTCATACAGCTGAGATCCTTTGCTGGGTGCTGGTGTTAGCTCTTCACACAAGGTAGACACTAGACTGTCATCTTTCCCCCACTCCATGGTTTTCTATGTGGTGGCCTTATATCTCCACATATGTTGACAGCTTTTCTGTGGACCTAACATCTTATTTTTTATTCTATTTTCCCAGTGTCTGAGCATATAGGAGCTGATCATTAAATACTATCTGATGATTCAGACATTTGCATGGTATAGTCAGGAAGCTCTAGCAAATGAACCTGCAGTTGTGTAACCTGTTTCGGCTGCATTCACACCCATCATTTAAGGATATTACATACATGAAATTTTTAGCTGTATTAAACTGATCAGTTTAATCATGAGCCAGAATGGAAGAGAAAAGAATGCAGCTGAAAATGTATCGTTCATCAACTCTTGGAAAAGACTAGAATCATGACTGAACATTTTGACTCTCCTTTGCCTTCCTTTCACTACAGGCCCAAGTCTCTTCTTGCTCTTGTTGAAATTTAATTCCATATTTCTCCTGACTATTTCAGATGACAACCAACCTCTACACCCATCCCCATTATCCCTGACACATGTCTTCCTGGATTTTAGGAAGGATTCTAAGAAACTTGTTCAGCTTATTTTTCTTTCACACACACAGCTCTGTTCTCCACACAAGCCAGACCAATTGCACTCACATGGGCCCTGCGCTGCTCGTCACACCAACCTGTCATGTCGTATGCGTTCATCTTTCCATCATCAATCTGTGTCCTTTTTCATTTAAAAATGAACTTTAGAGTTCCCTGGTGGCCTAGAGGTTAGGATTAGGTGCTTTCACTGCTGTGGCTCGGGTTCGATCCCTGGTTGGTGAACTGAGACCCCACAAGCCACGCGGTGTGGCCAGAAAAAAACAAACAAAAAATGAAAAATGCCTAAAAAAATAAATTTATTTTAAAGTATGACATACTTACAAAAAAGTGCACAGATCTTAAATGTAAACTTGGATGGATTTTCAGAAAGTGAGTACATCCACGTAACCAGCATGTGGGTCAAGCAAGAATATTACCAGCACACATGAATCACTCAAACTAATCATTATTCACCTCTAAGGGTAACCATATCGCACCATCCTGACATCTTGCACCATAGATAAATTTTCCTATTTTAAAATTTTATATAAATGGAATCATAAAGTAAGTATTTTGTGTGTCTGGCCTCTTTTGCTCAAAATTATGTTTGTGAGATATATCTGTGTTGTTGTATGCAACAATAACTTGTTCATTCTCATGTTATATAGTATTCCATTGAATATATGTGACAATTCATTTATTCATTCTATTCTATCCATTTGATACTACAATTCATTTATTCATGTTCTCCTCTGAGCAGTCATACATGTCTGTTAAACATATGCATTCATGTGTTGGGTATATAACTAGGAGCAGAATTACTGTGTTTTAAGATTGTCAAAAGAAGACTTGTAGATTTGAACCAGAAAAGAAGTTTATTTGCAAACGGGTAAAAAGATTCAGATTTCAGAAGGCTCATGAAAACCAAAAACCGAGAAGTTATTGGAATGGGAAAAAACCCTCAAGATTTCCAAGTTTCCATTAGTTGATTCATCTATTCGTGGTGGGAAAGTTCAGCTTTCTCACATGATTACCATATCCACAAACGTCATGATCTGTTTTCAGATACGAACATCGCAAAAGTCAGAGATGAAGTTGTTTTTGCAAGGCAGGCAAGGCTTATAGGAAGTGTTCAAGGTTTTATTTAATGAGTCCCAGACTGCACAGGTAGACCTGTTACATTTGCAGTATCTCAGAGTGCAAAATATTTTATCATCTCTGTGTAAGTGACACATATGCTTATTCATTATGTAGCAGGACAAAGGGTTAGCTATGCTTTCACAGGAATGTACATATTCAGCTTCAGGTGATACTGCCAAATAGTTTTTCAGAGTGATTGTACCAATTTACACTTCCACCAAAAGTGTAAATTAATTTCAGTTGCTCTACATTATTACTACTCTAAATATTGCCTGTATTTCAAACTTAGCCACTGCAAGTATCTCATTGCAGATAAGGTGTGCATTCCTCTGCTTTCCTGTGGCCACTTGGTAATCTTTTGTTTAGTGCCATTCAGTCTCACCCATTTTTATGTTGGGTTGTTTGCTTTTAATTGTTACTTTTAGGAGTCCTTTATATTCTGCATATGAATTCTTTGTCTGATATATGTAGTGCAAATAATTTCTCCCACTCTGGCTTGCCTTTTCCTTCCCCTAATAGTGTCTTTTGATGAACAGAAGTTCTTAATTTTAATGTAATCCAATTTATCCTGTTTTTCTTTTATGATTAGTGTTTTTCTGTCCTGTTTAAGAAATCTTTGCCTATTCCAAGGTCATGACATATGCTCCTAAGTTTTCTCCTAAAAGCTTTATTTTTTTTTACCTTTCACATTTAGATCTACAATCCAACTAGAATTGAATTTTGTCGATGGTATGAGATAAAAGGTTCAACATTCATTTGTTTCCAAATGGATATCCAATTGACCCAGCACCATTTATTGAAAAAAATAATTGTCATCCTCTCCCCATTGCACTGTAGTGTCATCTTTGTCAAACATGAGGTGACCCCATGTGTTTGGATCTGTTTCTGAATTGTAGTCTGTTCCATTGGTTCATTGTCTGTTTTTGCACCAATACCAATTTACTAGTCATTACTATGTCTGGTAGTTTAGATCTTCCAAGTTATGTTCTTCTTCAAGATTGCATTGGCTATTCTAAACCCTTCACATTCTGCATACATTTTAGAATCAGCTTTTCAAATTATACACACACACACACACACACACACACACACACACACACCCTGGCTGTGATAGTTAATTGAGATTGCTTTGATTGTATAGATAAATTTTTGAGAATTTTGACATCTTTATACTATTCAGTCTTCTAATCCATCAATATGGTATTTGCCTCCATTCAGGTAGTCTTTAATTGATCTTAATAATGTTTTGTAGTATTTGGTATAGAAGTTTTAAATGTCTTTGTCTGATTTTCTACCAAGCTCTTGATATATTTTATTCCTTTGTAGGTGAATAATTTTTAGTATTTTATTTTCCATCTTTTTGTTGTTGGTATATAAAAATATAATTGACTTTTGTTTATGTCTGAATGATATGTCTTTTTCTATCCTTATACTTTTATGTTTTCTGTGTCCTTATATTTAAAATGAATCTCTTGTAAGAAATCTATTGTTGTGGTTTTCTTTAAACCCAATCTGACAATCTTTGTGCGTGTGTGTGTGTGTGTGTGTGTGTATAACGGAGTTTTGAATCTCACTTATTTTTGCTTGAATAACATTTCAGGACAGTATACATAAATATACATAATTTTTTGATATGACTATAAGTAGCAATGATAATGGTGCCTACTCCATAGGGGTTTTGTGAGAAATAAATTATGAATTTTTAAAAACTTATAATAATATTTAGAATATAGTTAGCACTCAGTAAACTAGCAGTTATAATTTTTATTACAGATATTTAATTTTTCCTAAATCTTTGCTATTTCAAATAATCAGCCATGAACATCCCTGTGCTATTTGTTATATCATACTGTTATCGCTACACTCTTCCACAGCTGTGTTGTTAAATGTGCATATTTACAATTTTCATAGATAATGACAAATTTTTTTCTTTCTCCTATAAAATGCATCACTTTTATTAATTAGGCTAGAAAACTTTTATTTGTAGTAAGAACCTCAAAAATTTCTTGGTACTTACATGCAACTCTCTGATTTGTTTGTGTTTAATAAAACTGATCTGTCATTCATGTACTGAGGACTTATACATATCAGGCACCATAGAAAAGTTGTATCACATAACTAGTAAATGTTGACCAAGAATCAAGTGTAGTTTGATTTGAATCCAAAGCCTATAGTCTTAAACACTATGCTATGATTCTTCTAAGAGCAAATCTCTCTTCTCACTTTATTCTTGCAACAAGGGAAAATGGAAAAGTTAAGTGGCCTGCCCAAAGTCACATAAGAGATGACTTTCTAATTTTTAATTTAAGATTTAATTTTAAATTCTTGTCAGCAGTAGCTTTGCCTCGGACTTTCTTTCTACTTCGAAACCACAGACACAGAGAAAACTCAATAAATGACAGCAACCTGACTGACTGACTAATTTCTCTGACCACACAGGTTCTGCAAGACTATAGCTGTAGATAGCTCACATGTTGGCCTTGAGCAAATACCTTGACATTTCTTGCATCTTTTAGTTTCTTAACAAAAGTGAACAAGTCTGTACCTGTGTTTGTAAGTTAGAATGAAAATATAACATGCATTACCTATAAATAAATCAGTTCATTAATTAAGAAAGCACATCACAGCATAACTCTATTGATAGCTGCTACTTCCTTACATAATTGAGTGTTTCCCTTCCCCTAATCATGATCTAGGCTCTCTTGATAATCCTTCATGTTCACCTTCACTGATAGGATAAAATAAAGTTGGGGTATTGCCCCAGGATTCTTATCACCGTTCCTTATGGGTTTCTTTATTTTATGTCCAGGTTATCATCTCTTTTGGACATATTGTTCTTCAATAACCTGCTCAGTCAAAAGTCTGAAGTAACTTAATTTGTTAACAACAATAACAACAAATATATTCCTCTTTTTCTTTTCCTGAATCAGTAGGGTTTTCCCATTCTTATGACATAAACCTACTCGCCGTCACCAAATGCCATGTAACATTTTGAGCTATAGCATTTGCCTCCCAATAAGCTTTTTAAATCAGGTCAGGAGGCATTATGCATCACACACGGAGCTGAAAAATAACATTCACCAGCTTCACGTAGGCTTGACTATTGCATTATAAATTCCTGCAATAGAGGATGGTAACAGTAGTATCAAGTCCCAACCATTCTTTACCATCTAGAGAGCACTTCATGTTTCTTGCTTATTTATAACGGTATTTTTAATCGTTGTGTCACTCAAATACAGCAAGTATTGATTTGGTATCTAAAATACTTCATTATTCTGGAATAGTTTTTCTATTTCAGAAGCAACCACAAAGGTTGCTAATTTTTCTCTTGAGGAGAAATAGAATGAAAATTCAATAGAAATGCTGATTGACACAAGTATGTTACTCCTCCTTTGTAGTTTTCCATAAAAAATGGGGAATCATGCCCTTTTTCATCCAACACACTTTTGATAGGTAGAAGTAAAAGTATTTGCAAATCATTAAGAATTGATCCATCACTTTTTAGAAGGAAATGAATGGTTACACTTACATTAAAAAGCAAAGCTTTATTATTACAATAACAACTCAATTCAAACTCCTTTGATTCAGGTATTAAACTCATAGTTTGATAAAGTGAAAGAACACTGGAATGGAAACTAAATGCCTGAGATCAAGATTCATCTTTTACTGTAACTTGGTGTTGACTTTGGGAAGTTACTCAACCTCTTTCTGCTTTTTGCATCCTCACTTGTAAAATGAAAGTTAAATTACAGAAGTCCCTTCTAGCTGTGAGAGTCCATACCATTATTCATAATAAAGAAGTAATTTCTGTAAAATCTTAGAATTTAGATTTCTATCTTTTAAAAGTTTGATTATTCTATAACCCCAGAAATAAAGTAATTGTATACTGATATCCCACTAACTGTTGCCCTTACCAGGATTAAGAACTATAACATGTTTTACCAAAGCTACAGCAATTCTACTATGGTGCTTTTTCTTAAAATTTTGCCTTAGGCTAATAAATTATATTTTCCAATTAAACCTTAACAATGTATATATAATCAGGAGTCATTAAACAGTCACTCAACAAACACAAGTTTAGGTGTTTGTTGAAAAAATTACATCTGTAAAGTCAATTTGACCCAAAAAATTAAGTCAAGCATGAATTATCTGTTTATCATCTATTTATCTATCTACTGTGTTGTGCTTGTGTATTCGTTTTGTTGTATTGTATTTTAGTGAAGATTATAGACACTTTTGTCATTTGATTTACCCACCACCTGAGGTAAAATTGATTTCATTGCTATTTTCTTCCTGGGTCCATCCTTTGCACTGGGGTAGTAGAAAGAATAGGATCATCAGGGAACCTAAATGCAGTCTCAGCAATTCACTGCCAAAGGCAATTCGCTAACTTCGAGTTCACCTCACAGGGTTATCAGGAGAGTGAATAAGTTAAATGAATGCATTTTGTAAATTGTAAAGTGCTAAACAAATACAAAGTAGCGGGCCTCCCTGGTGGCGCAGTGGTTGAGAATCTGCCTGCCAATGCAGGGGACACGGGTTCGAGCCCTGGTCTGGGAAGATCCCACATACCGCGGAGCAAGTAGGCCCGTGAGCCATAACTACTGAGCCTGTGCGTCTGGAGCCTGTGCTCTGCAACAAGAGAGGCCGCGACAGTGAGAGACCCGCGCACCGCGATGAAGAGTGGCCCCCGCTTGCCGCAACTAGAGAAAGCCCTCGCCCAGAAACGAAGACCCAACACAGCCATAAATAAATAAAAAAAAAAAAAAAAAAAAAAAGTTTGATTATTCTATAACCCCAGAAATAAAGTAATTGTATACTGATATCCCACTAACTGTTGCCCTTACCAGGATTAAAAACTATAACATGTTTTACCAAAGCTACAGCAATTCTACTATGGTGCTTTTTCTTAAAATTTTGCCTTAGGCTAATAAATTATATTTTCCAATTAAACCTTAACAATGTATATATAATCAGGAGTCATTAAACAGTCACTCAACAAACACAAGTTTAGGTGTTTGTTGAAAAAATTACATCTGTAAAGTCAATTTGACCCAAAAAATTAAGTCAAGCATGAATTATCTGTTTATCATCTATTTATCTATCTACTGTGTTGTGCTTGTGTATTCGTTTTGTTGTAGTGTATTTTAGTGAAGATTATAGACACTTTTGTCATTTGATTTACCCACCACCTGAGGTAAAATTGATTTCATTGCTATTTTCTTCCTGGGTCCATCCTTTGCACTGGGGTAGTAGAAAGAAAAGGATCATCAGGGAACCTAAATGCAGTCTCAGCAATTCACTGCCAAAGGCAATTCGCTAACTTCTAGTTCACCTCACAGGGTTATCAGGAGAGTGAATAAGTTAAATGAATGCATTTTGTAAATTGTAAAGTGCTAAACAAATACAAAGTAGCGGGCCTCCCTGGTGGCGCAGTGGTTGCAAATCCGCCTGCCAATGCAGGGGACACAGGTTCGAGCCCTGGTCCGGGAAGATCCCACATGCCGCGGAGCAACTAAGCCCGTGTGCCACAACTAGCCTGTGCTCTAGAGCCCGCGAGCCACAACTACTGAGCCCGTGTGCCACAACTACTGAAGCCCACGCGCCTAGAGCCCGTGCTCCGCAACAAGAGAAGCCACTGCAGTGAGAAACCCGCACACCACAACGAAGAGTAGCCCCCACTCGCCGCAACTAGAGAAAAGCCCGCGCACAGCAGCGAAGACCCAACACAGCCAAAAATAAATAATAAATAAAATAAATAAATTTAAAAAAAAAGATCTTTAAAAAAATGCAAAGTAGCATAATGCTAATTGTGAATTCCTCACTCAAGCTATTAAGTCATTCACATATACTCAGCAGATATTTTGAGTACCTGCTATATGGCAGGCCCTGTTCTCAGCACTGGCAATCAGCAGTCAAAAAGTCAGACAAGGAAAGTCTGAGAAACTGTCACAGCAGAAAGGAGCCCAAGTAAACATGACGAATAAATGTAATATATTATCCTGGATAGGATTCTGGAACAGAAAAGGACATTAGGTAAAAACTAAGGAAATCTGAATAAATGATAAACTTTAGTTAATAGTAGTGTATCAATATTGGTTCATTAATTACAACAAATTTATTATGCTAATATAAGTTGTTACTAACAGGAGAAGCTGTGTGAGGGAGGGGAGGTGGAGAGGGAGATACATGGGAACTCTCTGTAGTATCTGCTCAAATTTTCTGTAAACCTAAAATTGTTCTAAAAGCCAAAATCAATTTTTAAAAAAGGCAGACAAGACTCTCACGGAGCAATGGGAAGAAAAACATTAAAAAGTAATAAACAAATGATTTCAGGTGGTCATGACTGTTACCACAAAAATGACATAAGGTGCTGTGACAGTTGAGGAACAGTTATAAATGGACCTCTCTCTGAGGAGTGATTTTCCATCTGAAATCTGGATAAAAAGACAGCCAACAAGATCACCTAGGGAAAAGTATTCCCTTCCATAGGAACAGCAAATACAGTGACTCTAAGGAAGGGACCAACTTCAAATGTTTGAGAAACAGAAATAATCTGTGAGGCTGATGTGTAACGAGCACTGGCAAATGTGAGGTGAGATAAGTTCAGAGAAGTAGGACTTGCATTCTCCAGAAAGCCATAGAATGTTCTAGAATTTTGTTTTTTGGGGTTTTTTTTTTTTTTTTTGGCCATGGGCAGCATGTGGGATCTTAGTTCCCCAAACAAGGATCAAACCCGTGCCCCCTGCAGTGGGAGTGTGGAGTCTCAACCAGTGGACCACCAGGGAAGTCCCCCTGTACTAGAATTTTGGAGTAGTATAGACTAAGGATGTTGTTCACATAAAATGGTGCAGCTACTTCTGTCCTAAAAAGATTTAGAGTAAATCCTGGGGGCCAACTGCTCTGTACAGGTTAATAAAAACTTCATGACACCTACATGCTATTTCCTGAAGTCTTGTTTTGGTGACGCTGGACTTCAAAGGAGAAATCATAACCAACATGTTTTCATCATTAGCTAAAAGCCAGCTTCCTTTGTGCAAGTACCAGAAAAGAGCTTCAAATGTTCTGCCCATCAGTTTTCTCAGACAGCATTTCTGTTCATGAGAAGGTAAACTACCCAACGTCTAAAGTCGTCACCATTATGTCTACATTGCCCTGGCAGTTTTTTTGCAGTAATAGGTGTCACTAAGAGGGAGCTGGGGAGCTCTAAGACCTACTTGCTTCAAAGGACCCTTGAATCATCCAGTCCATCAACCACAATTGTGTCCTAGTCCCTCCTTCCCCTCACCCTGCCCAGCACAGATTTAAGCCTGTTTTCAAGGAAGGCAATATAGCAGCAGCCTTTTGTCATTGCCCTTGCCTTGGCTTCCTGCCCTAGCCTAAGAGAAGCAGCACCCCCAAACCCTGCCTTGGCCAGCATGCAGGTGCTTTTCACTTCTTTAAATCAAATTCTGATGATTCAACTTTGTGAAAACAGGCATCAAAGAGAGAGTAGCAAGAACACTGCATTGGGAGTCAAGAGAACAGAGTTCAAGTTTAGAAGCTGCCACTTTCAGAGCCTCAATTCCCTGAGGTGTGCAGTCAGGACAAAAGTCTTTCCCTGTCGTTCTGACAAGGTGTGGTGGGAATCAAGTCGCTCTTATCCATGGAAAGTGCTTTGTGAACCTAAGCTGCTATATATAAATGGAAAGAGTGAGAAATGGAGTCGTTTCAAATTGGAGAGTGTGTTTTAATTGACCATCAGTTACAGGAAGAGCACTGAGGAAGCATGGTAGGGGGGCTGGGAGTGTGAAAAATAAACCCTTTGCCCTTAAAGAGCTAAGAATTATACTAGAGTGGAGGTCCATGCATTCAGGGGCCACTGTACTACACAACTCTAGGGGGTGCCATTTGCATTGTGGTCTAAGCATATATTTGAAAGAATTAAGTGATAATGTATGTTAACATCAATTAAAGGATAAGCAGTACGTACTGTTAGGAGCTCAGTGGCTGGAGACATTGAAAAAAGATGAATAGAAATGATGGGACTTCAGCTATTTGGTAGAAGAGGAAACATACTCATGGGAAAGAGGCTAGAGACAAAAGACCTTTCGTAAAATTAAGAGTGTAAGAATCATTGGGTATGTTTTCATCAAGAGGAAGAGAAAATGATGTGACTTTCTTGCTCTTTTCTTAAATTTCTATTCAAAATATGGGAATAGTTTAGGGACTTAAAATATTGTGGCACCCGCCTTTTCTTTTTCAACTCACAAACAACTCTAAGTATCTGTGGGAAAGGCCAGAAGTATAAAGTGCAAACACCTAAAATCTTTGTGTTCATCTTGTCTCTTTATTGAACTATGATCTGTTCACTTCTGGTCCTCATCCAATGTTGAAGGGATGACATAAACGTCTTTTGGAACCTTTATATGTGTTCAAACTCAGAACAAGCCTTGTGGTTGCTGTTGAGCTAAAGATTCGGTATCTCTTAGAACATATTTTTCAGTAACTCTGGCCACTTAGTTGTGTGTGTGTGCACCTGTGCACACGCGCATTTGGGGTTTTCCATCCCACTGTCCATGAAAGGCGTTTTACTCTTCAAAAAGGTAAAGACATTTAGGGCTTCTCTAGGCCCAACATTCCTTAATGTTACAAAACATTAGAGTTGAATTAAATAATTTAGTTAAATTTTAATTAAATTTGTAATTCTCAAAATTAAATTTTCTTCTAGGTGTATTACTTATATCTGAGTAAATAGATGAATGTAAAAGCCATAAGCATCTCTGTAAAACTCGGTCAGTCAAGATGAATTTTTACTGTGGTCATTTTTTTCTCCCCTTTTATTATATGGCCTTTGATTTTTAAAAAAATGCCCCCCCGTTTTGTGGTTGATGTTTTATTTTAATATCTGATTTGAAAATAGCAGTGTCCCATATGAATTTTACGGAGAAATCTGCTTTCTTTCATCACAGCTTCTCAGCGTTGATAGATTGGCTGGGAATTTTTCTTTCTTTTTTTTTTAAACATTTTTTTAAAGTTTATTTTATTTATTTACTTTTGGCTGCATTGGGTCTTCATTGCTGCACACGGGCTTTTCTCTAGCTGCAGGGAGCAGGGGCTACTCTTCATTGCAGTGCGCGGGCTTCTCATTGTGGTGGCTTCTCTTGTTACGGAGCATGGGCTCTGGGCATGCAGGCTTCAGTAGTTGTGGTTTGCGGGCTCTAGAGTGCAGGCTCAGTAGTTGTGGCGCACGGGCTTAGTTGCTCCGCGGCCTGTGGGATCTTCCCGAACCAGGGCTCGAACCCGTGTGCCCTGCATTGGCAGGCGGATTCTTAACCACTGCGCCACCAGGGAAGCCCTTGGCTGGGAATTTTTCGTCTGATCATTTTTGTGTTACCCATAAGAGGAGAGGGAGACAATGTGAACCAACATTCTGATGTTTTGAGGATAAAGATTTGGCAGTGGAGTTTTGTCACCACATCTCATTTCTCTTCTTCCTTGGAGTTTTCCGCAAAAGCTGAAGCAGTGAACTTATTCAACACCTGCATCTTCAACAACCAGAGCAGTATAATTACCTTTCTTGAGTATTCTATAGAATTGTCAAACAGCAATTTTCTTTTAGAAGACAGTCTTTTAAATAATGTCGTTTACATACAGAGTTTAATATCTCTTAAGCTAAAAATCTAATTACAAGGATCTGAAATTTACTGCATGTTTATAATTTGCTCTTTATAAAATTACTAAATCAGGGCACCTTTAACATACATTCTGAAGCAGAAAAAATAGATTAGTGAGACTAAATATTTTGGAATTTCTTGAATATATGTTGATTTCTGTTAATATTACCATATTAACAGTATTTGGTATTTTATTGCATTTCTCTTGATTCAAGCTGTTTGTGGAGAGAGGTGGCTCACAGTGACATGATTTATCAAGATCATCTGATGTCATCATTTCCTCTTTGCAAATGAAAAGTACCAGTACTTTAAAAAGGACTGCCATTGTACCTATGTATAGATGGCATATTCAAGCAAGCTGACACAATTCTTCCAATGGACACACTAAATAGTAATGCCAATAATAAATAATAAGATTAGGATTTAGGTAGTGTAGTGCCATTTGATAAAGCGGATCATGCCCAGGATGTATAAACACTTATCATTTTTGTCATCCTGATTTGATAATTTTTGAAGTGCAAATGGGATTGTCAACCATTGGCAGCAGTGGTACTTCAAAATTCTACTACAAGGTGAATGTTAACGTGGAAAATTTAACATATCACCACATTATTTCATTCTGGTACAAGCTCTAAATTAATGTTATGAAATGTTATGAGCATACCAATAAAACTACCGCTTACAAAAAGTAAAGAGTATCTTTTATAATCTCCAAATTGTCACTCTGGCAATTCCTCTGTTGCCCCACGTTATTCTCAGAATGTCTAGTCTGCTACATTTTCCTTCTGTGCTTCTGTTCAGGATTTCTGTTCTCTATGCCAGTTTGTGTCCAGGATTCTGCAAATCTTTTGTATCTTTTTCTAAGCATGTTCTCTAGGACAAAGCTATTCATCCTGAAGTCTAATGTACAACCTTCCCAGGCTCTTCCTCAAAAGCACACTCTGCCATTCTAAACACACACACACACACACACACACACTTAAAAAAGAATTTTAATGGAGTCTCACATTGCATTGTTTTGAATTTCCATCAACTGTCTAAATTAGTTCATACCATTACATTCTATAGAAATGTAACTGTCATGTAAAATAATTTTTATACTGTTTGTATCTTGGTCATATACAATATGATTTTTGTGCCTGAAATCTTAAATATGCCAGTAGGAAGAATCACAAAGTCTGAAATGCTGGAAATGTATTCTTTATGCTGTGATACTCAGTTTAAATCTTGACATTTCCTGTTAGGAAAATAACATTTGAAAAAGGAAATGATACTCAAAATATTCCACCTATTCATGAACAATTCTCAATAGCCATATTTTATTACATAAAACATTGCAATCCTCATTTCTCGCCTGTATTTCTAGGTCCTTTATAAAATATTCACGTATGATGCTAGATATGTGTGTATGTAGGTTGTGTATATTTCACATGCAAACACCGGAGAGCAAAAATAGCGTTTTCATTCAACTTATATATGGACATAATGTCACTAAACAACAAGCGATTCTCTCTCTCATTTTTTCACTTTGCCTTCCAAGCCACTGCTTTATATTTTATAGGGTTTCTCCCATACTATCTTAACTGGATTAGAGAGTAAGGACAAGTTTTCTCCATTACAAAATTCTCATTTAATCCTTATCCACACTTAATTTATCAAATTAAATCGGACAAGATTGATGCCAGGGCTTTTCAAGCTGGACATCGTGTGTAAAATCGGCAGACAAGGGGTTGTAAAGGGTGCCCACCATGACTTGTCATAGCATCTTGCCTCAGCCTCAGCTGCCCTTGCGTCAATCCAGGCGGGGTCAGGATGCTTCTTGGTGTTACACTGTGGGCTCTGCGGGGAAACAGAGCAGCTACACAGCCTCCAGCAGAGTTACTTATTACACCCTCGGCCCCCTTCACCTGCCCCAGCCATTCAAAATAACATCACACCATAAAATATTCATGAACCGCGCAATGCTGCAGCCAGGGCTCGCTACTGCAGGTGGCTGTTACATCAGTAATTGCCCAATACTTCCCTCCACAGCGTAAAATTGTTTTCATTATGTGTCATGAACACAGAGCCAAGCAAAGCCCTCTTGAGTGGTTTCCCAAGGGCTGGAGGGAGGTGGTACTTAAACAGGCGCTTTTTGGCTTAGATTTCAAAAAAAAAAAAAAAACGAAGCCAGTGAAAGCTCATCATTAACTCTCCTTCGAAGTGCAACAAAAAGCAGAAGCTCATGCAAAACTCCTATAAAGATTATCCTAAATGTCTCAGTTACGAGGAAGAGCTTTAGGGGCTTTAGCAGGACTTAGGATACTTCAAGCTGCTTCAGCAGAGAAGAGAATAACTTTCCACCTGACTGAAGTTCCCATGGAGTGCGGAGCTGGGGGATAAGCAGGTTTCAGCAATAAACTCCTGCATTGTGAGGCAATAATGCCCAGCCAGGTCCCCCCATTTTGATTCAAGGGTGTCTTTTTCTTTCCCCCCTGTGGAGGACTAATCACAGCTCCACTTTGTTTAATTGCAGCAAAGAGAGAAATGTGTTTAAGAAGTCATTCTGGACCCCTTTAAATGAATGCTGGGGTTCTTCAAGGACAACAAACAGGATGCATAATAAATAAGATTTAATTTTCAGATCAAAATAGGCCAAGTTAAAGATTTTTAGTGAAGGCTCTAGGAGAGATGCTGCCGAAAAGAGAACAGAAAGTGGGGAAAAAAAGATGGGGGGAGCAACAAGTGGGATTAAAGTCTTGGTTTTTATGTAGCACAAGCTGCTTCTGCATGGGGGGAGGGTCCTTACAGGAGCAGAATCTTTACAGAATTGGGAGCTACTAGCTTTCCCTAGCATTGTGATTCTGATTTAGAAAGAAGGAAGGAAAGAAAGAAAGAAAGGAGAGAAAGAGAGAAAGGGAAAGGAAGGAAGGGAGGGAGGGAGGAAGGAAGGAAGGAAGGAAGAAAGGGGGAAAGGGAAGAAAGAAAGGGAAGAAAGAAAGAGGAAGGAAAGATTCTTCTTATAAACGTCATCAAACCTTGATAATTGACAGAGAATGGCCTGCCCTCATTTTCCTGCTCTGGCCTAGCAAAGTCGGGTGCAGTGTGTCCCTTGAGATGGCCCCAGGGTCATGAACTCCCTGGGGGTGAGGGTGGGAGGAAAAGCATTTATCCATCACATGCTTTCTTTCTGAGTCTGACACAACTAAACCACAGACCAAATGATTGGGAAGCACCCTTTATCATTAATTTAAAGTCTATTTATTTCTTCCCATTCTGGGCTTCAGAACCTCTTCTTAAAGGAAAGCTAACTATATCCCTCTAGTAAGATGTGCATTAGTTGACCTATATCACTGTCGTTAGAAACTGTTTACCATGGATGAGATGACAAAATCATCCAGTTATACAGCTATCTGAAATGGTCTTATCGAACTTGAAAATGTGTAATATGAATCCCCCACGTTCAATGGCCTGTACATTTCTGATTTGTCTTTTTTTCCCTCAAAGGAGTTTTCATCAACTCATCTAGAGAGAGATTTTAAATCTTCAAAAAATATTTTATGGCAACTTTTGGTAGTATTTTCTTTTACTAACACAGTATCCATTGATAACAAATCGACCATAGATAACTGTCAGTGTCATAAATTGAAGAAGGCAATGGGCATAAAACCTCTCGTGAGCATCTGCTGAAGGGGGTTTTCCTCTGGGTTAAATGGAAGATGTGAGGTTATTTAGCATCTTGCAAAAACAATATAGAGTGTGTGTGTGTGCGCGCGTGCGCACACCCACCATATACATATGTATCATGAATGATGGATTTCCTTTGCATCTGGTAACTACTGACTTTTTTTTCCTGAATACAGCAAATGACTGTTTCAAAATGAAAAACCACTATGTGTTTGAATGTTGTATTATGCCTAGTCCTTTTTTGAGTGAAAGGCGGCTTTTAAAAGTTAGGTATATCATTGCCAAAAAGGGGCTAAATAGTATTGTCAGCATTTTGAGAAGGAATAGGTCCTTTTTCCCCTTCCTTCTCAAACTCCTTTCTGGACAGCTGTTAGTGACTTAGCGAACTTTTCATATGGATATGTATGTTAATGGCAGGCAATGAACTGGAGATGAAGAGGCCCAAACACAGGCCCAGCTCTTCAGTACACATCAAAAGCCTTTACAAAAGGAGCAGTAAAAGAGGCAGCGATGGCGGAGCCTTCACTTTTGTACCCTGAATTAGTTCTGCAAGCAATGAAACTGATCTTTTCTCCTTGCCAGAAAAGTCTGCTGATTTTTGTGAGTGCTCATTAGCACAAGAGGCATTTGTGAAGATAATTGACTGACGCTGATACTGCTGGCTGTCACAACAGTGCCAGCCAGCAGTGTATGTGCATTTTAATAGTTGTATTTTCTTTCTTCCTTAGACTTCATGGTTTCTAAAAGATACCCGTCTTCCAAAGGTTTACACTCTTATCTGAAGCAGATTTTTAAAATCTTTCCTTTGAAAACTGACAGCCAAGCTTACTTTAATAAATGTGTCTTTGCACAGTACCTCCTGTTTACACGTATGCATGACTTAAAAGGTCTCAGCTCTTAAACGCATGCAACTGGACAGAAATTATGCAGAAGGAGACCCAAAGTATTTGATCAGATAAACATTCAGGCAATGGTGTATACCATACGATTCCTGGAATACAAACTGTCATTCTGGAGGAATAATAAGTAAAATGATATTCCATTATCATCATAAGCAACCACAGTGATTTAATAAATTTTGAAACTTTTTATGGTTTCCACTTTGGAGACATGTTCTCAAAATTAGAAAATTTCAAAAGAAGATATGGGGGCAGTGGAAGTGTTCTTGGAAATCCTAACTTGCTATGTTTTGACATGAGACTCTCTTCTGTCAATGGTACCAGCCAGAATGGACTTCAAGGTATAAAAGTGTAGATTTCAGGGGACAGTTGAATCTATGTGCTCACGGTGTCAAGGAATTCAACATCAAACATGATGTGAACATTCCTTTTCACTGAGTTCTTGATGACAATTCACAACATATGGTAGAAACCTGTATTACTTGGTTGACATATGCCTTTCTCTTTTCTGAAGGAACTTCTAAGACATTTACTTTAATTATACATTTATCTGTTCTTTGTATAGACGAACACGTCTGGGAAGTTGTGTGTCAATGCATCAAAACACAGATTTTGCCATGTGTGTTGTCCCAAATGAATAGTATATCATAGCGATAAGCTAAGTCTTCTGTAGTATATACATATATTAAGCTGCTGAAGGACTTTGTACATTGAATATTCTCAAAATACCATTTTTCTAAAGCACTTCAGAATCCTGCCTAGTTGTAACATTTCACGTAGAGAATGTTATCTTTGAGAGAGAAATAAGTTATTTTCTCAAGTTAAGGGTGACAGAATGAGTTGAGTGAATGCAAGAGTCACTTCTGCACTATCACCACTTTAGAATGAAAATGAGTTGTCTATTTTACCCTCCGGAATGTATGTTCTAGCAGCTCAGCTCACTGATAAGCCAGGTTGCTCTGAAAGGGCTCCAGGGAGGGTCAACATGTTGGTCATTTTGCTGAACTTGCTTACGAATCTGCTCTTGATTTCTCAAAATATAGCTGTTGTGTCAACATTTTCTGAAAAGTTAGCCATTGAATCCTTGATGTTTCACCTTAATGGGGTTGTATATGTTCACATCACAGGCAGATACCAAGTTAAAGCATATCAGGGAAAGAATCAAAATTCTCTTGGCATTCTTTTCTGCCATTTGGCTTTCCTTGCATGATAATCTGATAAGCAGGAAGCTGGCCGTCTTTCCAAAGGTGAAGGGTGGGGTGTACTATGATGGGGTGTGTTTGGGGGTTGAGACTCTTCCATTTCTGTGCTAATGAATGCAAAGAGGAGATCTGAATGACACATGGACATTTTCTTTACCAAACTATCACATAAAATCATATTTGAGGGCTTCCCTGGTGGTGCCGCCATTAAGAATCTGTCTGCCAATGCACGGGACACGGGTTCGAGCCCTGGAACAGGAAGATCCCACGTGCCGCGGAGCAACTAAGCCTGTATGCCACAACTACTGAGCCTGTGCTTTAGAGCCCGTGTGAGCCACAACTACTGAGCCCGCGTGCCACAACTACTGAAGCCCACGTGCCTAGAGACTGTGCACCACAAGGAAGAGTAGCCCCCGCTCCTCGCAACTAGAGAAAGCCTGCGCACAGCAATGAAGACCCAACACAGACAAAAAAAAAAAAAAAAAAAAAAAATCATATTTGAGAAAAAGGTGCTCAGAGAAAAATAATCCACATGTGATGCCGAGGAAAAGCACTGTGTCCAAAAACAGATAGGAAATAGGAAAAACAGATAAATAAGAGAGAGAAGAAAATACCCACTTCGTAGGTCATTATGCTTCCCTCTTCAGAGATAATTAAACTCATATGGGGAAGCGTAATGGGTATAACGTCTTCAATGATTATTAACTCTCTTTCAAATGCCAATACTCTGGTTTCTCTTCAGATCCCATAAATCTTTCACCTTTTGCAAATGTCAAATGTTGCAACAAGAGGTAACAGAATTGCAGTTAAAACCCACATAGCATGAATGTTGCCTAGTCATCGGTGGAAACCATTTTTGTACAAACGTATTTTAGACCAATGAGATCCAGTGTCTATAATGAAATCATTTATGTTGGAGAAACATGATGAAGGCTTGTAATCTTTCTAATATGAATGATATAACTTTCACCACCAATTTTCTAAATGAGTTTGTCATTATCATCTACTTCTTTAAGTGTTTTATTCATTTAATAGATAGGAATGCATATATAATAGAATATCTTTGTATATTTTTAAATGAAGAAGAGACCAGCCTGTTAAGAGAAGTCAAATATGGAGGAGATTACTAATATGATCATTAGAACACATTTGCTGATAGATGAAAAATGGGAGAGAGTCTTTAAAAATGGCCAAGTAAACAATGTATCTGAATATATATATATATTTTTTTAAATATTTATTTATTTATTTATGGCTGTGCCGGGTCCTGGTTGTGGCACACGGGATCTTTGTTGCGGCATGTGGTCTTCTTAGCTGTGGCAGGCGAGCTCTTAGTTGCGGCGTGCAGGATCTAGTTCCCCAACCAGGGATCGAACCCTGGCCCCCTGCATTGGGAGCATGGAGTCTTACCCACTGGACCACCAGGAAAGTCTCTGAATATATTTTTAAGCAGTGAATATATTCTGGGAAAGATATATGTTTGGTGAATTCACATAATCCAAATCATGACATAAATACACAAAGAGAACTTACTATGTAATGTAGGATTTGCAAACCCCCAGCCTAGGAGAGTAGAACAGCAACATAAGTGACAAAGGCATGTTGTGTCTAAAAACTACAGCCTCTCCTAATTCACTGAGGAATAGAGAACCCAATAGTACAAGATTTTCTGATTTTTCGAGAAGAGTCAGAAATCTGGATTAATTTTATGTGAAATTACTTGATTTTAAACTCTTGGCAACTAATTTTAAAACGTACATGTAAAACATGCCTATGGGGGTGAATTCTGCCTACTGCCATATAGTTTGCAGCTTCTGATTTAAAGAAGTCTTAGAGATGAAATTTTTTTCATGTAAATAAAATTCTATAATGGAAATAAATATACCCCCTTTAAAAATTTTTTAGTATATATTTTATAAATAAATATTTTTACAAAGGAGTATTTCTGCACCAGTAATGCAGTGTTTTCATTGTTCCACTGGGTGCTATGTGCCTATTTAAACAATTTCATGGTGCTCACAGAGACCATGAACAATAAATGTTGATGCAGAATTCAAGTAGAATATGGTAGAGATGATGTTTTAGACACAAATCATTAGTATTTACTCCATCATTTCACAATGTTTTAATACAAATGATTGGAATATAAAAAGCCCTTGTGATCAGTCATTTAATTTTCCAAATTGTAGTCCACAAAGTATACAGTTCCCTACCACTAGCAAGCTATAGATGGATATGTCACAATCCCTGTCCTCAACACATTGGCAAACCCCTGATAAGCATGTGTGTACACATGTGGGATGTGTGTGTGTGTAAGTATTGTACCATCTTGCTATTCACAGCATGGTCCCTGGGAGCTTGTTAGAAACGCGATGTCCCGGGACCCACCCGAGACCTACTGAACCAGAACCTCCTGCTTAACAAGATCCCTAGGTGGTGTGTATGCACAATGAAGATTGACAAGCCTTGCTATAGCAAAAATTGTAACAAAGAGCTAACCACTGAAGAGAGAGGTCACTACCAGCTGTGGGTCCTCAAGAAGATGTCAAGAGAAAGTTGACCTTCAGTTAAAAAATGAAAGCTGACAAAAGCCAGAGAAATGCCCTTTCTTATGTGGATTCACATAGCAGTGAGGACATTTGATTTACAGGTGCCCTCAACTCCGAATCTGGCCACCCAGGAACCCTTCCACCCAGGTTCAGCCACCTGCCAGGAATCCTTCCATTGACCCTAGCCCTTTCTCCTGTCGGTGGTGTGGTGTCAGTGCATCAGCCCAGGCAATGATGGTGTAGGTTTTCACTCCCAAAAAAGGATTTGGTCAGTTGACGTAGTTGGCCTGTTGATAGCATCATTAAATATTTTTAAACGCCACTGAGTGAATAGTATTTATCAAGCTTACAGACTCAGAAGTATATTGCAGAGCTGTAAAAATTTTCAGTAGTGTTAAAATGGATCTGATTTAAATCATAAACTTTAGAATATATTTAAGAGATTATCTATACCAGTGACCTTCTAACTTATTTCTCTCTCTCTCTTGCTCTCTTTGTGTGTGTGTGTTTGTGTGTGTATATATACATATATAGATCTTCCTCAACTTATGATGGGTTATGTCCTAATAAACCCATCCTAAGTTGAAAATATCATGTCTAAAATGTATTTAATACACCTAACCTACCAAGCATCATAGCTTAGCCCAGCCTACCTTAAACATGCTCAGAACACTTCCATGCAGCCTACAGTTGTGCAAAATCATGTAACACGAAGCCCATTTTACAATAAAGTGTTAAATATGTCATGTAACCTACTGAATACTGTACTGAAAGTGAAAAACAGAATGGTTGTGTGGGTACAGAATGGTTGTAAGTGTATTGGCTGTTTACCCTCATGATCATATGGCTCACTGGGAGCTGAGGCTCACTGCTGCTGTCCGGCATCGTGAGAGAGTATAGTACTGCATATTGCTAGCTCAGGAAAAGGTCAGAATTCAAAGTTCAGTTTCTAATAAATGTGTATCACTTTTGCGCCATAGTAAATTTGCAGAATCCTAAGTTGAATCGTCAGAAGTCAGAGACCATCTGTAATATATATTTTATATGATATATATGTATAAATATCATACTAGAATAAAAGCTCCACCTTGACAAGGGCTTTTATCTGTTTTGTTCACCTGATTTTGATGTCCATTAAATAGACATTGAATATTTGTTGAATGTAACTATTTTTTTTCCCTACTAAGTAACATGGATCCTTGTTATGTGTGGAGTACTCTCTTTTCTAAACTGTTTTATTTCATTAGAAAACAGTGATAGTGGCCTATGAAAGGTCACAAGCTGCAGTTTGCATGTACGGCTGGGCTCTACCGCCGTGTGCCGTGGATGTCCGAAGGGAAGGAAGGGGACCTGCAACTAGAGGAGCTCAGTTTTATCTGCTGGAGTTCCCTGTAAGATCTCACCAGAAAAAAAGATTCCAATATTGAAAAAGAAGAGGCCTGAAAACTACTACTCACAGTCAACTTCCAAGTTAAATGAAACACTAAATTAATGCATTGTCTTGTTTTTTGCATGAAGCTAGGGAAGGACTGAGAAGGTAAGGGGCGTACCTCAGGTTTGACAAAGAGTTCCCGAGGCACGGCCAGAACAAGTCCTTCCATCTTTCCACTACTGAATAAGTTGAGATTGTGAAAGCCTGAAGAGCTGTGAATTAAGTACACACCAACAAAAGTAGAGGCTTCACCATACCACACCACCTCCACATTTGTGTCACATTGGAGTCTGTGGTTTGCCATTTTCAGCCGATACCCTTCTTTTGGGACAGAGCGGGGTTGTGTTAATTAGAATTATTGCTCAAATGTGTATCCTTAGTATGCCTTTAAAAATTTATCTACTGACATTTGTAAATCCTCAGTAGAAGTATAAGTTAGTATCTTTTTATCTTCAGTGGTAAAAACACAAACAAACCCACATTTAAATATTTTCAGATTATTATCAGAGATAGTGAATGGCCTAGCTAGACATTTTGCATCTGAATAAAAATATCAGAAAAGTCCCATACTGCTTAGCTTTAGTTATTTTCTCAATAAGCCAATCAACATTCCTTTGTACCACCTGTTTAGAAAGTTACAATAATTTTTCAAGGAGAAAAACAAGTGTGCTGATTGATACCATCTCCTTATCTTGTCTCTTTCTTGCTTTCTCAATCACAGAAATAATATCCGGTGACAAGGGGAGAAGTAGAATAGCATTTTTAGTAAGAAAGTAATGAATTATGAGTTTTGATTCTTAAAAGAATTTGATTATCGTATGGCTTGGACATATCTGGCTTGTTCTTCCTTAAGATCCTAGCCCTTCTGCCTAGAATATAGTTTTCCCAGATCTTCCCATGGTTTCTCATCATTCAGGTCTTACCTCCAATGGCATCTTTCCTTGGAGATGCCTGTCCTGAGCACTCCCTGGAGGTAGCTCCTTCTCACCATTACCAGTCCCTGATCAGTGTCTTCTCCAGGCTCCTGGTTCAAGCAGGCTTTGCTCATCTCACTCCCCCAGTAGACTAGAAGCTGCATAAGGGTAGCTTTCTCTACCCCAGTGCCTGAAATGTGTCTGGCATACAGTATGTGCTCAATAATATTTGGAATGAATGAATGAATGAATTTATGTAAGGTGTGGCATATTGAGGTTTCTGATAATGTTCTGCAGGTCAAATTTGTTAAATTAGCAACACTCTTAAACAGTATTAGCTCCTATGCAGGGGGCCCCACCCTTACAAGTGGCTTCTCTTCTCAAAGACCACTTCTAGACCAGTTGCTTAAGACTCAGAATGAATTTTCCCACGGAGCCACTGCTTTCAAGGTGGTTCTTGGGCAACTGTCATAGTCTCGTTACCGAGAATGTACAGAATTATCACTGACAACAGTCTTGAGCCACAAGTCTTGACCTGAGTCCTGGTCACTGAGTTTGAGTTGTTTCAGGGCCAAAGAAGCAGCTCTGAGGCCTGAACCCAAGTTCCCATGGCTCTTAACTTAATCAGGTTTTAAGGCTCTCTGAGCTTCAGAAGAAATAAAGACATGGAGAGAGGGGAACTGGGGGCTGGTTGGAGGTTTGGGGGCTAAATGAGTAGCAGGGGAGACGATTGCCAGCATCAAAGGAATAAAGAGCAGGGGCAATCTTGCAGAGGTTTGGGCTGAGTTGGAATTCTGGTTGCTCCCCTGTTGGGGATGATAATGGGACGGGGTGCCAGAGGAGGGCCATGGGGACAGTATGGGCCTTCTGGCAGGGGAAGGCTGCAGGGAGGGCCAGCAGCAGGAGAGAGAGGGCTCCACAATTATGAACAGTCATGACTTCAGCATTTTCCAGGTATTTTGGATATGCTACTTCATTTAATTCTCAAAACAATGGTTTTAGACAGTTGTATTTTCATCCATTTTGCCAACAAGAAAGCTGGAGATCAGAGAAGTTAAGTAACGCACCCAAAGTTGCCAGTCAATGATAGACCTGGATTTGAAACCAGATCCCTTAGGACTGCAAAACCTGTTCTCATAACCATTTCATAACTCACTCTCTCCTGTTAAAAGAGTGGGGTGGATAGAATTAGAGGCAAAAAACAGCAGTGTAGCAAAGTTTTATTGATTTGGGAGCCAGTTAGATGTGTCCTGTTCTTTCAATTTTATGATTGTTGTCTGTTGGGTTGACTTTTTTCCCCCAGTTTTATTAAGGTATAGTTGACAAAAATTGTGTGTATTTAAGGTGTACCGTGTGATAATTTGATATATGTATAAATCATTAAATGATTACCACAATCAAGCTAATTAATACATCCATCACCTTATCCATCACCATTTGTATGTGTATATGTGTGTTGTGAGAACAATGAAGATCTACTTTCTTAGTAATTTCAAGTATACAATACAGTATCATTAACTATAGTCATCATGCTGTACCTTAGAGCCTCAGAACTTATTCATCTTAAAACAGAAAGTTTGTACCCTTAGACCCACGTCTCCCTAATTCCTCCACCCCTCAGTCCTTGGCAACCACCGTTCTACTCTCTGCTTCTACGAGTTCTACTTTTTCAGATTTCACATATAAGTGAGATTGTCTTTCTGTGTCTGGTTTATTTTATGTAGCATAATGTCCTCCAACTTCATCTATGTAGTTGCAAATGGCAGAATTTCCTTCATTTTATGGCTAAATAATATTTCATTGTGTGTGTGTGTGTGTGTGTGTGTGTATATATATATATATATATATATATATATAACATATATTTTTTTAATCTCTTCATCCATTGACAGACACTCAGGTGTGTCCATATCTTGGCTGTTGTGAATAATGCTGCAATGAACATGGGAACGCAGATATCTTTGAGATACTGATTTCATTTCCTTTGACTATATACCCAAAGTGTGATTGCTGGATCATATGGTAGTTTTATTTTTAATTTTTTGAGGAACCTCCCTTACTGTTTTCTATAAGTGGCCTGTACCAGTTTGCATTCCCACCGACAGTGTACATGTGTTCTGTTTTCTCCAAACCCCCCACCAACACTTGTTCTCTCTTGCCTTTTTGATAAAAACCTCCTGGGTAGTCTTTTTAAAAACAAATTTTCTATTTCCTTTTCATTTTCTTGTGCTCTCACACATTCATATCTTGTACATATATCCAGGTTTGAGAAAGGTGGGATGGAAATGTACATCTGCCGAGACAGAGAGGGAAATTGGATCCGTGCTTGTCATCCCTCTTTTCCGCTGTTCCTGTTGCTCCTGGAAGAAGCTGTTTTTTACTCTTGGGTTTATTTAGGCCTTGCCCTTGATGTAGATGACACCCTGGAGGAATTTCCAAGCACAGTCGAAAGGATACTCACGGGCCTCATTTCAATCCAATAAATAACTCCACATCCTTCACAAAGAACAACTGTGAAAGATACAGCGGGCCTTGCAAAAATGAACATATCATGGTTCCTTTTCCTGAAAGCTTTACAGTCTTATAGAAGATGCAGAAATATTCATACCTGAGCTACAGTAAGTGTGAAAAATGGCAGAGTTCAGTGGAGGGAAATTTCACTTTTTTTAATAATTAAAAAAGCAATGCAAATTTGTTGGCAACACTCAAAATCCAAAATATTAAAAAATTAAATACCCTTTATCCTATCCCATTATCATTTTTCACGATAAACACCATTATTCATTTTAATGTCTCTTTTAAAATTTTTCTAAACATTTACAAACGTGCTCATATACACTTAAATAGCCTTTCTCTCCCTTCTTTCCTTCCTTCCTTCCATAAAAATGAGTTTATACTCAATATTCTGCAGTTTCCTTTTTACTTGTGCCATATTTATATGTTGACATTCTTTTCCTGACACTATACAACAATCTACTTAGTTCTTTCTATTGGCTGTAAATATTCTAATATATAGCTGCAACATAATTTGTTCGGATATTTCTCTCGATGAGCATTTCCATCGTTTCTATTTTTTGCAAGTACTAACAGTGCTTCAGTGAACATCCATGGACATTCCTTTATGCACAAGTGTATTTTTGTGGATAGAGTTTTGAAATGAAATTGCTGTTAGTTATGGCATTTTGAAAGGTTTTGTTAGAGTCTGGCAAACTGCCCTCAATAAAAGACCATGAAAATTTACAGAATGAGTAAACGTGGTTGGGAGGAATCAGAGGAAAGTTTATTTGATGTGGTCCTTGAGAGATGAGTGGGATTTCCATAGGCAGAGTTGGGGAAAGGAAGGGTGGATAGAGGAACTGGGTGAGGAAGAGGAACAGAGGCAGGAAGCCCACAGCTGACTGTTACAAAGGGGGGTAGGACCATTGAGTGGAGGTTAAGGTGTAGGGATGGGTAGAAGGAGATATGGCTGAAAGCATGTTTAGGTCATGAGTCTAAATTATTTTCCAGACTATGGGGAAAACATTAGGACTTTTTGTTGTAGTTGGTGTCATAATTAGATCAAATTTGCCTTTATTCAGGGGGCACAGAGATACCATGGGTGTTAGTCACTTTCCTCCTGGCTGGAACCATCATATTGATTTTGAAATGTTGCTCTTTTATTCTATTTTTCATTTCTGTTAACCATCCAAAACAAAACTCAGGACTTTTTTATTACCTAGAAAGTATAGGACCAATGTGCCCTTTTATATCAGCAAAAGTTAAAACAACTTTACTTCCTTTCTTTTTGTTATATTAACCAAATTTCTGAAGAATATGGATTTCTCCTCTGGCTATTTATCTATGGAGGCAAAGAGAGTTTCTGAAACAATGCGTTATTAATCTTACTATATTTAGGATTAAATGAGTGTATTTTTATATAGTGGGGTGAACTGGATTGGCGCAAATCCCCTAGATGTTGAAATCACTTGTTTGTTCTTGTTGTAGCTCTTAGACAAGGGAGAAAGGGAGTTTAATACCTAGAGATTAGCATCCCAACATGCAAGTCCTTTGGCATTTGCTAAGCAGTACACATACTGAGATCCTTCAATGATGTTTCTGCTATAAGGTGTTCTAAGCACCAATAAGCTTTCTCTAAACACTTCAAAAAATAAGAGAGTCTGGGAACATAGTTCATATCCAAATAGCTGAGATAATTTGGAGAAATCTTAAGGATAACTTCTCTCAGTTACATTTAACTAGATTTATGTTCTTTTGCCTATGAGAACTTCTGATGTAAATAGGGATGGGTTAGAGCCGGAAAATTATCACTGTAGTAGCCATGAGAGTTGGGGGGATGGTAGGATTTGACTTTTGTTACCATGGCTTAACTGAGCACCCACAGATAGCATTATTACATTTCTGTTTAATGATAGTTATTTATATAACACAGCAATTCTCATATTAGATAGGAAACTTCTTGTGTGAAGACTGTGTGTAGGATTCATTTTTGTGCCTCCCAAACAACCTGGCACTGTGTCTTGCATATTGGAGAAACCCAATAAATATTTGTTGAATGGTTGATTGAATGATTACGCCAGTGAATGGAACCAAAACTACATTGTTATTCTCATCTATTCCATCAGTTCACGTGCTATCGCATTCATTTCCTCTTTGGGATAACTTCCTTCGTGGCAAATGGAAGAGTCTAAAATGTGGCTATGAGATAGATACAGTGTTCTAAGAGCTGGGCTTTTCTGTTCTGTTGTTGCTGTTGTTGTTTCGGTTTAACAAGCACACTGTACCTTAATGAGATGCATGCCAGGGTATTTACCTCTAATGTTTTGGAAAACAATGTACCTGATACTGCAGTCACCCTTTATGTAAATATATGCATGCAAATTTAGAAGAGTATAACTTCATTAAATTAAATCTATTTTATCACAATCAAATGATTGAGGTAATAAAGGGGCAAAGAAAGATAATGCTGAATTTTAATGGCTATAACCTGTGAGTGGAGCGTTATCTTGCTGCTGGTATTGTAAGGACCAGTAATTGCGGCAGTCTAGACATAGGAACAGATGTAAAGTAGAGTGTTATTATATTAGACATTTGCCCTACTACGATACAGTCTAATTGCCCAGAAAATACATTTCTACATGAATTATTCTTAATTTGATTTGAAATAGGCCAACTGTTGTGTTTTACAGAACTTTACCAAATGATAGCATGGAGCATTAAATTTAAGAATAGTTTCTCTTCAATGCCAGTGCTTTTGAAAAAGCAAATGAAAGCCTCAAAGGTAGAAATTATGTAAACTTTTCAAATAGGTAGGATATTTGCTTGGCAGTGTAATTAGAATTGTGGTCATCATTGTCACCTGCCTGGCTTTCTAAGTTCACAGAGCTACTACTTCAGGTAGTCTCTCCTGTTCTGTCTGCATATGTCTTCTTTAAAACTAAAGAGAAAATCGTGTTCCCTTATTGAACTTGAAAGTTCCTTGAAAGCAAAATTCGTTTTTTTAAAAATACAGTGCCTCTTTTTAGATTTATTGCTCGTTCTGAAAGTGGTTGATAAACTTAAATCCTTTCCCATTTCAATCCTAAAAGATTTTTTAAGACTTTCCTAAGCATTAAATGGGAATGGTTTTTCTGAAGGAAATGTGACCCGTATAACCAGTTCTCTTTCTTGAATTTTTTAAGGTCCATTAGAAGTGAGTAATTCTGTGTGTCTGTAACTTTATGCCTGTATTTTTAAGAAATTCAATTCAATTTTTCTCTGCCAGCAGTGAGTTTGAAAAGTCTTAAACATGCCCAAACATCTCAGAGGATTTAACGAAAATTATAATAGTAACTAGTTTCTTCCCCCCTCCCTAAAAAAAATAGAGCACACTACTGAAATTATTTAAATTGACTGAGCCTTTTAAGCAAGTAAACACATTTTAACTAGGTTTTTTTCCCAATCCCTCCATTCATGCCAACTATAGAAATTAGCCTTCACTCTTCCTTCACTTACACATGGATACACACACTTGCATGGACACAAGAAAAATTTCTTTTCTCCTGTCAGCATTCCTCCTTAACAATGGTTAGATTAGTGGCATGAAGGCGGCCGCAGAGAAAGGACATTCAGGCCAGAAGGCTCCCCACAGGCACAGCTGGTAGGGGTTAATGGCGGCTGAACCTCCCAGCCAGGGCCTTTTCTCTATTGTGTGTTCAACTCCTGGGAAGGAGGGAGACTTGTGACAGCCACTGGGGTGCAGCGGATCAGAGGTATAGCAACTGGGTCACAGAAGCAGTGTTCAAGGGGAAGGAGAGTTTAGGACTGCAGGAAAAATGAACTCTGAAATACAAATGGCCGTGTCTCTATCTGCACACAACTGCTGCGGGAAAATGCAGAGCATTGTTTAGTAACACGGCTTATAGGCTTTTAATTCATATCGTATCCTTACAGGAACAATTGGGCAGGGACGTTGAATTATTCATACTGGAGAGCAGTTGAAATCTGAGTCAAAACCGTACATGTATGACTAATGTATGTTATTAAAGTTTGCGTGTTACTGTCTGGGAGTTCTCTTTTCCACATGGTGTAAAGGATCCAGCGCTCAGACACAGTGGTCACCGAGGGAAGCTGGGGGCCTCTTGATAAATAGCAGGTTGAAATTTAAGGAGAGAGTGATTAATGCGTGTACATTTCCAGATAAAGTATGTGGGCTTGAACATGTACCATGGGATGGGGAGTGGCATGGAAGCAGATCCAGGCTTCTAATTTATCTTTTGAATTAAGAACAAGACAAAGCAATAACAACAGCAGCAATGTAGAAACGATTCTAGACGTCTGATCTCTTTAATACATTTTTATATTTAACTCAATAAATGAGGCTTCATAGGCAAAACATGTCTTTTATAGAGAGGCTGGATTGCTTAAAAAAGAGAACTTGCAACTTTGAGGGACACTTACCTGTTAGTGCTGTAGAGGTGGGTTCTGTCACAAAGCATGATCCTATGGCTCAAGGCCTGGCAAACTGAGGGTCTACAATAAATGTTTGTTAGATAAGGACCCTACAGCCACAGACATTGGGTCTGCTGTTCACTTTTCGCTGAAGAGGTCTACTTGTTTGCAAATCAGAATAAGGCCCAAGGAGGACGCTTTTTATATTGGTGAAGTGAATTTGTTTCTTTTCAAAGAGCTGAACATCTCTACCAAAGGATGTTAAAGCAATTCACTTCCAAATTAAAGTTGGCCTAATTTCTTTGCAATAAACCTGGCCTTAAGAGCCGTCTAATCTGTCTAATTGGAGACCCAGTTTTTGGCCACATCTAGGCACTGAATACTAGAAGCATCCATATTCTAATGCTTTTGGCTTGGTTTATCTAATTTGAAATTTTAGTGCCCCTTGATAAAAATTTGCCCTCTACTTGAGTTTGTTTTGACTTATTATACTCTGGGAAAAGGAAGCAGGAGGCTGGAGAACTGATTAGAGCCCTTAGGTTTTACCTGCAGCATCAACATTTAATACTTCCTCAAGTCACAGTCGTTTTGGGGGGAAACAGTACAGCCGAATGAGCTCATTCAAGTTGGTCTCTTTAGCTTGTTAACAGGGGAGGGAAGGCAAGTGAGTCAAAGCCCTGGTGTTACAGCACTTTGAGGCAAACTGAAGAGGTTCTGCTTTGCTGAACCTTGACGTGTCTTCTTGGAAGGGCTTGGCGTTCAGAGTGCACGAGCCTCCTAGGCACCCCTAGTCATAAACAACCAACGCCAGTGACCGTCTTATTAGAAGCATCCTCATTGATGCCTGGAAGCCGGAAGAGGATTTGTACACTATTTAGGGTAGTTGGAGTTCAGTCGACAATCTGGAGTACCATGACTATTTTAATATGCCAAAATATGTGTCTGCAAAGATACAAGGTCACAGGTCAGTGATATTTACAAAATTCATAGGTGTAAAATGCCAGACATTATTTGATTCACAAATATTCACTTTATCCCTGTCGTTTCATTACAAGTGTTGAGGATTATCCTAACATAGGATTAGCTAAGTATACAGAAGTAAAAATACGGAAGCTTTTCTAATGTACACAGTAAGTCAGCAGGAAGACCAAAAATGTATCCTCAACACATCCATACTCTACTAGAAAGAGCTCCTCCCTCTCTTGAAAGCACTTCATTTTCTTTCCTTTCCATCCTTTTTAAATTTGGGGCTGAGGGGTGTGGCAAACAAAAACAGTCAGAGGATGCTACACTTCTCTGATCGCTCTAACCACCAATGAATCATGAGAGTTAAATTCCATTCTCTTTCTTTAAAATTCTTAGCCCTTTGACCCCAGACTTAAAAGTTCTCGTGTGTGTGTGTGTGCGTGCGTGCGTGCACGCGCATGTGTGTGTCTATACACTTACATTTCTTTTTAATTTGAAAGAGGGAAAACAAGTCACACCTGGACTGAGACTTTTCTCTCCTGCCAAATTTCAACTCGCATTACATTTTTATGACTATGTTATTATAAATCCCAGAAAACACGGCTAACGTGAACTTCTTGTAGCAGAGCTTGCAGTAGCTGGCATAATGAGATGTATTTACATTCCCTATTTTTTTTTTTTAATAAAAGAGAAGGTGAGACTAGGGGAGTTTGTTAACCTTATTGCCCTGGTTATGTGTATTAAGCACACAAAGATACAAAGAAATATTAAATTAAGAACACAGAAAGAATTGATTCAAATGACAGGCTCGCACATTATGAAGGTTTTGCATTTAATAAGCTCCTGATCTCCCTGGGGTGAAGCAATTGATTCAAATAGTTTGTTGTCACTTTTTTTTAAATGTAGATAATTCCATTTTCAAAAACAAATTTAACAGAAGATGCTGTTTACAAAATCACGGCACTGTTTTTAAACCCCTTGCTCCAAGATTATACGATACAACTACCCAGGACATGCTAGGGAAAGGGTTAAGCTTTTCTGACTTTCAGATACAATGAAATTATGACAGGAAGAAAATTGTGCCATTTTAGCATGAAAATGCTTGTACAAATACTGTCGTTCCTTCCTTCTTACTTTCTTTATAATGCCTCAGCGATAGCTAAGATGACAGACATTTGACAGGTATCTGTAAGCATACGGCCCAGGCAGCTCATTAAAGTTTTTCTTTCTATGCATCAGCTTTCACAAAGGCAAAAACCCATTAGCATTGACTATTTTGCAGATTAGAAGAATTAAGGGCTTCAAACGTTGGCTTATACCAAGCAATGTCATTTGTGAAGTGATGTTTGCTTTATTATTTCCCTTTCTCTCCCTCTGAAACCAGACTGACATGACTTTAGCTCAACGTAGGGCATAATGTGCAAACCAAAGACTGGTTCATCGATGAAAAGAAACACATTCCCTTTTAGACATGACTGGAATGGCAAAGAGGGGAGACTTTACATGTACTATTTAGGCTCATTAGAGGACTGATTATGATAGTTCTCTGGTGTAATCTTTAATCGACTTTGACACTAGATTTGCCCCGTTACAAATCCTGTCATGCAAATTAAGTCATTTGTGTTGTTTGATATGGAAAGATCTGCTATGAAATGAAAGATTAGCTCGCAGATGAGGCACAAGAGACTGCTGCCCTCGTGCACTGTGCAACTGATTACAGGGATGAGAGAGTCCATTTCTACACTGCTGTTAACATTTAGGAAAGGGGATTAAATTCACATGGCTTTAGGTCTTCCTGCATGAAGATATTCAAAATAGGGGTTCATGTTTTCATAGCTGTTGTTCTTGGACTCTACCAAACAGGTGCTCTGAAGGCAGTGCCATAACGTCCAGTTACTTTAACCTGCTTTCCATAGGGTGGGATTGTGTATGCGCACGTTCATGGATGAAATCCCTTTCTATACAGGTGATTGGTGTTGACTGACTAATGGGCGGCTCGACAAACTAGGTTTGAGTTCCAGTTGTCCCAGAAAACCATAATTTAATTTGGGCCTTCTACTCCCATCCCTCCTTCTGTTTTCGATGTTGGATGCCCGTACTCTCAGGTTTTTGGCCTAATTGATTGTAAAATGGAAAAGGTAGTGACTTGTAAGACTTAAGGAGAGTTTTCTCAAAAAGGTTCAAGTGAAAAACTAAACCATGTAAATAAAACAATAACATGAATATTAATGCTATATAATGACTCTAGCAACTGGAATCTTGTAATTTCTACAATCTGGTTGAGCTTTGCTGGGTATGTCTGGCCCTGAAAATACAAAGTAAATATTAGCAGGAGATGGGGAGGAGAAACTAGATTTAATTAAAACTGCTCATCCTACAAGTACATCACAGAATATACCTGTTTGGGGCTTTTTTTTCTTTTCAAAACTCTCTTCTGATTTATAACAAGAAGTTCACCATATTCAGACCAAATCAGACATGGCTTATAAACAAAGACATCTACCTAGCACAGAATGTTCTATGATGAGTTGAAAGTAAGCATTAAGGGTGGTTGACAGGAAGAAAATCATAAACTGTGTAATCCCATGGGTACAGAAAAACTTTAAAAATAGTTTGGGGCTTCCCTGGTGGCGCAGTGGTTGAGAATCTGCCTGCCAATGCAGGGGACACGAATTCGAGCCCTGGTCTGGGAAGATCCCACGTGCCGCGGAGCAGCTGGGCCCGTGAGCCACAACTACTGAGCCTGCGCGTCTGGAGCCTGTGCTCCGCAACAGGAGAGGCCGCGATAGTGAGAGGCCCGCGCACCGCCATGAGGAGTGGCCCCCGCTTGCCGCAGCTAGAGAAAGCCCTCGCACAGAAACGAAGACCCAACACAGCCAAAAATAAATACATTAATTAATTATTTAAAAATAGTTTGACTTGCTGTACATAATAGTCACTTAGCATTACTGTATTCAAAGACCAGAGGTAAAAGTTGAAGTAATTCCTTCCTTCTGTGATACTTTAGCCAAAACTGATCAAGAAGCTTATTCTTCCTGAGACTATTTTGGGGGATTTAAAGAAAGTGACACTTTCCTATATATGCTGATAGTTTCGTGATTGTCATTTATGAGTAATTACTTTAGGTTAAACCAGATCTTTAGGTGTAAGAAAGTAGCTATATAAATGAAAAGTTTTTAAAAACTAACTTTTAAAACATTAGCCATATTTAGTATGTAGTCTTATTGGTTTAAAAACTTTTTAAAACCACACATTTGAAATAGGAATTAAGAGTTACAAAGTTACTAGGCATAATTTTGCTTCATTGAAAATTAAAACAAAAAATTGTGAACCAATCAAGAGGCCCAAACCAAATATAATCCAGTTGTCCTTACCTTCAATTATTTCTTATTTATTAATCTATGGCTTGTATTCTATTTCTTTTCACAAATAGTTTGTTAAAAAGTGACAAAATATGATTATAGACTTGCTTTTAAATGAAAGGTCAAATGCAATACAGCAGTCAGCTGCCTGGAAAGAAAGTAGGTGCCCTGCATTTCAGGCACCAGATAAATATTCCGTGTAATTCAGGGGCTGTCATGGAAGGTACCTTTGATTGAATACTAATGTAAATAGTCATTTAAAATCCCTTTTAAGTGATCATAACACAAGTTAGAGTGGCCTCCAGCAGCTTCATCCGTTTATCTTCTTTTGGAACATTTTTAATAGGCATGCTTTGTCTTTTGAATGAGTCACACACCTCTGTTTTGATTAACTTTGATCAAATTTGGAGATTTCATTTTCCCTTGTAGCTAGGTAGGGAATTCGCCATTTAGATCATTGGAAGGAATTTTAATGAATGAATAACATGTACGTTTTCCTTGGCAATCCCCAGGAGAAAATTAGTCCGTAATAGAATTTAACTAAAGAGTTGAGAAAGTTTTCACAATTTCTCATTCTTACCTCACCAAGGTGTAGGAAAATGTACACGTAGATTTCATTCCCCTTGATGTTCATGAAAGACCTAGGTATATTTTAATAATGTGAATTTGTACAAAATCATAAAAGCATGGAGGAAGGGATCCTAAAAAATGCATAAAGGAAGAAAAATAAAATATGAGTTTTGCATAATAAAAGAAGTTGAAAAATCTGTAAGTTAAGAATGGATTAATACTGTAGCTTTTATTACTGTTACACTGACATATGACTGAGAGTTCCTACAGTTTATGCACAGTGTTTCATTCATAAGGTATAATCCTTGCTATTAATGTAGTACTTTAATTTTGTAGCACAGTAAGCTTAATTGTTGCTATTCCTCAGCCATCGCTTTTGCTCAGAGACCTAGACAAGCACACATATTGTTTCAGGCCAGTGATGGGCCAGTATTAAAGGGCATGCTGGTACTTCTAGACAGGGCAGTCGTTCTCAAACTTAAGCCTGGAGGGCGAGTTAAAACAGATTGCTGGGGGACTTCCCTGGTGGCGCAGTGGTTGAGATTCTGCCTGCCAATGCAGGGGACACGGGTTCGAGCCCTGGTCTGGGAGGATCCCACATGCCGCGGAGCAACTAAGCCCGTGAGCCACAATTACTGAGCCTGCGCGTCTGGAGCCTGTGCTCCTCAACAAGAGAGGCCGCGATAGTGAGAGGCCTGCGCACCGCGATGAAGAGTGGCCCCTGCTTGCCGCAACTGGAGAAAGCCCTCGCGCAGAAACGAGGACCCAACACAGCCATAAATAAATAAATATAAATAAAAATTAAAAAAAAAAAAAAAACAGATTGCTGGGCCTACCTGCAAACTTTCTCATCCAGCTGTGGGGAGCGAGATTTTGCATTTCTAACAAGTTGATGCTGATGATACTGGTCCAGGGATCACAGTTTGAAACCATTGAAAGAGTGTGTCATAGAGATTCCTGAGGCTGTGAGATTATGGGGAAATCTCTGAGCACAAGGGAGAGAAGGGAAATAAATTGCCAACTGGCTTCCTTTAATGTTCTGTCTTTTACTCCTTTCTTTTTTTTTTTTTTAATTAATTAATTTATTTATTTATTTATCTTTGGCTGTGTTGGGTCTTCGTTTCTGTGCGAGGGCTTTCTCTAGCTGCGGCAAGCGGGGGCCACTCTTCATCGCGGTGCGCGGGCCTCTCACCATCGCGGCCTCTCGTTGCGGAGCACAGGCTCCAGACGTGCAGGCTCAGTAGTTGTGGCTCACGGGCCCAGTTGCTCCGTGGCATGTGGGATCTTCCCAGACCAGGGCTCGAACTCGTGTCCCCTGCATTGGCAGGCAGACTCTCAACCACTGCGCCACCAGGGAAGCACCTACTCCTTTCTTTTTAATGTAGGAAATACCCAACTTAGTTCTCAGAATATATTTTTCAATTTTTATCAAAATTCAGATTTTTTCATAGAAAAAGAATACAATGTCTAGGACATAATAAGTCCTTAACAAATATTTTTAACTGTTTCATTCTCAGGCTAGCCCAAAGAGAATATTTAATGCATGATGTTTTTGATACCTAGGATTGTGTGGTGCTGATGATTAAGAAAATTTTACTTTAAACACCTAATCTCCATCATTCTGTGACAAAATGTATTCTGAGTTCTGTTGGGCACCAGAACAACATCTGAATTTAGAATGAAGTCTCCATGGGTGAGGTAAGCAAAGGTAATAGGTTTAAGGGTTAGGATGGAGTGGGTTGTGGAGAAAAGCAGAAATTCTTGGATATCAAGTGTTTCAATTTCCAATTACAGTCCTTTCAGCAACCCTTAAAAAGCCCTTGTTATGTGCCAAGTTCTGGGTTAGGGGCTGGGGGGATAGAGATATGAGCTCCCTATCTTCAGGGAACAGTGATCTTATTTGTTCTCTGTACTTGCTTAGATTAAGGAAAAACCAGCTCTGGGTTCTTCTAGGACCACAATGGTCCTAGGCTTGGGCCTGCCACTTATTATGTGAGTGATCTTGCATCAGTCATTAAACCTCTTTGAGCTTTGTGTGTACTCCTCTGGAATGACTGTGTATCACATCGTTTTTTTCCATGCTATAGATCATGCTCTATCGCATCATGATTTTACTTAACTTTCACAGCTATTCAGAAATATAAGCATTGTCCCCATTTCACAGTGGTCATCATTTTTCTAAAATGTTGACAGTAAGTTTTGTCCTGTACTTCGCAGAAGACTTCTGAGGGTCAAAGAGATGATTTTGGGTAAGAGCTTTGCAAACTTTAAAGTGCTTTGCAGATGTGAGGCATCATTGTTCACTACACATAAACATGTGTTTGTAAGGTTTTTCTGTATGCCAGTTACCCTCAGATGTTTATAATTTGAGAGAAAGAAAGTAAAATAAAAGCATTTGCCTCTATGAGGCTGGAGTTCCAAGACCCCCACGTCTCTTCTTTTGGTTACTGGGTACAGATGCTTTTTGAACTGAGTCTCACACACAACAGCGTGGCTTAAACGCTCTGTTTATGCCTGGGCTACTGGCTGATTCACAGTAGTGCCCTCTTGGCATTTCAAAAGTGGACCTCCAGCCTTGTTACATCTGCCATCCTGTCCCTGTCACTACTTCCAGCTTTAGCCTAAATTCCTCATGGCCATCCCTTTCCATGTCTTTACCTCTGACAATTCTGACATCGACACTAATGACCCTTCAAATGCCCCAAATTCAAAAGGTATACTGCCTTTTCCCTTGCTCTCCTTCTGAGCTGCTCTATGTCCAAAATTCAAAATATCAAATCCTCAAATACTACTTTCCAACCTCTTCCCTACACTTGTAAATCCTCCACCCTTATGTCTTTAGTTATGGCCTCCATGTGACCTCCTCCTGTGCCCATATTACTCTCCCTGATTTTGTTTGTGGGGTTGCTACTTATCCGTACCTACAATGTGGTAAGCACTGTGCTAAGCACTAGGGGTGGAGAGACAAAATAGAGTCTTCAAGCATTCAAGGTGCTGTTGACCTAATGGGGAAGACAGTCTAGACTTACTAAACCAACAAGGATAAGATGACATGGGAAGGGCCATGTGGAGGTTTGTACTGGGTACTGCAGAACTTAGATGAATGGACAGTTTCCTGGATGTGATGCTGGAGTCTTAAAAGTAGCATTGGCCATCTGTGGGTGCATAGAAAGGATGTAAGAGTAAAGGAGGAGTATAAGTGAGGACGTGGAAACCTAGACAGGTTTGGAATGCTTGAGGAAATTTTAAGTAGCTAGATTCAGCCTCAGTATAAAGTGCAGATGTGAGATGCTTAGAGAAAGAAGGAATCTGGGCCTGGGCAGGTAATCAGGAGTCAGATCATGCAGGTGCTTGTGTGCTCTACCATGAAGACTTATGACCTGATTTGTTAGATCATATCACAGTTAGAAAAAACATGCTGGCATCAAGATTGGTGACAGGGATACCACTTAGGTGCCATTGCACTCATCTAGGCAGGAGACGATGCAGGTCTGAACCAAGGCAGAGGTTGACCTAGACTCTGGGTTTTGCTCCTCTCTCTTCCCAAGCTAAACTCCATCATCAATCATGCCAGCACTGATTCTGCTATACCTTTTCAAAGTCTTTAAACTATACGTATCTGTTGACTCAGTAATTTCACATCTTGGAGTTTAACTGAGAGAAGTCTTCAAAGATAGATGTATAAAAATAAAATATTACTATAAAAATTTACAAATAGCCTAATTATCCAATAATAGAGGATTAGTTAAGCAAATTTTTCTATAACATTCAGTGACATTTGAGGCAACCATGAAAATAATCATGAAACTGGATTTGACTATTTAACTATAATCCCTAAATAAAATACTGAGTTTATTTGTAAGGATTCTCAAACCACATTCTTCTCAGCTCCTGGTGTTTTACTCTCTCATGACTTGATTCTCTATCCCCCTTAGATCCTCATTGTCAAGATATTAGTATTAGCCTGAAGACATCTGTTGCCATCTTAATTTTCCTACTGCAGTTTTACTGATAGGCTGCCTTACTTTGGGAGACTTTCTTTAGGTGTACAAAGCCACTGATCTCTTACTAGGCTTGGGGCAGGCTGGGTCTTTTCTTCCACTTGTTAATTAATGTACTGTAAAGGCAAGAGCTTTAATTTTGGCTCTGCAGCTGGCCACACCAGACTTGTGGTTATGGCTTATGGACTAGGGGAAGTATTTTCTTACATATTTAATCAATCACTGACTTAAGGTGAAACACCAAAGCTAGGCTACAGTGCTCATTCATTTCCTCATTGGACAAAATCTCATTAAAGAGTGTTCTGGGCGTGGCACTGCAATGTGGTGAAATGGGGAGGAACCATATAGGTATTTATGGCCTGGATCCTGTTGTTTAGGAGTTTGGACTTTTTTTGCAAGGGATTCTGTAAGAGGATACATGAGAAGAATGTGAGCTGGGAAGATTAACTAAGAAAACAACAACAGCAGCAACATGAATAACAGTAAATAACATTTGTATAGAAAGTTTGACAGTGTATAATTTGTATTTCACATACATTAGCGTGCTCTTCTAAGGCAGGTGTCACCAAATCCATATGTATCTTAAGTGTTCAAGAGAGAAGGAAAGCACTTTGGACTAGGGTGATCAGCCCAAGAAGAAGTATTAGGATTAGAATGCGAAGGGGGATAGGTAGATAGAAAAAAAGACCACTCTGTTTGGTGGGAATGATATAAGAAAAAGCACAGAACAGGGAAGTACAAGTCGAGTTAGGACTGGAAATTGGACTGGGGCTCATAGTTTGGGAAGAGGAGTGGGTGAGGGTCAGGAAGTGGGAGACTGGGGGTGATGAAACATGGAAACATAGCCGACTGTGGAGCTCCTGAATGCCAAGCTTAGGAATTTGTGAATAATGGAATATCATGTTAAGAGTAGCAGTTTTAGAAGAATAATCTCACAACTGAAGGCAAAAGGGACAAAAGTGGGGACTAGAATGGATATCAGATATGCAGCACTGAGATGCTAAGCCCCTGGATTATGATGGCGACTATTACAGTTGTCTATTCCTGGTTAACAAATCATCCAAAAATTTAGTGGCTTAAAAATAACACTCTGTTATTTCTTCTGGTTTGTAGGCAGACCGGGCTCCACTGGGGGTTCTTTCTTGAGATTACTCAGGGACTTATAGGCAGATGTGGCCAGGGCTGCAGTCATCTAAAGGCTTGGCTGAGCTGGACATTCAGGATGGGTCACTCTCCCGACTGAAATGCCGACCGTCATCGGGGAGCTGAGCTTGACTGGAGCACCTTCACATGCCTTGGGCTTCTCACGGAGTGGGAGCTGGACTCTGAGAGAGCTGCAAGGCTTCTTATGACCTGGCTTTGAAAGCCCCAGAATGACATTTCTTTGAAGTCTGCCCAGATTCAAGGAGAGGGGAATTAGACCGCATCTCTCAATGGGAGAACTGTCAAAGAATTGTGGGCTATTTAATTTGCCACAGTAATTGTGAAGATGGAAAATAGGCACTTCCTGGAAGTAACTTGTTGGTCAAATGTAGTGGGGAACATACATAGAGGGCTGGGCTAAGATCACTAAGAGATTTTTATGCCTGATTATCAGGGAAAAGAGCTCTCATATCACCTTCTCTTGTGTTAGCCCAGTGTCTACTCAATGTGCTATAAGTGCTGCTTATTTGCGTCTATCCACCTCTGTTCCCTAACAGCAAAGATTGGATTGAAATTGTTTCCCTTGTATCTCCAGTGCCCCATTCAAATCTTGTTATAAAATAGGCATTCAAAAAATATTAGTTAAACAAATGGATAAATGAGTCATTACCAGGAATACATAGGGCAAAGGGAACAGCTGATTTGGAGAGAAAAGACATTATTTGATGTTAGATATATTAAAGTTTAAGAGGCCAGGGATATCTGGAAATTGCCAGCTATTGCTGAAATATGAAACTGGGGTTCAGAGAGATCCAAGGAATGACACAGATTTGTACCCCTGTACAAAGCTGATCATTGTCAGGCTATATGAGTTCTCCAAGGGAGAGATGTAGAAAAGAAGAAGAAGGTTAAAGAGTTAGCCAAGAGCTTTTTATTCCATGAGTAGGAGGAAGAATAGGCCGTAAGGAAATGTGGTAAGGAGGCCTCATGAATAAGATCATAGTACCTGTGAAAAGCCAATATTTATCACCTTTGATTTGGAATCTTGGTAATTGATTCCTTTCCCCAAATACTCATACACTTTGATCTAGGAATACTGAGAAATTTTCTTGGAGGAATCACTCAAACAACCTAAAAGCTATACATGCAAAGAATTTCCTTACAAAATTACCTATAACAAAAGAGTCATATTTTCCAGAGAAGTCAAGAAAGTTAAAGAGTGAGAAAAGACAAGTGGAAATAGAACATTGGCAGATAAAAAGTCAAAACTTTTAAATTAATCTTTTTATAAAAAATAGTGTGGAACTTACTTCTTTCTGTACTGTCTTGTTCAAAACATTTGTTAATGTCACCTTGTTAATACAGAAATTTACGTTTGCAAAACATGTCTCTCAACTCTACCCCTCAGTCCATGCCCCATATGCCTTGGATTTCAAGATTTCAAGGTAAAAAGGAATTCTAGATCGGTGAGTAGGAATCCGCAGATGCTTGTTCCCGCTTTTCCTCCTGATTTCATCAATTTAGCTTCGATGAATCTTAAGTCTCTTATCCATAAAATGATTAGAAGTGCTAGAAATTTCTTAAGTCTTTTCTAGCTTTAAAAGTCTTTAACTTCATGGTTCCGAAGTCAAAAGTTTAGAGTCTCCTGATATTTATATAGTTAGGGGAAGAGAAATTTCCCCAAAGTGTAGCTTTGGTAGAGCGATCAGTCATGACAGTTGGATTCAGGTTACTTCCTATGTAATGATTACAAATAAAGGGTTGTTGATAATAAGCTTTAGGTCTTGTTTAGCACTAGGTGATAAAAACCACTTTTTGGTCTTGTGAGTTACTTTCCCCGCTGATACTGACCACACCTGGGCAGGTGGGGACCCTGTCCTCAAACAGCTGGCTCTGGGTCTTGATTTTCAGTAACCTATGGCTAATGCTCATGGAGGGTTTTGACTCCCTGATCCAGCACTTCAAACCTCCAAGAAAGATGCTACAATGCTAAGAATGAGGTATAGAGGCACTCACCAAATAAAAATATAGAGTGATGAATAAATTATAAATAATAATAGAACATGAAGTATTACCAAAGAAGATTTATTTCTCAGCCACATAAAACTTTCTAGAACTTGTTAGAGTATCTGGCCATTTTGGTAAAACCAGGATGTTACAAATAAGTTATCCTACAAAAAATAGGGGTCAGTGTGTTTGAGTATCGACCATTTGCTACCCAAGTAACCTTAAAAGTCTTAGAAAGATGTGGCTCTGAGTCACTTTGGAAACAAATATACGCAGATATATAGATAATAAAGGCAAATATGTACTTTTGGAAAATGAACATATTCTAGATCACTATAGTAGTGTAGGCAAAATGGGGTGTCATAAATCAAATTTGCCCAGGACTCAATTTAATACGAAATCTAAGAGGGAAAAAAATTGGTACATGTTTAAATTTCATTTTAGTATAATTCTGTAATGATGATGATGATGATGGTATGAAATTAAGTACATGTTACAAAAAATTTAGGAGACCTAGCATAGAGGCCTAGCATCTTGTTCCTTTGTTATTGTATTGACAAAAAATGATATGTGAGAGAATAAACTATTAAGGTGATTCAGTCTAATTCAATAAATTATACATTGGCACACTTAGGGCAAACTAGACCTTAGATTTTTTGAAGCATTTGGAGAAGATGGACACAATTTTAAAAGTTTGATTGAATTAACATAATTTAGTCAAAATTCAGCTTAATGAATAAAAACTACATAAATTAATATATTGTCCATAGAAAAATTTAAAAACTATTAAAATTGATTAAATGAAATGAAACTAATAGCATAAATATAAGCATAAGTAAGTCACACATGTAAAATACTGTCAGCTAGACATTGAATAGTTGTCATTGTGTGCTAGGTGTATGCTCAGTTCTGTATTCACTGATACGATAGCGTTCAATTCCTGTAACAGTCCTTTGAAGTAGGAACTAATACCCCCATTTTCAGACAAAAAAACTGAGTCTTCAAGACTTGCCTCTAACGAAACAGCTGAAGTTTTCATTTGAACTCCGTATCTGCCAGTTCCAAGGCTCATGATCTTAATCACCATGCCCTCGAAGAGCATGAAATAAACACCAAAAATTCATGGAGACAGAAACTCATAATAGTGAGCTGCTTTTATTTGTTCAGGGGAGTAGGTATCATAAAGTATAATTGAATCATCTTTCATAAAGAAATGAGTATAATCTAAAGAAAATCATGCACATAGTATGCCTCATTTGCTACGCAAAATAAGCTTTCACGGGTAGTGAATGAAGATGAATCCTCATGGTAAAGAGTTGTGCCTGGTAACAATTTCCAGATGTAACATATTATATAAACGTAGTATATAAACTGTAGCTTATATAAATGCAGGGCATAAAGAGTCCCTGTTTCCCATGTTTCGTTACTCAGTACTTGCAATTATAAATAGGTAATGTTAAAAGGTATGTTTAGTGAAAAATGCAGGCTAGCAATCCAGTAGCTGCTATACCTTTCAGGCAAATGCATTTTTCTAAAGGACACGCAGGTTTTTTGAAGTGGCCCCATCTTCTCATACTGACACATTATTATTTGTAGTTACTTCATGTTTATAAATTATATTGCTTCTTGCCACATCCGAATTTGCACTGAATCTGAATTCTGTTTCCACTTCCACCCCTGCGACCCGGCCTCCCTCCACCAGGCAATAGATAGAACGGGGAGAAGGGAGATAAGCAGCCTGCACCAAAGTTTCCTCTATATCTCCCTTATAATCTACACATCCCCGGAAAGAATGCTTAAAAGAGTATGGGAGAAGGAAAAAATATGCAGTTCCATCCATAGCACCTCAAGAAGAGATACTGTAGTGATCTAGAATATGTTTATTTTCCGTCTAGAATTCTAAAATTATCAAAAGGGCACCAACTTGTTTGGTTCCACAAATAAAATAACATGTAAAGAAGAATGAAGGACCAGAATTATGCCCCTTTTAAAAAATATGACTTGCATTGTCTTGCCTTTTTCCAGGGTATCGTTCTGCCTCCTGACTTGGTGATGATCTGTCAAGAAACACAGATAGGAGGCTTTTTACATGGAGTGACTCTTTCCTGACGAGAGCCGGTCCTGCGGCTCTCAGCACCCTAGCATTACAAACCACACTGCTTGTGAACATGGGCTCTGACCGTGACATAACCCACAGGCCTGCACATTTGCATGTCTCCTATTTCTCCTTCTCACTAGCAATCAATTATAGGTTCCCCCCTAAGACCGGGTCAAAAGTTTCTCAATTGCGGAAGACTGATTAATCTCTGGAAAGAAGCTCTCTCCTAGTTTGGAAGCCCCCGTCCTATAGGTACAGTGGTTTAAGCTTTACTACTGAGTCTCCAAGGAAACCATTGCTATTTGTGACTCTGTTTGGAGCTCAAGAAGTAACCCTTACCTGCTTTAGCAAGACTGACAATGTCATGACAACTTCAAGAGGCTGTCATTTCCACAATGAGAGATTCTGTAAATCGATTATTAATGAAGCACTGCCGTATTTTAAGTGACTGTTCTTTGAGGGAGCGTGTTTATATTTAATTATCGAAATGGGAACTGTGCAATGGCATAGCAGCACAAAAGTCAGCTATTATCCCCCCAAAACGGTTCAAAAATCAATCTTCATTCCAAAACCCATAATAAAAAAATAAAAAATAGCAATTTATTGAGAAAAACTAAAGACATCCTGTGTCAGAAAAGCTATCATTAGTTGTGCTAAAACTAATATGTACACATTTTTAAGGAGAGATGTGCGTAATTATGCAAAAGAACTTTGAGTACTTAGATGAATGGAGAACCCACTGAATTGTCACTATCATTGGTAGTATGACATTTGCCCTGCTTCTGCCTGTCACACCAACCATGGCGGCAGCTGTCATTAGAGATGTGTATGAATAGTAATAAAAGATCTACCCGGGTTACCATGCTTCCATTCTTTCTTGAGTGTGATCGGCTAGTGCTGACAAAGTTTTGACCTTCTCTAGCCTCAAGAATTTTGCCTATAGAGCTACTTCTGAAATTGTATGATGATGCAGGGGCATTGAGTAGAGGGTAGGAGAGTGGGGTGACAGGAGAGCCTGTGCAGTTGACAGTAGTAGCCCCGGAATTTCTATATAAAAGGGACTGGGGCAGCAATATGAATGGATGATGAATGGAGAACTTGAAGTAGCATTCACGTAGCATTTTACATAAAGATGAAAAAATACCAATTGTTTTTTAATCAAAGAATGAATGAGCACTGTTGAAATTTATGGGAAGTTTAAATCTTGTAACCCACCCATCATGCTGTCACTGGCTCTTCACACTTGGTTCCTATGTTTTGGAAGAATGAGGGGCCACTGAAGTCTCATAAGTGGTGTATCATGTGATCAGCTCTGTGTTTGAGAAAGATGCTCTGAGACTAAGCAGGAGGAGACGTACCACTGTTATCCAAGGAAGAGAGGATAATGACCTGGACTCAGTTACAGTGGGAGCAAGCGGGCAAAGGTTACGACCATAATCACAACTGTCATTTACCATGAGAGGCTTTTTAAACGCCTCATTTTATTTATTCTTTAGAACAACACTGTGTGATAGCATAACCGTGTCCATTCTAAAGAGTCTTAGGGATGTGAAGTTAGTGACACAAATGACATAGTTAATAGGTGATGGAGCTGCTTTCTTTTAAAGCTGTGATGTTTCAACAGTTAAAAAGGCAGGTAGCCCTAAAAAAGTAAGCAATTGTTAGCATGTAATGGGCAAATGATCCAGGTCGACTCTGAGGCTTCCAGCTCAGTTTATAGATGGTTGATGATGCTCCTTAGCGACAGAGAAAAGAGGAAGAGGGACAGTGTATTTGGAAGAGAAGGTAATGAGTTCATTCAGGAAATAGTAATTTGTTAAGTCTAGGCAGGATGTGCAGAGGGAGGTTAGCAGAATGTGCTAACGAGTTTGGCAGCTCAGGTCTAAAGATGAGGTTTAGGGATATCTAGAGGTTACAGGTGAAGCTGAAGCCACGGGAGTTGGTAAAACTGCCCATGGATATTAGAGAGAATAAGAAGAGGAAAGGAGAACTGAGGATAGAACCTTGGGAAAATCGAGTTGTACATTTAGAGCCAACTGGGTGGTTTATAAGAAGTATAGCTGCCCTGAATGATTCCCCAGGTCAATTAATTCAGAATTTCTAACATGGGGCACAGGCAGAGGCAACTTATAGAAGCTGCACAATGGCTCTAAGGTGCAACATAGGCTGAAACCATGGTCTAAGCAGTGGGCAGGGTGAAGGCAGAGTGATGTGAGGTCTGGGGACCACCAGGAGAGAGTAGCAGCTGATCACAAGCTGAGAGGGGTCTGGTAAAATGGGGTCCCAAAAGAGGCTGCTTTGAGGAACAATTTTATGGGACTGTGAAAGAGGAAGGCAACTGCCTGGATAAATGACTAGAAGGGAAGCAGGGAGTGGGGCTTCCCTTTTCAAGGGTTTAGATGGCAAGCCAAAGTAGAGAGCAAGGAATATTTGTATGTGGGGGAGTAGAGTGGCTGGGAGTGACTGCATCATGTTTGTAGGCTGTGCAGAACAATCCAGTGGAGCTGGAAAGACAAAGGAAGATGTAAGACGGAAGAGACTATTGAGATCCTGGAGGAGGTGGATGTGTGAAGACTGAGTCAAGAGCATAGGCTAGTCTTGGAAAGGAGGGAGCACGTTTTTCTGCAGTAAGGTGAACATAAGTAAGGATAGATGGACACGGAGGGGAAAATGGAGGGAAGATCAGTTTGGAGTTCACATCTGACTGTCTTTATTTTCTTGAAACAGAGGGCTATTTGTCCTCTCTCCCCTAAAAATGTGCACCCAGAGAGGTCTCTCAGCACAGTCTAGGTGGGCTGAATCCTGTGGTGGGGATTTGGGCACCCATAGCCTCACGATTGTGGTATGTGCCCTGAGGGCAAATTCCACAAGTCAAGTTTTAAGATCAGAGGCTTAAAGCCAAGAAGTCTAGATAGAGAGAGGAGACAGAGGTATAGCCTTGAAACAGCTTGGGAAGCCAGGAGACCTGATTGAATAAGTGGTCAAAATGGACAGTAGGCAAAGGGCCCCCAAGCTGGAGGAAGCCAGGGTCTGGTGCCCAGAGTAGCTGTTTGTGGCACTCCTGCAGCTGCTTGCATACTCTTCTGGCACATTCTAACAGAGTACAGAGGTTGAGCAGTTTCTTGAGAGTGACCGGAATGATGGCAAACTGTGGACCTCAACCTCCATCACCAGTCACCATCACAGCAACCCAGAGCCAGTTGCTTTCAGAGGCACACAGTTTGGTAGATAAGTGCAACAATCCCTCCCTTACAGTTTGCACTATGACTTTCCCACTCTTCCCTTCGAGAGGTGGAGTCTATTCCCTTTCCTTTTGCATTTGGGCTAAACCTGTGACTTGCTTTAACAAATACAGTGCAGTGGAAGTGATGCAGTGTGACTTCTGAACCTAGATGTTAATGGACCTTGCAACTTCTGTTTATTGCTATGTTGGCAGTCAGCTGGCGTGCGAAGAAGCTCTGAATAAGGAGAGATCATGAAGAAAGAGCAGAAATGTAGAGGAGAACTGAGGTACCTTGGCCAACAACCAGCACCAAGGCCCCTGACATGTGAGTAAGACCTTCTTGGCTACTGAAGCACCAGTTGAGCCAAGCCAGGCAACGCCATGTGGAGCAGAGACAAGCAGTCCCCACTGAGCGCTGTCTGAATCCCTAACACGGAATGGTGAGCCATAAAATGGTCACTGTGTTATGCCACAAAATTTTGAGGTGGCTTGTTACATAGCAATAGGCAACTTGTACTGATAGCATAGAAATGAAAGCCTGGGCCTTTGAGATGGTAGTTCTTTAACTGAAATTCTCGTTGTATTGCTTATTCCTCTTGTGACCTTGGAAACACAATAGGTTTTAGTTTTGACAAAATCCAGTGTATCTATCTTTTAATTTTGTTGCTTTTGCTTTTGGTGTCATTTATAAAAAATAAAAATTAAAAAAAAACTATTGCTTAATCCAGGGTGACAAAGACTTATGCCTATGTTTTCTCCCAAGAGTTTTATCATTTTACATTTAGGACTTAATGCATTTTGAGATAATTTTTGACATGGTGTGAGGTAGAGTTCCAACTTCATTCTTTTGCATGTAGATCTCTAGTTGTCCTAATACTGTTGGTTGAAAAACTATCCTTTACCCACTGAATGGTCTTGGTACCCTTATGGAAAGTCAATTGACCAAAAACGTAAGGGTTTATTTATGGACTTTCAATTCTATTCTATCGATTTAAATGTCTGTCCTTATGCCAGGTCCACAATATCCTGATTACTGTAGCTTTGTAGTAACTTTTGAAATCAGGAAGCATGAGTCCTCTAACTTTATTCTTCTTTTTCACGATTGTTTTGGCTATTCTGGGTACCTTGCATTTCTGTACGAATTTTTGGATCACTTTGTCAATTTCCACAAAGAAGCTAGCTGGGATTTTTGTAGCTATTGCACTGAATCTGTAGATCAACTTGGAATATTGCCATTTAAATAGTATTAAGTCTTCCACTCCACTGGTGACTATTATGATGAGGACTTATTGCTTTCAAGATTCTGTCTCTGCTTTTGGATTTTTACAACTGATCATGATGTACCTAAGGGTGGATCTCTCTGAGTCTATCATACTTGCAATTCATTGAGCTTTATAAATGTGTAGATTAATGTTTATCATCAAATTTTAGAATTTTGGTCAATTATTTGAAATATTCTTTCTGTCCCCTTCTCTATCTCTTTTCCTGGAATGTTCATTATACATATACTGGCACACTTGATGGTGTCCCACAGGCCTGTGAAGCACTGTTCATTTTTCCTTATTCTTTTTTCTTTCAGCTTCTCGGATGGGATCATCTAAAGTGACCTATCTTCAAGTTTACTGATTCTTTCTCTTGCTTGCTCAAATGCGCTGTTAATGGTAAGTTCCTCTAGTGGGTTTTTCATTGTACCTACTGTACCTCTCAGCTCCAGAATTTCAACTTGTTTCTGTTTTATAATTTCTATTTCTTTATTGATATTTGCTATTTGGTGAAGCATCATTCTCATATCTTCCTTTAGTTTTTAGATATGTTTTCCTTTAGTTCATTGAACATATTTAAGGTAGTGAATTTAAGGTGTTAACCAATGTTTGGACTTCCTCAGGGACAGTTTCTGTTGAATGGGACATTCTTTTGTGTTTCTTTACATGTCTTACATTTTTTTAATTAAAAATTGGACATTTTCAATAATATAATATGGCAACTCTGGAAATCAGATTCTTCAATCTCCCCTGGGTTTGTCATTTTTGTGTTTGCTGTTGCTGAATGTTTTTGTGACTTTCTTGAAATAATTATTTGTTATGTGTGCCTGTTGAAGTCTCTGCTTGGTTAGCTTAGAGGTCAGCTAGTGGTTGGGCAGATTTTCTTTAAATGTTTGGAACCAGTAAGTGTCCCAGCCTTGGCCAAGGGGTTTTATGTGAGTGTTGGGGTATACCGTAAACATTTAGGCAGGTGGTTTACAACTTTGCCTTAGCCTTCACTTCCTACTTGTTCAGAGACTCAAGGTCATCCAGAGGTGAGAGTTTAGGGTCTTCTCACGTCTTTCCTGAGCATGCACACAGCTCTGGGCATGCTCCCAACCTTACACATATGCATGATCTTCTGGATTCCTAAGCATACGTGAGGTCTTTTCAGGGTCCCCATGTTCATCTCATTTCCAGATTTTCTTTGTAAGATTTTTGGCTAGCGTGTTGTTTAACCCAATAACCCAATTGTTATTGCTACCTCAGGCAGCTGTGGTGTTAAACCATTACCATTGGTTGTTTTCAACAAATGCCTCCAGAGAAAAGTCTGTTTGCACTGGATGAGCTCTGAATCAGATCAAATAAAGACAAGCCCTGCAAATGGAATTCCCAGGCAGGTCGGATAATAACAGTTCTCTAGGAATGGACTGGAAGGAACTCCCACCCCATTCGCTTGCCTCTTGTGGCTGCTGGGCTGCTGGTTTTCACTGGTTGCAGGCTGTTGATTTTTAAAACTACCACAGAGCCGAGTAGGGGGATTTGAGACCAGCACAAGTTAAAATGCCACAAAACAACCTGTTCTTACCAAGATTTCACCATTTTTTTCTTGAACAAGTGCTCCCTAGACTGAAATGGCCTTTGCTTAATTTCAAATGCTGAAAAAGTTTACTTGGACAATTTTTGCCAGCATTCTCACTGCTGTAATGGAGGAAAGGATTTTCAGAGGTCTTGATTCCATCTTTCCTGCTGATATCACTTTCTTATGACTTGGGTAGTTTGTGTAACCTCTCTAGGATACAGAACTCAAGATGAAATGTTTTGGATTATATAACCTAAAAGTTAGGTTTATGTAATGGTGAAGTGACTCCAACATAGGAGAAGCTCAGTAAACAATGGTTTCATGAGTGAGTTGTTGAAATGGAGGAAAAGCTGGTGTTTATGTTGTAGAGAGGTCAAGGAATATGCTTTAGTCCTCCCATCCCAACTTTAACTCTCTTATGTGGTCTGAGGAAAGAAGGGATAAGTTAGCCTAGCCAGAGCAAGCCAGACTCATGGTTACTATGGAGATCCCTAGGACTTGAGATATAGTGAAAATTCCCACCTGTGTCTGCAAAAATGCTGAGAGACAGAGAAGCAAGCCAAGTATGCCCTGAGAAACTGCAGTTTAGAATCTGGAGGAAACTAGTCAAAACCCCATATTTCAGGCCCAGAGGAATGGTTAGGATAAGGTTCTAAGACCAGGGTATGGAAGCTAAGTAGGGACTGGGTGAGTGCTAATTTAGGTCAGAAGTAGGGCTGGGAGATTAGATGGAGAGGGTAAGTGGCAGAAAAGGGTTCCAGCATGCTTCTTAGATCAGTAGGACCTAGTAGCCTGTGTTGAACTAATGAAATGGAGGCTTAAAGGCCCAGGGTGAAAGAAGGGGACTACAGTATGGGGCATCAATACCGCCTGCAACCTTGGAGAGGGGTGAGATCACTGTGGGGTTGGCCAGGCCATGAACATGGGCCCAGGTCACATGGAAAGGTCATGGTTAAAACTAAATGTTGGGGGGACTTCCCTGGCAGTCCAGTGGTTAAGACTCTGCACTTCCACTGCAGGGGGCACAGGTTCAATCCCTGGTCTGGACCTAAGATCCTGCATGCCGTACACAGCGTGGCCGAAAATTTTTTTTTTTTTTTTTTTTTTTTTTTTTTTAATTTTAAGGCCATCAACCACTTTTTTTTTTTTTTTTTTAAGTTTTTTTTTTTTTTACTTTGATTTTATTTATTTATTTATTTATTTTTGGCTGTGTTGGGTCTTCGGTTCGTGCGAGGGCTTTCTCCAGTTGCGGCAAGCGGGGGCCACTCTTCATCGCGGTACGGGGACCGCTCTTCATCGCGGTGCGCGGGCCTTTCTCTATCGCGGCCCCTCCCGTCGCGGGGCACAGGCTCCAGACGCGCAGGCTCAGCAATTGTGGCTCACGGGCCCAGCTGCTCCGTGGCATGTGGGATCTTCCCAGACCAGGGCTCGAACCCGTGTCCCCTGCATTAGCAGGCAGATTCTCAACCACTGCGCCACCAGGGAAGCCCCCGAAAATTTTTTTTAATTTTTAAAATTTAAAAAAAATAAATAAAAGGAAAAGGTATATTAAAAAAAAAATGTTGGAAAAGAGATGAAGTGTTAAGGCAGGGAGGAAGAGGCTGTTTTTTCGTAATCTTTCCACACTAGAGAAAAGTCATCCTCCTCCTGTGTATGGTAAGAGTAGAAGTGGCTGTCTTTTCTCCTTGCCAGAAGCCCCCCAGAATCCTTTCATCACCTAATTAAACAAACTCATGAATCGGTGAGAAAGGCAGAGTTGGGCAAAGGTAAGCACAGAAGTTAAAGACAGCAAACTGCCCTCACTGAATCCATTATGAACACTTCTCAGTTACACACACCATGTTCAGCTGGTGTGCCCCTGGCTTCCTCAACTATCTTTTATAAAGTGAGAACTTTTATTTTTATTTCCTATTTCATGAATTACATATTAACATTTGTGTATAGATTTATCCCCTATATAATAATTAAAAGTAAGACTGTAATACTGCCTTTTAAAAAGTATAGCTAGCTTTGCACAGTGGCAGTATCGTAGCCAATGAGGTTTATCCGAGGCACGATTATTGCTAATTAAAAAGTATAGCTATTTGAGTTTCTACTTTTAAATAAGAAGTTCCATCAACTCATGCGCAGAGTAGAATTTTAGAGAACTTTCTAAGTGAGCTATGGATATTTTCATGTTGTTTATTTACAATCAAATCTTAATTACCCACAAAATTTATTGACATGTTGGTAAAATGATGTTCTTTCTCTCTTTTAATAAAACCTTTTGTTTTACAAAAGGCTCTGAAAAAAACAAGCTACAGACTGGGGGAAATGTTTGTAAGCCACATAACTGACAAAGAACTCATATCTAGAATATATAAAGAATTCTTAAAACTCAACAGTAAACAAACAGTCCAACTAGAAAAGACATGAATGGAGATTTCACAAAAGAAGATATACAGATGACAAATATGCACATGAAGATACATTTAACAACACTAGCTATTAGGGAAACACAAATTAAGACCTGATATGATATCACTACACATCTATTAGAACAACTAAAATAAAAACTGTGACAATACCAAATGCTGGTGAGGATGTGAAGAAATTCAATCACTCATACTGCTGGTGGGAATGTAAACTGCTACAGCCACTCTGGAAAACAATATGGCAGGTTCTTAAAAATCTAAACACATACTTACCATACAACCAAACAATCACACTCCTGGGCATTTATTCCAGAGAAAGGTAAGCTTATGTCCACACAAAAACGTGTACATGAATGTTTGGGGCCTCCTTATTTATAATTGCCAAGATTGGAAATAATCCAAATATCCTTCAGTGGGTGAATGGTTAAACACTCTATGATACATCCATGTGATGGAATACTACTCAACAATAAAAAGAAATAAGCTATTGATTCATGAAACTACCTGGATTGATCTCTAAGGAATTATACTGAGTGAAGAAAACAGTTTTTAAAGTATACTAATACCATATTATTCCACTTACATAATATTCTCAAAATGGCAAAGTTAAAGAAATGTAGAACAGGTTAGTGGTTGCAGAGGTTAGCAATGGGATGCGGAGCTTGGAGAGAAAGGTCGGAGAGGGTTGAGTGTGACTACAAAGGAGCAGCAAGAAGTATCTTTGTGGTGATGGAAGAGTTCTGTATGTATATTGATTGTGGTGATGGTTGCATAAGTCCACACATATGCTGAAATGGCATAGAACTGCACACACACACACTCAAATGAGTGCATGTAAAACTGGTGATAAATTGAATAAGGTCTATTGATTGTACTGATGTCAACTTTCTGGTTTTGGTGCGGTACCATAGTTATGTAAGAAGTTGTATAAGATGTAACCTTGGGGGGAAACTGGATGAAGGGTGCAGGGGACCTCTCTGTGCTATTTTTGCGACTTCCTGTGGATCTGTAATTATTTCAATATATAAAGTTTAAGATGTTAAGACCAATAACTTGGTAAATATGCTTTTTATTGTCTTCAGGCCCTCTGGGGGAGGTGAAGGTATGAGGAAGATATAATGCTACAAGCACCTTGCTTTTTCTTATATCTCATTGCTTAAATTGTGTCATGAATTGTTCAATTGACAGAAGGGCCAAAATCTAGATCTCTATGCAAGTTGTGTGAGACCAGTGGGAAGATTTTGTTTTTCAACTGTTGCTTAACTGCTGTTTTTCAAATTAAGTCTTCCATACACTCTCTTTGTGGAAGTATTTATTTCAAGATAAAGTGTTTTAAGGGGTGGCAGGAGTGTAGGTATTTGCTACAGCATCCTTTGTGCTTCTCATTATTGTTCCAAAACCCAACAGCCATTACAGCCAAAAGGCACTGAACCAGAGGCTGAATTTCCAAACCTGAAAGTTCCAGTGCCCATCCTCAGAGATTCTGGTCTGAGATCCTCTAATAGAATTTAAAAAGTGTCGTGAGGTGGTTCTGACAAGCAGCCAAGTTGCGGAACTTCTAGACTAGAGGATGCTGAAGCCCTCCTTCCTGATATGAAAAGGCAAGGTCTCCTAGAATCCATGTGTAAGATTTGATTTCCACTTAAACGTTATTTCCTCTTGAGGAAACGTGATTCTTATGAGATGGAGTATGTACAACCCGTCTGGTTTTATTTTGTTTTCTTCTCTTGGTTGGGTGTGTGATTCAGCCATGACTTCTCACCTCATTTCCACTGAGGTGGAACTCCTTAGGAACAGATGCCCTGTAATCCTTATCTGTGGTTCTTTCCTAACTTTTACCGCAAGGTGTGGAATTCTGGGGTAATTCATTGCTTTACATTGCAGTCATTAAACACTTCCATTTTTATAACCTAATTTGCATCTTTCATCAGTGAGAGAATATATTCTAACTCAGGAGCCTACACTAATTCTACAGGTTACTCTAGCAGGTGATGGTTTGAATCTTTTCAAATATTTGGCCGGATTATTGTAAAGGACTTCTGAGTTGGAGCTACCAGTTGTTTGATTTGGAATATGGTAACAAGGATAATGACCTTGCAGGCAGTGGAGAGAGGCCATGACCTGGAATATGGGGCAATGACCCAGAAGCTTGTCCTCAGCAATTGGAGAAGTCCATAGTGCTTACCTTTTATATATCATCACCATCTTCCTTCCTCTTTCTTGAGAGTTCCTTGTTCCTTCTCCTCTTGCTTCACATACCCAGTATTTAACCCATTCTGACTTTCAGCTGCCTGCCAAATAAATCTTAATAAAGTCTCAACCCAAGATGATATCTGATAAAGTTGCATGCATGACTCCATCCAGAGGTGTCTACATTTGAAAGGGATGCTGCTGTGGCCTGCTACTGGGATGAAGGAGGGAGAATGTCTGTCTTCATTGCCCCTGCCTTCATTCCCACTTTTTGTTCTGCTACTAGTATCTTAAAGGTCAAGGATATTTTAAGCCACAGCAACTTCTAGGAAGTTACCTCTTTCATTCTTACACTTATCCCTTTGATAAAAGTGAGTAAATTTATAAAGGAATATTCTCTCAGAAATGTTGAGAATGACTAAACCCACAGTATGGAATAAAAATTATCTTAATTTTCTATTACTGTTAAAAAAAAAAAAACTGCAATTTTATTCAACAAGTTACAAGAGCTATTCGGTGGAATTTCCTGTATCAGTGCTAAGAACTCAGTAGAAACCCCTTAACACTATAAGTGAGGGAATAGCCTTGGATCTAGTTCAGTCCAGAATCTTCTTTTATCCCATTTTCCAAATTATGCTGATCCTCTTCTGTGTGTCCAATGCCATCCTTGTTCCATTACCGTCTGTGCTGGGATGTTATTTTCTGGTCTCTGAATCCTTATCCTCAACCCTAAAAATAATTCACAACTACGTGCCTTATACTTCCCATGTATGGTCTCATTTAACCCTTAAACTATCCAAATGCAGTTCTTTTATACATTTATACTTTTATATACATTTTATAGATGCTGAAGTACAAAACATTTAAGTAATTTACTCAAAGTAACACAGTAAATGAGCTGGAATTTAAACCCAGTTCTGTGTCATGTAATATTTAGTACGTAAGGTGAACATTGTAAAGCCATCATTCATCCTAGGAATTAAACACCAATGATGCTGTTGAAAGAGTCAGTGTTCTTAAACCATTTCTTGAGGATGCCTCCTTCATAAGCATGTTCAATCTTCCCTTTAAGAGAACTTTCTGAACAAGTTCCAGAGTTTTGTTACAACCAATACCTTTATAAGATGCCCAGGACTATACAGTCATTAGCTTTGGAGAAGTGTTTCTGGCAGTGTTTGCTTGGGCCTGCAGCTCTGCCTTTCTCTCTCCCTTGCTCTGAGTTTCCGTGTTTTGCCCCTCTACACTCGTTTTCGAACCCAGGATGGCCAACTGGTGGTAAATGTAACTTAATGATTGAGTTCTGAAAATAGAGTCTCCATTGAGCTGAAGCGTTGATTCCATGGTGCTGCTTTGGCATGCTAGGAACAGCTCCCAACCAGGTCCGTGTCACAGCCCTTCAGTTGCCAACTTATCAACACAGAATTTCCCTTTTGCACCCATAATCTAATCATCTTGTATTCACTTCTCTCCATGTCCTTGGAAGCGTGCTTGTTTTGGCTTGTGTGATAAGCCCAGCCGTCAGTGGTCCATAGACATTCAATATTTTTACCTGCTGTTCTTTCCTTACCACGTTTCATTAGCTCCAACCATCCGGATCCAAGGCAGCAAGATTGTTAAGTGATTGAACTCATTTTCTTTATTTGCTGTGGTGTCAGATTTCTAGCTTCTTTATAAAACTAGCTCAGTCATGTGGCAGGTTCAACTGGAGATTCCAGATGCAAATCATTTTTTCCACCATAGACTATATCAATCTTAGAGTTTGAACTGTAAACTTGGCAGAAAACAATTTTTTTGTAACATGCCCTATTATAGTGACCTGTAAAATGAAAAGATTAAAAGATTAAAAAAAAAAGCCTAGTGATTTTTATTCTTCATATGCAGGCAGACAATATAGTTTTCTTCATAAATTGAATATTTGCATAGCACTGAAGAAATTTTTCTATCAGCTTTTTTCTATAACAATCTTCAGAGTACCAGGCCAGATTTCCAAAAAGGACAATATATGGAACGCTTTCATTTTTCAACTTTTCTGAATCCTTTTCCTCATGTTCAGGTACTCATTTTTCTAATTTAACATCTAATTCCATTTATAATGATTGAATTTTTATGTATTAAGAAAAAAACTGGTACTACATGTATATGTTTAAAGGAAAATGGTTAATTCATAAATAGGATGATAATTTGATATTTATGAAGTGCCAGCTTTATCTATTAATATGAGAATTCTGCAATTATCATTGAACTATTCTTTGAAATTTTAGAAAATGGCAAAAAATAGGGGTTACTAAATTTCACAATTAAAATTCAAGAATGGAAAAATCATTTTGCATAAATGAGTGTTTAGATACATGTTCCTCTGTATTGACGGAAGTACTGGAATTATGAGACTTCACTTTCAAACTGAATATTGTGTTCAAATATCAAACTACCAAGCAATGACTATTTACGCTCTAGCCTCCTGCACACAGTAGGCACTTCTGAATGAATGAAGTTGGGTGATCAGTCAGTTGAAAGATACTTTGAAAGGGAAACAGATAGGATAAACATTAAGGAAGTGATTTTACATTACCTATGTTAAAGGAAGTATAAAACTATGTAGATAAATAAAGTTAATGCCTTCCCATTTGTTCTAGTTCCTATCACTGCATAATAAAACACCCTAAAGCATAGTGGCTAAAAAGAACAACCGTCATTTATTTTGCTCACAAATCTGCAATCTGGGTAAGGACAGCTCATTTCTGCTCCACATGGTTTCAAGTAGATCGCTCTTCTGGGAGCTGGAGGATCTACATTCAAGAGAGCTTCCTCACAAGTTTGGCAAGTTTGTGCTGGCTCTTGGTGCCCGTGGCGAGGCTCCCCTTGCAGACTTCCCAGTGAGCTACTGGGTCTTCCTCGCAACATGGTAGCTAGGTTTCAAGAGACACAGAGCAGAAGTGGTCAGTTTCTTAAAGCCTAAGCCCAGAAACTCACACAGTATCGCTTCTTCTATATTCTATTGGTTGAGGAGTCACAGAGCCCGATTCATGGTGAGGGGACACAGATGCCAGCCCTAGAAGGAAGGAATGTCAAATAATCTGCATACCGTTGCATTAAAGTGAAACCCAAGCCTCTTCCCTCAGCCTCAAGGCCTTAGGGATTGATCGTCTTTTTTCTGTAAAAGCCAGATAGTAAATATTTTAGGTTTGCTGGCAGGTAAAACAACAATCTCTATTGCACCTACTCAACTCTACTGTTGTAGTGAGAAAGCAACCATAGGCAGTATGTAAACAAAAGGAAATGTGTGTATTCCAATCTAATTTTATTCACCGAAATATGTGGCAGGCCCACTGGCCATTGTTTCCCAACCCCTACTGTACATGACATACCTCCTCTTACTTCTCCATTCTTGCCTCTCCTCTGCTTACTAAGCTCCAATCACACAGCTTACTCTTAGCCCCTCTAAGACAAAAAGCTTGTTTTGCCTTGGGGCCTGTCCACACCTATTCCTAATAACATTTGCCTTGGCCTATAAACTACATCCTCAGCAAGTTCTTCACTAATTGTACCTTACAGATCTCCCCTTGCTATCTATTCTCCCTGATAATTCTCTATTCCCTTAGTAGCACCTTGCATCTTATAATTTATATATGAATTTGTTTTCTTCAGCATTCCACTAATATTTGAGTATTGACTGTGATCCAGGTGTTCTAGACACTGGTGTTAAGTTGATAAACATGGCTGACAAAGTTCCTGACCAAACAGGACAAACATTCTTAATGAAGACTCATAAAATAAACAAGAAAATATCAGATAGTGTTTAGCGCTATCAAGAAAATTAAACAGGACTATGAGAGACAGGTCAGGGAAGGCCTCAGTGAAGAGGTGACATTTGAGCTGAACACTAAACTATAAGGAGGCAGCCAGGGAAAGATTTGGAAGAAGAGATTTTTATGCAAGGAGCAAAGTCCATGGGTCATGTGGGGTGTGGGTGGGAGAGTGAAGCTCGGCATGACCAAGGAAACAGAGAAAAGCAGTATGGGTGGAGCAAAGTAGGTGAAGGGAAGGATGCTAAGAGGTAAGGTCGGAAAGGCAGGAGCCAGATGTTGCAGGGCCCACAGACCTAAAGAAACAGTTCAGATTTTATTCTACGTGTCTACATGCATTAAATGCCCACCAGCACGTATGGAGCATGTGCATTGTGTTGGGCCCTGTGTTGAGTCCTAAGATATAACAGTGAACGTGTTGCATCTCTCATTTTTTTAATTGAAGTATAGTTGATTTACAATGTTGTGTTTATTTCTGCTGTACAGCAAAGTGACTCAATTATACATACATATGTGTATGTATAAAAATGAAATGAAGGAAGCAATAGAATTTTTTCATATACGCATTCTTTTTTATATTCTTTTCCATTATGGTTTATCCCAGGGCACTGAATATAGTTCCCTGTGCTATACAGTAGGACCTTGTTGTCCATCCATTCTATGTGTAATAGTTTGCATCTACTAACACCAAACTCCCAGTTCATCCCTCCCCCACCCCCTGAATCTCCCATTAGACTTTGTGCTTCACAAGGGCAGGGATTCTCTCTTTTTTCTCATCACAGTGTTCCCAGAGCTTGGCACTTAAGAAGCACTCCATAAATATTTGTTGAATAAATAAAGGCATGAATGCATGCATGAGAATATTTTTGAAATTTTTTGGCATTGTAAAGGTATTCTCAAGCTCAAAAATATGTGAGACCTGATGTAAATCTTCATAAATTTGTTATCACTAAAATATAACTTTTTCTCAGAACTGTGATGGAAAAAAATGATATGAAGGAAACCATAGAATTTTTTTTAGAGCATATAGTTATTCAAGTTGGACTAAGCATAGTGGGAAATTTTCCTGGGTCTTGAGACAAGAGCCCTGGCTCTGAACAAGTCACACCCCCAATTTCTATGTATTTCTTGAATAACATATTATTTTCCTGCTTTGAGCCATGGATACCAGGGGAAAGGCAGCTGTAACACGTTTTAGTGAACATAATACACTGTCACCATAAAAAGTGTTTGCTGTTATAAAACATTGTTTCTCACTTCATTTCACATAATCATAACCCATTAGGCATCTCTGTCTTTGACCTTCAATAAATATCTGAGGACACAAAGAAAGCTACACATGATATAATGGATTTCTCCACTTTCAATTTGTTGGAGAAAAAAAGACTTCCCTTAGGTTCTTTGATTCTCATTTGCATTTCTTTCTTTCTAGTGTGGTTACCCTGTTCAAAATACACACTATTTTTATATTTGTATCTTAATTTTGTCAGGTTCAATGTAAATGATTACACAAATGTGGTATTTAACATGCAATTTCTTAGCAGTTGGCCAAACTGCCAGCATTTCAGGGGACTTTTCCTTTTCTCTGTGCATGGCATTGGGAGAGCATTCCACAGATACTTTCAACCCTCTCTAAAATAAAAGCCAACTCACTCTCATTCTCAAACTTAGCATCTTTTACTCTTTTTTTTTTTAACATCTTTATTGGAGTATAATTGCTCCACAATGGTGTGTTAGTTTCTGCTTTATAACAAAGTGAATCAGTTACACACATACACATGTTCCCATATCTCTTCCCTCTTGCGTCTCCCTCCCTCCCACCCTCCCTATCCCACCCCTCTAGGTGGTCACAAAGCACCGAGTTGATCTCCCTGTGCTATGCTGCTGCTTCCCACTAGCTATCTATTTTATGTTTGGTAGTGTATATATGTCCACGCCACTCTCTCACTTCGTCACAGCTTACCCTTCCCCCTCCCCATATCCTCAAGTCCATTCTCTAGTAAGTCTGTCTTTATTCCCGTCTTGCCCCTAGGTTCTTCATGACCTTCTTTTTTTTTTTTCTTAGATTCCATATATATGTGTTAGCATAAGGTGTTTGTTTTTCTCTTTCTGACTGACTTCACTCTGTATGACAGACTCTAGGTCCATCCACCTCGCTACAAATAACTCAATTTCATTTCTTTTTATGACTGAGTAATATTCCATTGTATATGTGCCACATCTTCTTTATCCATTCATCTGTCAATGGACACTTAGGTTGCTTCCATGTCCTGGCTACTGTAAATAGAGCTGCAATGAACATTTTGGTACATGACTCTTTTTTTTTTTTTTAAAGGATTTTCTTATTTATTTATTTATTTATTTATTATTTTTGGCTGTGTTGGGTCTTCGGTTCGTGCGAGGGCTTTCTCCAGTTGCGGCAAGCGGGGGCCACTCTTCATCGCGGTGCGGGGACCGCTCTTCATCGCGGTGCGCGGGCCTTTCTCTATCGCGGCCCCTCCCGTCGCGGGGCACAGGCTCCAGATGCGCAGGCTCAGCAATTGTGGCTCACGGGCCCAGCTGCTCCGTGGCATGTGGGATCTTCCCAGACCAGGGCTCGAACCCGTGTCCCCTGCATTAGCAGGCAGATTCTCAACCACTGCGCCACCAGGGAAGCCCCATGACTCTTTTTGAATTATGGTTTTCTCAGGGTATATGCCCAGTAATGGGATTGCTGGGTCATATGGTAGTTCTATTTTTAGTTTCTTAAGGAACCTCCATACTTTTCTCCATAGTGGCTGTATCAATTTACATTCCCAGCAACAGTGCAAGAGAGTTCCCTTTTCTCCACACCCTCTCCAGCATTTATTGTTTGTAGATTTTTTTGATCATGGCCATTCTGACTGGTGTGAGATGATGTCTCATTGCAGTTTTGATTTGCATTTCTCTAATGATTAATGATGTTGAGCATCCTTTCATGTGCTTGTTGGCAATCTGTATATCTTCTTTGGAGAAATGTCTATTTAGGTCTTCTGCCCATTTTTGGATTGGGTTGTTTGTTTTTTTGATATTGAGCTGCATGAGCTGCTTGTAAATTTTGGAGATGAATCCTTTGTCAGTTGCTTCATTTGCAAATATTTTCTCCCATTCTGAGGGTTGTCTTTTCGTCTTGTTTATGGTTTCCTTTGCTGTGCAAAAGCTTTTAAGTTTCTTTAGGTCCCATTTGTTTATTTGTGTTTTTATTTCCATTTCTCTAGGAGGTGGGTCAAAAAGGATCTTGCTGTGATTTATGTCATAGAGTGTTCTGCCTACGTTTTCCTCTAAGAGTTTGATAGTGTCTGGCCTTACATTTAGGTCTTTAATCCATTTTGAGTTTATTTTTGTGTATGGTGTTAGGGAGTGTTCTAATTTCATACTTTTACATGTGCCTATCCAGTTTTCCCAGCACCACTTATTGAAGAGGCTGTCTTTTCTCCACTGTATATGCTTGCCTCCTTTATCAAAGATAAGGTGACCATATGTGCGTGGGTTTATCTCTGGGCTTTCTATCCTGTTCCATTGATCTTTATTTCTGTTTTTGTGCCAGTACCATACTGTGTTGATTACTGTAGCTTTGTAGTATAGTCTGAAGTCAGGGAGCCTGATTCCTCCAGCTCCATTTTTCATTCTCAAGATTGCTTTGGCTATTCGGGGTCTTTTGTGTTTCCATACAAATTGTGAAATTTTTTGTTCTAGTTCTGTGAAAAATGCCAATGGTAGTTTGATAGGGATTGCATTAAATCTGTAGATTGCTTTGAGTAGTAGAGTCATTTTCACAGTGTTGATTCTTCCAATCCAAGAACATGGTATATCTCTCCATCTATTTGTATCATCTTTAATTTCTTCCATAAGTGTCTTATAATTTTCTGCATACAGGTCTTTTGTCTCCTTAGCTAGGTTTATTCCTAGATATTTTATTCTTTTTGTTACAATGGTAAATGGGAGTGTTTTCTTAATTTCACTTTTAGATTTTTCATCATTAGTGTAGAGGAATGCCAGAGATTTCTGTGCATTAATTTTGTATCCTGCTACTTTACCAAATTCATTGATTAGCTCTAGTAGTTTTCTGGTAGCATGTTTAGGATTCTCTATGTACAGTATCATGTCATCTGCAAACAGTGACAGCTTTACTTCTTCTTTTCTTATTTGGATTCCTTTTATTTCTTTTTCTTCTCTGATTGCTGTGGCTAACACTTCCAAAACTATGTTGAATAATAGTGGTGAGAGTGGGCAAACTTGTCTTGTTCCTGATCTTAGTGGAAATGGTTTCAGTTTTTCACCATTGAGGACGATGTTGGCTGTGGGTTTGTCATATGTGGCCTTTATTATGTTGAGGTAAGTTCCCTCTATGCCTACTTTCTGCAGGGTTTTTAATCATAAATGGGTGTTGAATTTTGTCGAAAGCTTTCTGTGCATCTATTGAGATGATCATATGGTTTTTCTCCTTCAATTTGTTAATATGGTGTATCACATTGATTGATTTGCATATATTGAAGAATCCTTGCATTCCTGGGATAATCCCCACTTGATCATGGTGTATGATCCTTTTAATGTGCTGTTGGATTCTGTTTGCTAGTATTTTGTTGAGGATTTTTGCATCTGTGTTCATCAGTGATATTGGCCTGTAGTTTTCTTTCTTTGTGGTGTCTTTGTCTGGTTTTGGTATCAGGGTGATGTTGGCCTCATAGAATGAGTTTGGGAGTGTTCCTCCCTCTGCTATATTTTGGAAGAGTTTGAAAAGGATAGGTGTTAGCTCTTCTCTAAATGTTTGATAGAATTCACCGGTGAAGCCATCTGGTCAGCATCTTTTACTCTTGAATTGATTCCTTTTTCTTTTTTTCTGCAAACAAAAGTAGTTTTGCCCTCTTTAATGTCATGGTTTTTATGAGCATATTTCTAATAGGCTTGATCAATAGTTTTCAACCAGGGATGATTTCATCCTGCAGGAGACATTTGGCAATATCTGGAGACATTTTTGGTTATCAGAACCTGGGAGGATGGAGAGGAGGATACTGGCATCTAGTGGGTAGAGCCCAGAGATCCAGCTAAACATCCTACAATGCACAGAACAGCCACCCACAACAAAGTATTATCTGGCCCCAAGTGTCAATAGTGTGAAGTTTGAGAAACCCTGAGCCAGATTAAGATCTTGCCTCCATCTTTTTGAATAGATGGTTGCTTGCAATAGTTTATATGCTTTAAAAGCACTTGGTAATTCAAATCTGTCTTCAGGTTCCCACACAGTGATGAGCAAATCAGCTCAGAGAGGGTTAGTAGGGCTTGGTTCCCTCAACCTTCTACCGCAATTGGAGGTCAGATACCTGTCCTTGAGTTTATGAGAAGAAGCCTAAATACTAGGGCTCTGTATGCTTAACACCCTGTGCCACTAGGGGGGTCACAGTGAGGTGACTGAGCCTCTCATCTCTTCCTCTGGTAGATGATTAATTATGAGAAAAGTCTCTGCATGAACTCAGAATTTCATCTGTCTCCTAGAGTAAGTTGTCTGTGTTCAGGAAACATCTCTTTTGATTCAAGCCACCAGAAATTGATTATGCTTAACCCACATATGCTCTGCAGAGCAAGCCTTCCGAGGCAGGTGAAAGCCATGAAATTTCACAGGTACTGTAAAGTGCTAAAAATTTGGATGGCAAATGCACAAATACTGCCATCAATATCCTCAGGCTTAGAGCTGCTATTAACATCAAGTATACATACTATGACTTTATTTCCTAAACTACACAGATAGTGCTTAAATGTATGGATTTATTATCACATTTGGCATATTTTATTTATAGCATAAGAAAGGTGAAACATTCTGCAACATTGCATGTTAAGATTAGGATTTATTGTCCAGGAATCCTTGAACAATTTTATCAAAAGCCCATTTCTAGGTGGTGTTTTTCTGCAATAAATCATACAGCAAGAATCTATCAGTGGACACCAGGAAGAGATAAATGAGTGTAGAGGAAAGAGGGTCATCACAGATTTTTTTCTGTATCATGACCTGTCATTGGCAGAAATCCATTTATTATGGTTCACAGATGATTTTTTTACCTACTTGCTCTGTTTTCTGTTCAGGGTGTTAGCTAAGATAAAATGAAAACCTGGCAAAATGTAAGCTATCAAAATCCATGAAGACAGACATAACTTAAAAATCATGAGACACAGAGAGTATCGATTTTTTTCCCTCCTCCCATGTAGCTGCAACTTTCAGGGGAAATATATTTTTAAATGTAAATATTTTAATTTTTAAAGTAATTGCTCTGCTCAGGTTGGTAGTATAATTACTGGAAAAGCAATTTCCATTGCAGACTAGAATTTTCCCCCCAGAATGTTCCTTCAGTAGAAAAGCAGTAGAAGAAGTATCTAATAGTTGTTGAGTAGTTTTCAAGCACCCCCTGAGTGAGTTTTCTGTTTTTTTTTAACATACCCTATCTTATTGAATCTGTCATCAGAACTGTGTAATTTGGAACAAGACCAGGTACATGAAGAAATACATGCTAACTGCCAGGCTAAATATGAGAACAACTACAGTTGAATTTACATTTGATTGAAAGAATTCAATAAAATATAGTATTTCAGGTTTCTTTTTAAAAATATATTTATTTTTGCACTGCCTTTTCCCCTTCAAGTTGTCTTGGCTAAGAAAAAACTTGCAAAATATGTTTCCAGCTTTTTAAAATGAAACACTAGCAAGTATACATTGAATGAGTGCTGTATTTCCACAAGCATACTTAAAACATGTTTGTTTTTTGGAAAGGAGGCTGTGGAGCTCCCATCTCTACATACTCTGGGATGGAGGTTCATCAACTTGAGATAATGCTACATGACACCCTAGAGAGCCACTCGCTCTCCACATCTCTCCACAATCCTAAAGACCCCCCAAATAGATACTAGCTTTAAACGTAATCTAGATGAGCAATAGAGAAAATATAGGTAGACGATGGCTTTCCCAGTATATGACCCAGAAGAGGTCCCTGGCCTTCTATTAAGAAATCCAGAGCAATAGAGGTTCCCATCTCACCTCCTTCCTGAGCAGGTGAGGACAAGCCCTCCATCTGGGGGGCTCATAAACCTGCACACCAGCCCTGAGCTCACAGACAAGAGCCAGTAGCAAAATGGAAGTGAATACTTCCTTCCTGTACCTTCTCAAATACAATCTGCCACTCTGAAATACTTGGTGGGAGAAATTGGATAGAATTTTTTAGTCACAGGTAAAGTACCAGGGACTAGATCAGGCAAGTAAGGTACTTGCCTGGGTGGGGAGGGGGGCAAAATTTAAGGGGAGTAGGGGTGCCCAAAAGCTCAGTCACCAAAAGAATATTTTAATGACACTCTTAAGTGTTAAAATCACTGCCTAAAAATCCACAATGAGTAAAATACCCATATTTTAAATCAGACAGTATCAGTATTATTGATTTTTGTTTTGCTCTGATATGGCTCAGTGTGGCCCTGCACCGAATCCACTGAAGTGGAAGGGGACGTTAAAGAAAGCCAACTGCCATCTTTGTAACTGCAGTGGGTCTGCTTTGACAAGCTGGACATCTTCTGGAAGCAGGAATTTATCACATGTTAATGCTGTGAAGGTCGTGCTTGGGAGCAGCACAGAGAAGATTATGGAGAGAGTCTAGTCACAGGCTCTAATCCTGGTCTGTGACCCACCAGCCATAAAACCTTGGGCAAGTCACTTGACTTTCCCTGTGGCCATTTCCTGATCCATAAAAGAATGTTGGAGAATAATCAAGGTTTTGCAGTATTTCTGGAACCTACATTAACGAAAGATATCTATATTAAAATAGATGACTTGGTCATGAATTGCATTTATTCAAGGTTAATTTGAATTATTATTTTGTTTATTCTCCTAATAAAAGCATTTCATTAGATTAGCTTTTAAATCCTTTAATCTGGGTACCAGAAAGGCCCTGAAATCAACTCTGAGCGCCAGCGGTAAATTCCGTTCCACTCCTGCCAAGATTATATCTGTTTTGAGGACCCATAAAAGACTTCTAAGTTTATGGATTCTATGCCTTTAATAAACATTGTGCATGTTTGGTTCTTAGAATATGGTGTGGTATTAGATGACTCATTCTTTTCCAGGTTAACAGTCCCTTCCTGCGGGGATCTAGGTAGAACTAAACCTGGGGAAGTGATCAGAGACACTGCTCATTGCTAGTCACTTTTGGAGTGAAGCCCATGAAAGAGAAGATTCGTGAAGACAGCAGTTTTACATCGCATAATTGTCTCAGACTTCTCTAATTTGCCATGTTAATCAAAATTTACCCCGGCATTAGTAACTTAAAATTTTTTTAAAATCCCTTGTCCAATAATTATCCCATTTCTTCCTTCAGCATACTGTGGTACTTCACTTATAGAATTTTGGACAGTCATTTTTCTTTATTTTATTTTATTTTTTTCCAGACAGAATTTAATTAATTTATTTACTTATTTATTTTTGGCTGCATTGGGTCTTCGTTGCTGCGCGCAGGCTTTCTCTAGTTGCTGCGAGCCGTGCGCTATTCGTTGCGGCGTGCGGGCTTCTCACTGTGGTGGCTTCTGTTGTTGCGGAGCACCGGCTCCAGGCACGCGGGCTTCAGTAGTTGTGGCACGCGGTCTCAGTAGTTGCTCTGTAGCATGTGGGATCTTCCCGGACCAGGGCTCGAATCCGTGTCCCCTGAATTGGCAGGCGGATTCTTAACCGCTGCGCCACCAGGGAAGTCCCATCATTCTTCTTTAAATGTTAGCCAGTATCTTGAAAGGAGTGTGCCCAGTTTTTTTGGCATCAGTGGAGTATTTTTTTGAAAGGAGTACATAATTATGAATGATAAACAATAGAAAGCAGACATATTTCATTCTTTTTTGGGAAGGTTACAGTGAACTAAGAAAACTTGAAATATTGTACCAAATAATCACACTTAAGGCATCTGTTGTGCTAACATCATAGAAGGGAGTCTAATTGTGTGTATATGTGTGTGTGAGAAAGGGAGAGGGAGTGAGGCCACACATGGGTGTGTGAAGATCTGAACTTACTTTTCCCTTCTTCCCCAGTGACCCCAGAACTGTATCTTTTGCTGTTCTTTGGTTATGACCCCTGCTCCCCATCTACTCAGCTAGAAAGCTTATCATCAGCACAGGTATATCTGAAGCCTTTATATGCTCATCATGAAAACTGAGATAATTCCTGGAGCTGATAATCCATGTGGTGTTTGATTGCAGTGCCAATGGGGAGAATTTAAATACTTTACCATTTTAAATAACTTAGTTCAATTATTATAAAGAGAGTGACTGATAGAAACAAAGAAGACTGACTGGACTCTTAACCCATTGCAGGGTGTAAATTAAAGGCTGTCTTTGGCTTTTTAACTTAGTCCAGACATTTTACACAACTATTGTCTCAACAGGGTAGAAGAATAAAAGGAGCTTGCTTCCTTTGCCATATGTTTTTCTTACAAATGGGGGTTGGAAGAGAGGAGAGACAGAGAGAAAGAGAGAGGTATTCCAGGTTGTTAGTTTGGAGAATTAACCTGAAAGGGATATAAGTTACATGATTGTTTAAAGTATCCCTCATGTTAATTTATCCAGATATCTCAAGTTGACAATAAAACATTTTGAATCTGGAGGCAGAAAAAGTTCCATTTGTTATCTAAGAAATAAAGTCGTGTCTTGGGAGGTGACAATAACAAAAGGTATGTTCTTCAAAAATAACAGTTTGGTCATTCTAATTGATAAATCTTTTTAAAGATAAACAAAATTACAAGCCGAAGAGATATTGACATATTATATTTTCAGCTTCTTTGGCTCCCTTCTTGGGCTGATGTTTAAAGGATTAGAATGTAGCTTACCTTCTGTGTGTTTTTGAAACTTCCCACTGATCAGCCTCTGAGAAAAATGCACTGGTGTATCGTGTTTCTAACATTTAAAGATCTAATTGGGATATTGTTCTGTACATGCTGTTAGACACTGTAGTGACAAGAAGAGTCCTAGCCCACATTGGCCGGGAGCCAATACATACCTTCCCTGAACAAAGTGCAGGATAATTAAAGTGCAACTACTGAGAGAGCACCTCAGAGCACACACAAAAATAGCCATCAGTAAAGTGTTGGAGATCACGCTCCTTGGGAATCTCAGGAGCTCATTGCTACATTCACTTTCCTTTTCTTTTCAAATACAGTTCATCAGAGATATTTTCTTTTTTCCCTCACTTATTGACTATTATGTGAGAAGTTCTCAATTAAAAAAAAATTAAACTAATATCCCCATCAATCATCTCTGCAAAATTACCTGAAGAACACTGTTAGGAGATCAAATATGATATAAAATTTAAGGGAAACGAGACATTTTAGAAGCTTCATTTCAATTACAAATGGAGAACTAAGAACTAAATAAAATGCAGGGGGTATTTTTTACATCAGTCACAATTCCTATTCAAACAGCCTATTTAAATGTGCACAGGCCTTTCACGCAGAGCCACTCAAATGCCCTTGCATAGCAGGTTCTGCAAGGAAATCAGGAAGGCGTTGGGATTGTATAAGCCTGCAACATGACCCCAGGTAAGCTCAGTTACCTTTCTAGCATAACCATTTAAAAAACAGTTTTTGCATTCACTTTTTAAAGCCACAATTTTGTGCGAATCATCAAGCATTGGGAACCTCTGGGGAGCTGGTTCCTACAGTGAAACCTAAAGGATTTACACTGGAACTTCCCAACACCACTAAAGGGAACAATGCAAATGAATCCCTTTTGCGGTGAGGGGGAAATGGGATCCTTAGAAATCTTCCCTATTCAATGAAACCTACCAACTTTTTACTCTTAAAATATGATTCCATCCACAGGGCAACTTCAGAATGTTTTCTCCACATTTCTTCAGATCATGTGTAAATCAAGGGCTGTTCAGCAGATACCATGGATAAATCATCCATATTTTATTCCTTCTCTTTTTATAGAATGCATTTGCAAGATCAATTTCTGATTCTTCAGAACTCCCTTGACCAGGTTAAACTCTAGCTGGCTTGCTTTTTTATTTTGTTTTGCCTTTCCCTAAGTGACCCTCTGGAAACGTGATGATAGTCTAAGTTCAGTACACAATCGTCTGGCAAGGTCAAATGGAGAGTTATAACAGACAGGCATCTATTTATTTATACATGTTGCTGTGCTATGCTGAGTTAACCTCAACACATTCAAGTTTTTAAATCATACAACTTGCTTTCAAATCACTTCCTCACGACAGCTGAAGGATTCGAGTCAATAGCTAGATAATGTTTTTTTAAAAAAATTAAATCTCTTTATAGGGTCACTTAATGATTGTTAGGAAGCTTGATGCAGCCCCCAGGTGGAAGACTTCCTGAAAAGCATAAAGAATGAGCTGCTCTCCCTCTGCCACAGCCTCTGCTGATTTACAACCACTTTGTGTTTGATGCTGGACAGGATAATTTCATCAGTCTCCAACCCTTGTGATCACGTCTCAAAATGACTCATCAGGTGAAGCCCCGGCGGAAGATTGCTTGTCACCTGTAGGAAGTAGCTGTCTGCTCTGAGTACTCTCTCCTCATAAATGTAATCATCTGTTAGTTATTCATTGAGCTATACTTCATGGGCTCGATGGAGTGGCAAGGGCAAGGGACCAACTCCTCGGTGGGGAAACACTTAGAAACAACGCTAGTGCCCACTGTATTTTTGTTTCTTCTCTCTCATCTCTTTCTAATGTTGGGAGGGGAAGTGTACATCTGGGCTCATTTTTGAAGGTTACAAAGGAAAATATCCATGTTAGTACATTAAAGAATATTTTCTTAATTTTTAAAATTTTTACCAGTGAGGAAATGGACTTGGACATGGTAATTTGCCAAATGTCAAACAGTTGGTCAGGTTTGCCTGATTTTCAATTCTTTATTCTTAACCAATTAGCAGTATTCCAGAATAAATCAATGTTTAAATGAGGTGTTACAATTGCCTCTCTTACACTTTTAAGCCTAATCTAGAATGAAATAATTTATGTATTTAGGCATCATGTTTAATTCAATCCAATTCCTAATTAGCCACTTCATTAATTCATTTATTGACACAAAACTACATGCTGGGTACTAGGGATCGATGGTAAACAAGGTAAATACGGTCCTCGCCCTTATGGGGCTCACCCGAGGGGGCAGGTTATACTGTAAATTACTCTAATGCCTGGATGATTACTGCCTATAAGGGCCACAGAGGAGAAGTCAAGGGCCGTGAGCATGTTTAATCAGAGTGACTGGAGAAAGCCTGCAGGGGACAGGCCGCTTGAATTGGTCCTAGATGATGTCTGCATCCCCAAATGGCACAGGGCTTTTCAAGGGCCAGCGTGCACCAGAGCCATTCACGACACAACCTAACTTGTCCCAAATCAGTGCATGATTTCTCTAGTATATCTTGGGAAATTTTGGCAGAAATGCTTCTGGGACCTATGCAGTGGGGTTGCCTTGGCAGCTTGGGGAGGGAGAATAGCAGAGGCTGGGATGGACAGGGAGTTTAGAGCTGTGCCCAGCAATCCCACTCACAGAGTTTGCTCTGGATCAGTCTCTTTATCATGGGGTACTGAGTGGTGCGTGAGACACGGGTATAGGAATTTGAGGCAGAGCCCATGCTTGAAGTTAGAATTCTTGGTGAGTTTCAAACAGGATCTCAAACAGCCTGGTGGGTCCTCATCCAGTTTGATTCAGGGTGCTGAGAAGCATTCCGGGTCTAGGTAGGTACAGTACAGGAGCAGATCTGAAATGCATTCAAGATGTACAAGGAGGGCTTCCCTGGTGGCGCAGTGGTTAAGAATCTGCCTGCCAATGCAGGGGACACGGGTTCGAGCCCTGGTCTGGGAAGATCCCACATGCCGCGGAGCAACAAAGCCCGTGAGCCACAACTACTGAGCCTGTGCATCTGGAGCCCATGCTCCGCAACAAGAGAGGTCACGATAGTGAGAGGCCCACGCACGGCGATGAAGAGTGGCCCCCACTCGCTGCAACTAGAGAAAGCCCTCGCACAGAAACGAAGACCCAACACAGCCAAAAATAAATAAATTAAAAAAAAAATGTACAAGGAATCTTATTGGTTGCCATGGTGAGGATTAGATCATGTCCTGGGAAGGGCTGAACCTGTGGTTGGAAGGCCTAAACATAGAGACTTCCAGAGCCCTTATCTTTTCCTTTGCTTAAAATGAACTTTGCCGATGCTTGTAGGTTGATCCTTCTACCCTGATGAACTGGACCAGAATATCCTTTCCATCAATAGTTTTGTTTTAATAATTGAATTCCTGGTGCACGAATTTGCTTTCCAGATCAGCAAATACATCTTTGTCAGAGTTTACTCTCTGTCCCCAGAACTGTAGGCCTTTGGCTGGCATTTTGCTCAAACTCTTACCTACAAAAAAGTAAAAATCAGTGCTCCTCATGAGGGAGTCATTCTGATGTTCTCTGGAAGACCTAAGACTTTTGCCACAAACAATACAACCACATCAACAAATGGTTATTAAATACCTAGTACATTCATGGTGTACTAAAGACATGGTGCCGTAAAGGTCGGAAGAGTCACCGGAGACATGGCATGAGTTTACCTCTGGATGCTGCAGAGTATGGAACTTACTGGTACTTTTTTCTCATATGGACCCAAATACACCTCTGTGTGGCTTGATGTTGTTCACTTTGTAGTATGAGAACATAAAGTAAATTACTTTTAATTATTGGGTTCTGAGGCATTGAAAATTGGTACTTCTGTCACCAAAGACGGCAGTGAAATGGGGGAGAATGACACAGGGGTAAATCATTTCCACTTACTTACATTCATTAGAAATTGCCAAGTGGATTCAATTTTTATTCAAAAAATAAAAGTGTTCCCAAGCTGGGAGATGTCATGGTCAGCTAAGAAAAAAATTTTTATGATCAAATTAAAACACAGAATGCTGGGAAAAAAGTTTATTATAGATGTTGTAATGAGTTACTTCCAACCATAATGTTCCTAGTAGGCACCAGAGTAACAAGGGTTTCCTTTTAATAAGGTTGCATCTCTTTAACAAAACCATATCAAATGAAGATAGAGAGAATGAAAAAATAATATCTTTGGCAATGAAGCAGTCTTTTGTGGCATCACTGCCATCAGCCATAAGCACAGACAAAGAATACTGGCATCAGGGATCTTCTAAAAGCAGCCCTGGAAGGCATAGATTTGACACAAGCCAAATCATGTATTCCAGAATTGCCTGCTGTAGTTGTGAGACAGGTAGTCTACCTGCTTCAGCTCCATTTGGAGAACACTGACTCCTCTGAAGCATGGCAAGTGTCCCAGCCTTCCCTGGAGGAAGGTGAGTTGGTCCACTGGGAAATGGTCTTGTAGAAAACAAGTCTAATGGCTGCTGGTAACTTAGGTATGGAGTTCTGCAAGACAGAGGGAAGGCAGTTTTTGCAAAATGAAACAAATGTCAAGAGTTCATGGGAAATCACACTTTTAAAATAGACCATGATCTTTTTCTAAACAATTATAACTTAAATGAAGAGAAGAAAGTAATTTGGACGTTCCCCCACAAGAAAGGGAGATGGAGAGCTTTCTTTACTCTTTAACAAAGCTCCATTGTTTCCTTATGATTTTGCTTTATGGGGTTTAAATTAAAGGGAAGCTACTCTATGGCAAAGCAAATCTTTGTTTTAAAACATTTAAGTAGCACCTATATTGGAGAACTTCCTCGAGGGCCAATGCTTGTTCTGAGATGAATTTTTTTTTTAATTGAAGTATAGTTGATTTACTATGTCGTGTTAGTTCCTGGTGAACAGCAGAGTGGTTCAGTTTCATATTCTTTTCCATTATGATTTATTATAGGATATTGAATATAGTTCCCTGTACTATTCAGTAGGACCCTGTTGTTTATTGAGACGAATGTTTTTAAACTGGAAATATTTCAAATCATTATCATGTAAAAGCAACTACAAGGCAAGAAGTAAACTACCATTAATACCATATGATTTTACATAAAGAGTGTCCCAAGAATCTTAGTGAAATCCTCTCAGACATCCAATGTATACAATGAATTGACTTCTCTTTTAAGCACCCAGAACTTACGAGATATGTACTAACCTTGGGACAAGAAACAAAATGATCATTCACATTCTCTTGCAGCATCCTGTTAAGGAGCTAACTTATCCCCAGATCTTCAAGGGCTAGTTGTCCCAATTGTTCTCTTGACTCTGGGATAGAGAGTCTTTAAGTAAAAAGTTGACTTCCTTGGTAGGGATTGTAACCTGGTACTTTCAAAGTGATTTTATTAAGTTTCCCACATAATTATAATTGAAGAAAATATAAGGTTCATTTTTTAAATGCATTATTACAAAATCCTCCACTTTCAAAGCTCTTATTTAAAAAAGGGAAAGTAGCCTTTCAGCAAAAAATATGTTGGAAAGCATTATAGCATATAGAACAGACATAAGACTTTTTGATTTACTGTGTTATAGGAAAGACAAATGAGAGTTTTAATCTTTTAAGAAATACCTCTGAGTTTCTCTATTTCCATTTTCATGGAATTTCATGAGGACATCAATATTAATATCATGGTGGCCGTGAGCCGTATTTCAGCAATGTGTGGACTATTTACCTTTTTCCTTTTTGCTCTTTTATTTTGTAATGAAAATGTATTAAATGCAAAAAATAATTTCATCAGTCAGTTTTTTAGATGTTTAAAAACATAAGGTCATTAGAATTAGCTTATCCAAAATTGTACACAATTTTTGGAGTAATATTTAGTCCAAGTGAGGGTGATAAGCACTAAGATCCTGTAAGCATAAGATGTAGGAGCATAGAGCAAAGACTCAAGAAAAGTCTTATTAAAGAGACGAAGGGTAAACTAAGATTTGAATGATTGTGAGTTAGCCAAGAGAAGAACTAGGAGACAAAATGTTCCAGGCAAAGGGAATAGCATGTTCCAGAGCCCAGAAATGAGACTTAGCAGTTTATTAGGAGATTTAAAGCTATAGAGTGCTGGGAGAATGGCAAAGAAAGGACTGAGGGGATAAATGGTTCAGAATGCGGACTTTATCTCAAGGACAACAGTGGTTGTTGGGTTTTAAGCATGGGATTGGCAAGATCAGACCTGCATTTATTAAGATCAATTTCATAACTGCTCAGGGGGTGGATTGTTGTGGAACATTTGGATAAGCAGTTAGGGAAAAAATGCAAGATATTTTATTTAAAGCACAGATTAATGTGAAAAAAATTTTTGAAAATTTGGACAGCGTCCAGATTCTCTCTGGCCATATATAACATACCTAGGAATTGTGTGATATCTATCAGGAGAGAAAGCATTAAAAGGTTTAAAGCCTAGAGAAATATGATGGCTGAATTGTTACTCTTGTTGGTGAGATCATTCTGGCATTGACAAGATTTTTTGCCCTTTATCTATTGCAACTAAGAAAACACCCCATAGTTAGTAGTATAAAGTTACTATTCATTTCATATGCTCACAATCTATTGGTCAGGAATTTGAGAGCAGGGTTCAGTTAGGAGATTCTACTGCTTTATGAGGCATCAACTGGGGTCACTTGGTAATATTCAGTCAGTGACAAGTCTGGATAGGAGGGCCCAAAAAGTCTTCACTCACATGTTTGATGGCTTGGCCAGGATGGCTGGAAGGCTGCACTAAGCTGGGCCAGTCTCTCTCTCCACATAGTTTCAGGATGTGTCCACATGGTCTCACCAGTTGGGTGTTCAGACTTCTTACGTGGTGACTCAGGGCTCCGATAACAAGTGTACTCTTTTCATTTTGACCATTTCAGTTCCAGCTGACATATTCCTTCAAAAACTTTGTGGAATTTTAGTATATCAAGTTATATTCCACTCCACAAAGTTCTTCAATATAGGTCCTTCTCTACCTTGGGCTCCCTGAGAAGCTGCTGCAGGACAATGCCTCTAAGATTCTTAGAAGCCTATCGTTTAGTTGAGAGAATCTTGAGGGAACATTTTTTTTTTAATTTATTTTATTTAGTTATTATTTTTGGCTACATTGGGTCTTCGTTGCTACGTGTGGGCTTTCTCTAGTTGCGGTGAGCGTGGGCTACTCTTCGTTGCAGTGCGCGGGCTTCTCATTGCAGTGTCTTTTCTTGTTTTGGAGCATGGGCTCTAGGTGCGTGAGCTTCAGTAGTTGCAGCACGTGGTCTCAGTAGTTGTGGCTTGCGGGCTCTAGAGCGCAGGCTCAGTAGTTGTGGTGCACAGTCTTAGCTCTCCGCGGCATGTGGGATCTTCCCTGGCCAGGGCTCAAACCTGTGTCCCCTGCATTGGCAGGTGGATTCTTAACCACTGCACCACCAGGGAAGCCCTTGAGGGAACATTTTTAAGCTCTTTAGAAGACCTTTTGTCTAGCTGAAAATATCCACAAGTTTCATCTTTCTGAGGTTTTAACAAAGAGTTTTATAATTTCATCCTTAACTTCATCTTTACCCTGAAACATTTTATTATGCTGGAATTCAGTCCTTGCCCCAAGGCCATTTCTTACTTTGAGAATCTTTTGCTATCTTGAGAGACTATCCTGAGCCCTCTACATTGCCTCTAAATACCGCTCAAAAACTGAACAGTTCCTCTGAGAGTTTTTATCTTCTCATGCTTTATTATAGGGAGATTCACTTCAGGTTTAAAAATATATAATGGCTCAAAGTAAAGGAATGGAAAATATATTCTATGCAAGTGGAAACCAAAAGGGAGCAGGGGAGCTATACTTATATTAAACAAAATAGGCTTTAACTCAAAAGTTGTAAAAGAGACTAAAACAGTCATTATATAATGATAAAAGGATCAATTCATCAAGAGGACATAATAACCATAAGTATAGATGTATCCAACATCAAAGCACATAAATATATTAAGCAAATACTAACAAATCTGAAGAGAGAGATAGAAATATGATAGTAGGGGACATCAATACCCCACTTTCAGCAATGGATAGATCATCCAGACAGAAAATTAATAAGGAAATGTTGGACTTGAACTATACTGAACAGTCCATCCAACAGCATCAGAATACACATTCTTCTTAAGTTCACATGGAGCATTCTCCAGGGTAGATGGAATGATAGGTCACAAAACAAGTCTTAGCAAATTTAAAAAGAATGATATCGCACCATGTTTCTTTTCTGACCACAATTCTATGAAACTAGAAATCAATAACAGGAGGAAAACTGGAAAATTCACAAGTATGTGGAAATTAAACACCATACTCCTGAACAGCCAATAGGTAGGTCAAATAAGAAATCAAAAGGGAAATAAAAAATTATCTTGAAACAAACAAAAATGGAAGCACAACCTACTGAAACTTATAAGCTTATTGTATGCAGCAAAAGTAGTCCTAAGAGGGAATGCTTACAAGGAAAAAAGAAAGCTCTCAAATAAGCAACCTAATTCTACACATCAGGGAACTAGAAAAGGAAAAAATGAAGCCCAAAGTAAGCAGAAGGAAGGAAATAATAAAGATCAGAGTAGAAATAAATGAAATGGAGACTAGAAAATACTACAAAAGATCAACAAAACTAAGAACTGGTTTTTTGAAAAGATAAATAAAATTGACAAATCTTTAGCTAGACTGAAAGGAAAAAGAGAATGAAGACTCAGATAAATAAAATCAGAAATGAAAGAGACATTATGACTGATACCACAGAAGTACAAAAGATTATAGAAGACTGCTGTGAACAATTATATGCTGACAAATTGGATAACTTGAAGAAATGGATAAATTCCTAGAAATATACCACCTACCAAGACTGAATCATGAAGGAACAGAAAATCTGAACAGACCAATAAGGAATAAAGAGATTGAATCAGTAATCAAAAACCTCCCAACAAAGGAAGGCCCAGGTCCAGATGGTTTCCCTGGTGAATTCTACCAAACATTTAAAGAAGAATTAACACCAATCCTTTTCAAACTCTTCCAAAAATTTGGAGACGAGAGAATACTCCCAAACTCATTGTATGAGGTTAGCATTATCTCATACCAAAGCCAGGTAAGGACAATACAAGAAAATAAAACTAAAGAGCAATATCCCTGATGAATATAGATATAAGAGTCCTCAAAAAAAATATTAGCAAAACTAAACTCAACGCGATGTTAAAAGGAGCATCACCATGATCAAGTGGGATTTATCCCTGGGATGCAGGGCTGGTTCAATATACACAAATCAACAAATGTGACACACCACATTAATAGACTGAAAGATAGAAAACATATGATCTATTGAGATGTCAATAAACGCAGGGAAAGCATTTGACAAAATACATGTTTTCATGAATTGATGAAAGAAACTGTCAACAAATTGGGTATAGAAGAAATGTACCTCAAAATAAAAATGCCATATATGGCAATCCCACAGCTAACATCATACTCAATGGTGAAAGGTTGAAAACTTTTCCTCTAAGATCAGGAACATACAAGGGTGCCCACTCTCACTACTCCTATTCAACATAATACTGCAAGTCCTAGCCAGAATAATCAGGCAAGAAAAAGAAATAAAAGACATCTAAATCAGAATGGAATAAGTAAAATTGTCTCTGCTTGCAGATGATATGATCATGTACAGAGAAAATCCTAATGACTCCACCAAAAAAAGTGTTGGAACTAATTAACAAATTCAGTAAATTGCAGGATACAAAATCAACGTACAGAAATCAGTTGCATTTCTAAACACTAACAACAAACTAACAGAGAAGTAAAGAGAACAGTTACATTTATAATAGCATCAAAAACAATAAAATGCTTAGGAATTAGTTTAACCAAGGAAGTGAAATGCCTGTACACTGAAAACTATAAAACATTGATGAAAGAAACTGAAGAAGACTAAAATAAATGGAAAGGTATCCATGTTCATGAATCAGAAGAATTAATATTGTTAAAATGTCCATATTGCTCAAAGCCATCTATAGATTCAGTGCAATCCCTATCAAAATTTCAGTGGCATTTTTCACAGAAATAGAGAAAACAGTCCTAAAACTCATATGGAACTATAAAAGACCTTGAGTAGCCAAAGCAATTCTGAGAAAGACGAGCACAGCTTAAGGCACCACACTTCTTGATTTCAAACTATATTACAAAGCTATAGTAATCGAAACAGTATGGTACTGGCATAAAAATAAGACACATAGACCATGGAAGAGAATTGAGAGCCCAGAAATAAACCCTGGACCCAAGAATACTCAATGAGGAAAGGATAATTTCTTCAATAAATGGTGTTGGGAAAACTGGATAATCACATGCAGAAGAATGAAATTAGACCCTATCTTACTCCACTCAAAAAATTTACTTGAAATGGATTAAAGATTTAAAAATAAGACCTGAAACCATAAAACTCCTAGAAGAAAACATAGGGTAAATGCTTCCTAACATTGGCAACAACTTTTTGGATATGATACTAAAAGGACAATCTACAAAAGCAAAAATAAACAAGTGGACCATCAAACTGAAAAGCTTCTGCACAGCCAAAGAAATCATCAAACTGAAAACCTTCTGCACAGCCAAGTGGGCCATCATCAAACTGAAGTGGGCCATCATCAAACTGAAAAACTTCTGCACAGCCAAGGAAATCATCAATAAAATGAAAAGGCACCCTACAAACTGGGAGAAAATATTTTCAAACTGTCTATCTGATAAGGGGTTAATATCCAAAATATATAAGGAACACATACAACTCAAGAGCAAACAAAAACAAAAATTCCAATTGAAAAATGGGCACAGCGGGACTTCCCTGGTGGTCCAGTGGTAAAGAATCTGCCTTCCAATGCAGGGGACATGGGTTCGATCTGTGGTTGAGGAACTAAGATCCCACATGCTGTGGGGCAACCAAACCCACGTGCCACAACTACTGAGCTTGCACGCCTCAATGAGAGAGCCCATGTGCTGCAAACTACAGAGCCCACGCGCTCTGGAACCTGCGTGCCACAACTAGAGAAAAGCCCACGTGCCACAACGAAGAGCCCGCACGCTGCAACAAAAGATCCTGCATGCCACAACTAAGACTCAACGCAGCCAAAAAAAAGAAAGAAAGAAAATTTAAAAATAAAATAGTAATAATAATTTAAAAAATAGACAGAGGACCCGAACAGACATTTTTCCAAAGAAGACATATAGAGCGCAAACAGGTACATGCAAAGAAGGTCGACATCATTAGTCAGCAGGGAAATACGGATCAAAACCACAATGAGATATCAATTCACACCTGTTAGAATGACTATTCAAAAAGACAAGAGATAACAAGTGTTGGTGAAAATGTGGAGAAAAAAGAACCCTTGTGCATTGTTGGTTCAAATGTAAATTGATACAGCCCGATTTTCCCACTTGTAGTGACTGTTTTATCTATTTAGTCTTATTATGTTGTGTAGATTCCTATGTGTCACCTCAAATCCTTAAATAGATAAACCAATAAAAGAGAAATAATTTTGGACATGTATTTATTGTGATGTTTAAAACATAAGATGTTAAGACAGAGAATTGTATTCTTGTTTACTTTCTTTCTTTTAGAATTACTGCCCTTAAAAACAATCATCTAGGGACTTTCCTGGTGGTGCAGTGGTTAAAAATCTGCCTGTAAATGCAGGGGACACAGGTTCAATCCCTGGTCCCGGAAGATCGCACATGCTGTGGAGCAAATAAGCCTGTGCACCACAACTACTGAGCCTGCACTCTAGAACCCGCGAGCCACAACTACTGAGGCTACATGCCACAACTACTGAAGCCCGCGCACCTAGAGCCCAAGCTCCACAACAAGAGAAGCCACCGCAATGAGAAGCCTGCGCACTGCAACGAACACCCAACACAGCCAAAAACAAATAAATAAATAAATTTATTTTTTAAAAAAAAGAAAAAACAATCATCTGAAAACCAAAATACGGAGCATGACCCCATTAGTGTTACCACAGAAAATGTAGGAGACTTTTAGCTGATAAGCATGCACTGTGCCAATCCAGTTTGGTCTCAGACAAGTGGGAATTTGATTCCTAATTTTAGGTGGTGACTGGAGGGGAAATATGTCCAAAAACAAAGGAAAGGGGGAAAATCATGCTATTGACTTTTTAAACTGGCTTCAAAGGAAGAGTGGTGAAGTGCTAGTCACCAGGAAGGGGGATTTGAAGACCTGGGTTCCAGTCGTGTTTCTGCCATCAGGTGACTGAGTGTCCCTGAGCAAGTCACACAGCCAGGGCACTGGTTCCTACCCTTTCCATAGTCCCACACTCCAAAGGTGGAGGCTGGCTTCCATGCCCTCCTCAAGCTCTCTCTACTTCCAGCATCTCTTTCATTGCATTTACCATGTGGGTGGAAACAGTTTGTTTATGTGCCTCCCCCAAGTCAGCTTCTCCTGAGTATGTGTGTTTTTCACTCAGCTTCATACGTGTAGTTTCTAACATATAGTTGGTGCTCAATAAAAAAGGGGCAAATAAATGTATGAATGAAATCACTTGTCAATATATCTTTCTTGGTCTCAATTTCATTTACAGAATAAAAGAAGTAACTCAGCGAATCCCAAATTTCCTTCTTTGATTCTGCCACACAGGCACCTAAGACCTTTTTAGACCATAAAACAATCAGTCCTTAAAACATTTTCTTAAACTTAGAAACCATGTGACTTTTCAGTCTCCATTTTGAGTGTTGAGACACCTAACAGGTAGTAAAGCAACTTTAATCTGAAAGTGATCACCTGGGGAATGAGAGAAAAGTGGACACAGCCCTTTTTACTCCCAGGACAGATCAACACTTCCTGCATTTCCTTCTGTTTCATTATACCCTTGAAAAAAATGATGCATGATAGAAAGAAGCACAAGAAGCACATGTCATTTGGAAAGGAAAATGCAACAAGGTGGAGAAAAAAGGATCAGAAGCCACTGGAAAGAAGAGTGAGTCTAAGGCATGTTTAAAAGAAGAGAACTGTGGTCAAGGATACGGCTCTGAAAATGGAGGGAGGCTGTAAGAGGCATTTTATCTACACTTTTACTTACAGAGTAAATCCAGAAAATGTCTGAAGCTTCTTGCCTTTTTGTCACTAATACTTTATTGGAGCTGCTTCAAAATGAGAGTTTTAACAGAAGCACTTTAAAAAAGATTGAGACAAAAATGTAATAATTGCACACTCAGGCTTGTAATTTCAGAACTTCATGATGCTAAGGACTCCAAACATGCTACTTCAGATTTGGATTCCTTTTTACTTCTTCACGAAAGTCTAATCTAGTCAGATTGGAGCTGATTGCTGTTTTTGAGTCATGCCAGTAAATGGTTGGAGTTCCATTGTCAGAGTGAGAAAACTACTTTTTCCATAATTCAAAAATAATTGAAAGAATGTAGCTCAACAATTTTAAAGTAATGAATTTTTTAAGGTAATGGTTCAGTCCAATCGTAGAAAATTCCAGTCCCAAAGGATTCTTTTTTGAGAAAATAAAGAGGAAGGAATTGATGAGCAAAAATGGCGTGTTACAGCAAAACCCATCGTTTTTAGCTATCTGTCACATTGCCTAAAGGAATATAGAATACATTTTTAAAGGGTACCTCTGTTGACAGAAGTCAAGAAAAAATGTACTCTCACGCGTCAAAAGGAGTCACAGATGAATTGTGTTGTGTTTAATTGTTCAGAGTAGATGCGAAGTGGATGAGGGATGGGGATGGGGGGAGAGAAGGGGCTATATTCCTCCTGAGGCACTGAGGACATTTATTTTCCTGTATTTTACAAGTGGTTCACATCAGCCTAAAGCAGAGTGTGTGCAGGCTCTTACCTTGTCTCTCTTAGAGAAAAGGAAGGGAAAGGGATTGCAAAAAAAAAAAAAAAAAAAAAAAGGATGGTAAGTAGAAGAGTCACTTGTGCAGCCCTGGCCTCCTGTCATTTCTCCATTGCAAGCGGCGTCAGATCCGTCACATTAGGTCGCCACCACAGGGTGCATGCAAATGGGGGAGCACAGAGCAACCACCACCTGCACATTCCAGATTGTTGGCAGGTACATTGCAGTGGACTAGAACAGAATAATTACTGGAGATAGAGTTGGCAAGTACAGTGTACGGGAGAAGCATTCAATCGCACACGAGTACGATAGGTGAACTTTAAAAAAAAAAAAATGGTGGGGAGGGAGGCGGGAAAATTCCCCTTTAAACAACAGACAGCTGGCAGTTGTGATCTTCCATTTTGTTTCCTATGAAATAAGAAAGGCTGACCTGTGAAGTCAGATGCTAGCAGATTTTGGACAATTGATTTAAACAGGGGACATAAAGAGTAAAACTGGGGTCTTGAGAGAGGCTTCCTGAACACCGAACGGAGTAAGCCCTCAAAGGCCAGAGGTGCGTAGGGAAATGTGTCATAACAACACAGTGCATGAGGGTGTGGTAACCACACAGTGCGTGAGGTAAAGGGTAGACCGTTTCTTTGGGAACACTGGGACACTTATTTTATCTATCAAACATACAGCACGTACCGGTCAGTCACTGTTCTAAGCACTTTACATTTGTTAATTCATTTAACTCGCAGAGCGACCTTATCATTGCTTCGCTGATCTGTGTCATTTTACTTGCAAAGCAGAAAACTGAGTCATGGAAAATTAAATGACATGCCCAAAACTAATTAGCTGTCCAGTGGCAGGGCGGAGGATTCGGCTCCGATCACCTAGCTCCCGGGTCCGCACTGTAGACCATCACTCTGAGCTGTCTCCCAATGAGAATATACAGGGATGCTAAATGGGATGTTGGCAGAGATTCACTTAGAACAACAACAACAAAATGATCATTTTACGCAAGTTATCTAAATTATTCCAAGTGAACAGCATTATCTTCCTGAGTGCGGTTATTTGCATAAAAGTTATTTTTTTCTTTGTAAATCTCTGACAACATCCCTTTTATCAGAGTTTTGCCAATGGAATGCCTAAAACATGTTATGACTCCTCCTTTAAAAAGCTGAAAATATGTACATACGTATGTTACATATTTTCCCTGAATTGCAGTGTGTGTTAGGCTGGGAGGATCTGCCTCAAGGCCATACGTAGTCCACTTGGCCACTCGTGGGACAATTGGCATCTCCCTAATTTTTTCATATCTTTTGAGTCACTTCTCCTAACAGTAACACTTTAATGTTTCCTACCCAGAGTCCATCCTCCTCTATCTTCCTAACAGAACTCCTCATTTTCTCATATATTTACTCCCAAATTAGTCTATGGCTTTCCCCTGGCAATCATTATTAATCCAGAAATAGGCTTGTGACTTAAGTGACCCTAATTAGGTTGAAGGAAAGATGTTATATTCCATGGCTCTTCCTCGTTTCTCCTCCTCCCCCTCGACCTCCTCCCTACCCACCCCCCCCTTTCTCTTTCTATCTCTCTTGAGGCCAAGGAAACATCCAGTCCCAGTTACCCCTGGCAGCCATCTTGCATCATCTGCAAGATAAATCAGCTGAGTACAAAGCCTGAGAACTGCAACTGGGAGAGAACTAGGTCCTTGATGACAACATTGTATGGCTACTGTAATGTGCTTTACTCTACCTTTGCATTTCTTGTCTTGTGGGACAGATTTCCATATTGTTTTCCTGTAACTTGCAGCCAAAACATTCTAGCTAATGCAAGCCCTAAGACCTGCACTTCTAAGTCAAATATTTCCCTACCAGCTCCATTTAGGCCCTTAGCAGCTTTGACACTGATCTCCAAATACTTCTGCATCTAGATTTTCAGCTGTGAGCCCCTTTGAATCTGGGAACCTCTTAGAGAGGCTGGAGTCTTGAGCTAAAGTAAGCAAGTCCTGAAACTCCCTTAAGATACTCTGGCAGTACTCTCATGTATTCAACAAATCATTATTGAGCACCTACTACATTGCCAGGTATGGTCATAGGCACCAGTGCTTGATAACACTTTTATTGCACATAGGGATCTTTCATAAGGAAAATATTCATGTATGTGTTGCCAACAAGTGTATACATACCTTTATTTTCAGATCTTTCTTTCAAGCCTCATATTCCTCCTTTCCCAGTCTTATTATAACTTACTCAAATGTAGTTTATCTCTAACCGGTACAGAATCCAGGCCTTCCTTTTAGAAAAATCACATTGTTGTCTCCTTCCAGTTCAAACTTCATGGTCTACTTTGTTATGGAAAAGATATTCTAAAGTTTAAAATGAATATCAAGAGCTCCATCTGGGAAGAATGAGGAAAAGTCTACTCCCTCCTCCCTTGTAAAAATAGGAGTTGAGGTGATCATCCTGATTCATTCTATTGAAGTTAACTCTTATCCAAGGTGTAAGGAGCCAATTTCCCTGCACGCCAGAAGGAGCCATACCTTCTGTCCTTTAGGATGTTCTGTCTCTAGACACTTCTCATCATTCCTGGACAGCTAGTGTAAGGAAGTCGGTGCATTCCTTTACATGCAGTGGGACCAGAAATGACCATCAAAGGGAAGAACAACCTCTGAGGCAGGAATTCACAGGCGTGGGTTAGTGGTTCCTGCCCACGTGGAGATTCATCCTTCAACTTTACAGAAAAGGGCGTGATTGATGGAGGGAAGAGTGGTTTATCTTTGCTTGAGCTGGAGCTTTAAAGTGAAAGCAGTACCCCTGAGGCCATTCTGTTGGTAGAAGCAGTAATCATTAAAGACATTTCCCAAGGGAACGGGGAATCGCAGAGTTTTAGGAACATGGAGCTTATTTGCCCTTGGCCATTTTTTCCCCTCCATTGCCAACCCTGGAATTCTTAGTGTTACTTTGTTAAGGGATTCTGCAGGTCCCATTTGCCCTTAACCTACATGGATGACCTCACAGAATCTTTCTCATTTCCCTCCAACAGGAAAACTCTCCTTTGGAGACTAATGGAAATGAATATCCTCAGGAAAAGTGATAACATAAGGAGCTACCAGCACTTCTGCTGTGTCTCCAATAAGGGCAAATAATATGTAAATCTTGCCAATGCCTGCTCTATGAGTTAAGTAACTGACCAAGTACATCCAAACCAATTACCAGCATTGCGAGAAACAGGTCCCTTTGACTTTCTGAGGAAAGTTATGGTTGTTCTTCTACTTGACTAAACATTCTTATAGTCATTTCTTGACAATTACTCAACTGGTTCCTTTAAAATATTATCAAGGTAAAAAAATTTTAAAACACAAACTCAACAAAGCTCCCATTTTCCTATCTAGGAAAATCGTGGAGCTTTTTAATCACGGAGATTTAAAAGGACTGTCTTTTTATGGTCCCCGACTCCATCAGAAGCAAGACATAAGGCAGATTAAGAAAGTTAAATAGAAACGTCAGACACGTGAGGAGGCAGAAGAGGTTGGTATTGTACATGACCTGAGGAAAACGCCTGCCTTGAGGCTCCTGTTGGCTGGAGTGATCTAGGAGGGAGCTGTGAAAAGACCTTGAAGAAGGGGTAGGGGATAAAGAATGACCAGTGAGAGAAAGGGTGTTCTGTCAGGAAAGAAGAGTGTCAATGAAGGCTCCCTGGTGAATTCCCAGCGTCACTGGACCAAGGGTGGGCTGAGCTGGTGTGCTGGTGCCGCTGAGTTGAGTTTTGAATGTGAGATTCAGGTGTTTACGTTGTGTCTTACAAGCACTGGGGAGACATTGAACACTGCGCAGGGGAATACTATGAAGTGTGTGGAATTTTTGACTGTAAATCTGGCAGGTGTGGGCAGGAGGGGTTAGAAGAGGAAGTGATTGCAGAGGCCATAGTGTCCTAAATCAGGATGGTCGTGGTGGGGAGAGCATGAAAGGAGGTAGCAAGATGCTGACAATCAAGCATCTTCCCTGTGGAGACTCACTGAAGGTTTCATATTTCTTCACTACATTTCATAGGGGAAAAAATCTCAATATTGTTTCCAGCAAGTTCAAACTGCAGAACACGATAAGGCTCTGATGTTGTCAAACCTTTTGAAGTGTAATATTAAGAGCTTATCAGTTATATATTCAGTATAAACCAGCATCCTTTCCCTTCATTGCATGTAATATGGATAAGTAAAATGTACATCCTGTGTATGATTTGTGTGTAAGTACATCAATAACAATGTATAAAGAAAACATATCTAAAATTTAATCAGTGTTTCTGATTATAAACTGTATGAATCAGTAAAATAACATAGGGTAGAATTTTCAACATCACAAATCTCAGCGTTACAGATATCAGCCTTTAAATTAAACTTTCGTCATCAAATCAGGTCATAAAATGTCATAGCCTAATTCTCTACTTATGACTGAGGGAGTAACTAAGGAGAGAGAACCGATTTCCCACCTCCCATGCTTGCTTCTCCCTTCACATATCTCTTGATTATAGCAAAAGCCATATTGTGAGTTACATGGTGGCGGAATGAGACTTTCTTAATCTTTTATCTATTCTCACACACATAAATTAGAATGAGGCGAAGGCATTTTAAAAGACATTACTAACTGCCAACTTGTCTAACCCATTTGCTTCATGCCCTGCTCTATGCCCTGATTGGGATCACAAAACCCAAAGAAATATGGAAAGAGTCATCAAACTTGACAGATGGGAGCAGAGAATAAGGAGAGACTCTTCTTCCTTCCTCCCTCACACCCCTCAATGTCACTCCCAATGGGCTGGGCTTCCTCCTCTGTAGGGAAAATTCATTACAAACCTTAAAGAAAATCTTTTCAGCTAAGTTCCCATGTTTAACTCTTTAGATGCAAAAAATACTTTACAGTTAGGGAAATTATTAAACCGATAGCTTCTTAAGGCAGATATCGTGTTCTGTTCATTTAAACATTCTTTTTCTTTGCTCTGTCCCCACAATGCCTACCTCAGACCCTGGCAAATAGCAGGTACTTGATTACTATTTATTGACTTGAGTTTGTGAATCATATCTTCCTAAAGATATAGATTGGAAATATATGAATCAGGTGGATTAATCAGGAGTGAAGAGAATTTTAATAAATTATACCTCTTAGCTTTCAGTTTTAGTAAATAGCCACTGTAAGGGTCTGTTGGAAGAACGTCCTGGGCCATATGTTTTAGACAGTGGCTGATGCTGGTATATCCTTAGAGCCATTACAACATGGATTTGTGGAACTGACAAAATGCAACAGAGGGTGAGTCCTTTATTGAATGGCCCTCAGATGGTTAATTTTGTTTGCTGATGGCAGATACTGAAGCTACAAAAAAGCTACTCTTGCTGTTCAAAGAGCCTTTTCGATTTTTAACTTGACCTGGAGAATTACATGGTCTATGATACATGCAGAGCAGCAGTTATCTCTCCTTATCAACTTCTTTGGTTGGTTTCAACCCATCTTGGCTGAAAGCAGCTCTATTGTAGGTACTTTTTCTGGCTCTAGCTTACATGTGTGGTTCACTGACAAGATTCCTGATAAACTGGAACAGAGAATGAGGAAATGGCCTTTTAAATGATCAGCTGATCATTCACTTCTCTGGGTTTAGTTTCTGCCTGACAGCCTTATTAAAGGAGAGAGTCACACAAAGACAACTTGGGGTTTGTCTCCCGGGTCCTGGTCAAATAAGAATCCTAGACTTTCCCAGCTGGAAGGCCTTTTTAGAGGCTATCTCACCCAGCTTTGCTATTTTAATGTAAGGGGACTGATGCTCAGAGGATTAAATGACTCACCCAATGACATGCAACTCACGTTAGAATCAGGATTAGAATTCAAGCTTGTTCGGGGCTCTTACCTTGCTACTATTTTTGCTGATTGATGTTAGGGAAATCTAGAGAAAAAAAAGAAAACAGAGATACCCTAGTTTTTCCATGGCTTTTTTCCAAGAGTATCATTCTCAGAGGAATTATTATGAGGTTTCTAGGTTTCCTTAGTTAGGCCACTACTTTAAATAGATGGGGTCCTGGAAAAAACACTGACTGTGAATTTGGACTTGGGTTTGAGTTCAGTATATAACCATCTCTGTAATTTATTGAGCACCTATCTTATGCTAAGTATTGTGCATATATTATTTTTATCTTCACAATGAATCTAGAAGGTGGTGTTATTAGCCCTATTTTGCAGGTGGAGAAGCTGAGGCTTAGGGAGGTTAAAGATCTTTCCCAGTGTTGTGCAGGTGTTCAGCTCCACTGTCTGATTGATTCCCAAATCCCCATTCTTCCGCTATACATTACACGTATTATTGTGTCTTCAAGCAAGTTACTTAATGTCTCAAAACAAGTTTCCTCAACTGTAATATGGATTCATTAATATTCTTCCTAGCATTAGTGTAGGATGAAATGAGAAATAATGTATCTAGAGTACCTGGCTTTGGACTTGACACAGAAGACACTCAACAAAAGTCCATTCCATACCTATATTCCTCTCCCCTCTGATTTTTTCAGTAGGATTTATATCCTGAACTATATTGACTCATTGAAAAGAGAAAATGGAAACACTTCTAAGGTGTCAGACAAGGTCAGAAGTGGATTAAACATTCCAGATGATAATCCCAATCTGCCAAAATAACCTAATGGCAAAATTGAAATTGCAGAGAATTGGGCTCCAAGCTTGTTCCCTGTGAGTGAAATAATTGAATCAACCACAGTCAGAGAAAGCACGAACTTGAATTCAGCATCCTAAGTTTAAAATGCAGACAGTGTTTCCAGAAAAATGTGTTCAACATTCAGATGAAATGTTGGACAGTGGATTTTTTTTGTATGTCCCATTTATTGATCCTTCTTGTATGTTCTATACAAAATGAAAAGACGCAGGCATATTCATTTAATAATTCCAAGTACGCATCACAAAGTATTTGACCACTTCTTGAAGCAATATGCATTCTTTTGTACTACACTTCTGAAATTATAGTCTTAAGTACAAACGTGATTCAATTTATAAAAGTTAAGTTTGCATGCAGTACTTCAGAGATACATCTATTGTGTTTAGCCAGGAACTCTTTTTACAGTTGATGGCAATCAAAGAGGTTTATATTAAGAGGATATCAATGAAAAGAAAATACAAATAAAAAGAATATCATGCTTGATTCAGCCCCACAAAGGAGAGTGGAGGACAGATAAGGAAAAATCACAATGATATAAAACAAGATCAGTAAGTTTTCAGAATTAGTAATTGACCTGAGGAAAAATCATTATACAAACCCCTGAATGAAAAGGTGTGTGTTTATGGCTAAAATCTGAGCAGACTGCTTCAGTCTGCTGACTGCTTCATTTAAACATTCCGTAGTCATAGAGAAAGATGACTACCAAACAGAAAGTGCTCTTGTTTAGAAGACTGTAAGTTGCAGGGGGTCTGTTCATATTTATCATTTATAACTTTTTCTATTACATAGCACAGTGGCTTTGCCCATAAAGAGTACACAATAATTATTGAATGAGTGAAAATAAAGAAGAAGGTCTAATATGTGGTAGAAGAAAAGTTTACCAGAGTGCTACTAAATGAAGATTTGACCCAAAATATGCATGGAGCAAGGTTAAGAATTCCAGAGGGTGCTGGTATAAGTTAGTGTCAGTGTGCTGTTTTTTCTGAGGGTAAAACAGGATAGAGAAATTTGCCTAAGCACATTATATGCTATGACGTGGCCTACCTAAGGCATAGCATCCTTTTCCATTCTATTCCAGGGTCTGCCTGATGTTCTTCCCCATGGCAAGAGGTAAATTATAGCTGCCTCATGTGTTTTTAAATAAATTTCCTGTAAAATATTCCAAGACCCTGACTACAAGTTACCAGCCATGTAGTGAATCCTGTACAAGTCACTTGACTAATCAATAGAAATAGAAGTTTCTCTGGAAAACTAAGGGATGTTCCAATTTTGCTTAAACAATGACTTTCTGACTTCAAGTACTTTCAAAACCTTCTATTGAATTAATCAGCATACATTCTCTAATTGAAAATACATTTTTCTTATAATAGGGCAATAATCAGGTTGAGTAGCTTATATACACAGGATTTGCCGTTATAAAAGTCCTCTCTGTTTAGTGAGCTGTAGTTCAGGGTGGCCAAGCTACCCCACCCCAGAAGCACATTGATGCTGTTGGGAATTGGTGTCATCTTCACAGGGCTCCGGATTAGACTGTGATGAGAAATCTGTGAACTTCTTTCCTTGTATGTCCCTACTCCCTCTCTTCCACATTGCAGGTCATCCCCATTTTTACTACTCAGGAATTTTCTCCATCTTCTGGGCACTGCTATGCTGCAGTCTTCCCTGGCTTGGCAGTGGGATTCTCATCCTGTCCCAAACTTGCTTCCACTAAGTGCTGGATGAGATCTCTAGTGAGGCTGGCTCCCAGTGCCTACTGGGCATCAGCGAGCGGCTGGACTCTTCCTTTCTACCTGCATCCTACACAGCAGTTATAGAAAGGAGCAGCCGCAGACCAGAAGCAGAGAAGACTAGCATTACTCAGCTTCCTTTGGAGGGTTCCAAGGGCCTGGGCATAAGGACGAGGAGGAAGCAAGCTTTTCCCCTTTTAAGTTATAAAAATAGAATTAATCTGTTGCACCAGAGGAGGTAATTCATCAAAAGCCATCTAGGGGGACAAACGACTAAGTTTTTACTTACGTTTGAGCTCCAAAATGGCCCAGTGCTTTACAGTCAATCTTTGGTTAATCCTTATCAGAATTGTTAAAAGAGAGGTAGGATGGGGTGCCGGGGTGGGGGGGAAGGAATTTCTTTCTGGAAGCCATAGAGGCATTTAGTTTCCTGTCGCAATGATTCAGAAGTGTTAGTCTTGTCTCCCCAGCTACAGTGCAAGCTCACTGAAGGAAGGAACCATATCCTGGCTGTGGTAGGCAGCATTCTAAGATGGTTGGTGATCTCTGCTCCCTGGGGTCATACCAGTGTCATCCTAATTCCCTCCCCTTGAGTGTGGACAGGACCTGTGACTTGCTTCCAGCCACTATGACAAAGGTGATGGAAAAGAGGAGAGACATTCTTTTTCTGGCCTTCAACAAGCAAACAGCCATGTGTGATCTGCCTAGGGAGGGGACCATTGGCAGAAAACTGTAGCTGCCTTTAGCTCTTGAGAGGGGTCCCCAGCTGACAGGCAACCAATGAAAATACAGAGACTTCAGCCTTAGAATCACAAGAAGATGAATTCTGCCAGCCACTGGAGGGATCCTGGAAATAGATCTTTCCCTAGTCAGACCTCCAGATGAGAACATAGCTCAGCCATCACCTTGATTGTAGCCTTATGAGACCCTGAGCAGGGAACCCAGTGAAGCTCTGCCCAGACTTTTGACCCACAGAAATTGTGAGCCGATAAATGTGCATTGTGTTAAGGCACAGATTTGTGGTAATCCTTTATGCAGGAATAGAAAATTAATACACAGCACATGCCCTATCTCTCCTCCTGTAGTCTCTCCCAGGATGCTGAGTACATCCTAGGTGCTCAATAACTAAACATATCTTGAATGATCCACCAATCATCTTGAAACTTTGTCCTTCAAGATTAGATTTGGGGCCTTTGAGATCTCACTAATTTTATTCACTTTTTTTTTTTTTTTTTTTAAGGTACGTAGGGGCCAATTCAAATCTTGTCTCATCCTTAGAGGGAAAAAAAAGTTACCAAGAAATAAAGTGGTCTTGAAAAATACTTACTACTCCAGGAGTAAACATCAAGAGATATACTGAGATGCAGGTGCTGTGGGAGAACCGGCCAGTGTTCTGGCTGGGAGGGAAGTGTAGGTGTGTTCTCATCATGTTGTCTGGTGATCTGGTTAGGTTTCCTGACACTGAAGAATGGATTGGGGTTTAGGGAGTCTTTCTTTCTACACTACCACCACCCATGTAGGATTTGGGGCGCTGCTGGGGCTGTCCAGATGGGTGAAGGTCCATAAGGACTGAGCAGGATCTCAGGGAACTGACAAAGGTCACTTGTGCTGGGAGTTCACTTCAGTGTACCTGAATGTCCTGGGGCCGCTGAGAGAGCTACGTAATGTTTAAAAAGTAGGAAAAACATACGCATATATGAAGATACTGATACTTAACTTTTTCTGTTCTTCCACAATCTCTTTCTAGACCTGTCCTGGTAACTTTTACTTGCTACTTGAGAGCGTGCGCCCTCGGGCTTGGGGGTACGCCTGGGAGAGTGCAGGCTGCCAGGCACTGGGCCCTTGCCCAGTCTTGGTGTACGCGCAAGCACATGCAACCCCCCTGCTGCCAGGTTCCCCTCCCACCAGCAGCCAGACTGACAGGCCAGAGATGGAGAATCCAGTCTTTGCTTCCAAATGACGTGCCACTCCAGCCCATCGTGGATGGCGACACCACAGAGGATGCAGCCCATGCCGGGATGAGCCCTGTACCTGGATGGGGCATGGGTGAGAGGCTCACCAGGTCAGAGCTCCCGCCAAATGCTTGTGGTGTCGCCAGCTCAGGGCTGGGACAGCCACCACCGTGCCCACAGGGAGGTTCCATGGGGCACAGACAACCCGCCTCCGGCCCTCCCCACACCCACTCCCAGGCCTCCACTGCCGGTGGAGGGCAGTAGAAATTGCTGAAAGATGAGAAGACAGAGGTTGGGGAAGCCCAGGGCACCCATTTCTTCACTAGGGAGTGAAGAAATGGGTGTCCGGGAGCCCATCCCAGAGAGGGTGGGAGACAGGTGGCGGGAAGTGAGACCGCACGTGTGAGTCAAGGCTCCAAGTCCCCAGCACATGCTCTGTTGTCCCGGCAGCCTTCGCTGGCAAAACACATTAAACAAAAAAAAAAGAATTTTAAGGCAACAGTAGCCCAGCATGAACCATGAAGTGTAGGACCTCTCTAAGCTCAGGGTCCTGCGTGACTGCACTGGTCACAGGCCCGTGAGGCCTCTGTGGCCTGAGGGGGACACAAGACAGGGCGAGGGCAGTAGAAATTGCTGAAAGATGAGAAGACAGAGGTTGGGGAAGGCCAGGGCACCCATTTCTTCACTAGGGAGTGAAGAAATGGGTGTCCGGGAGCCCATCCCAGAGAGGGTGGGAGACAGGTGGCGGGAAGTGAGACCGCACGTGTGAGTCAAGGCTCCAAGTCCCCAGCACATGCTCTGTTGTCCCGGCAGCCTTCGCTGGCAAAACACATTAAACAAAAAAAAAAGAATTTTAAGGCAACAGTAGCCCAGCATGAACCATGAAGTGTAGGACCTCTCTAAGCTCAGGGTCCTGCGTGACTGCACTGGTCACAGGCCCGTGAGGCCTCTGTGGCCTGAGGGGGACGCAAGGCAGGGTGCTGTGTGGGGGTGTTCTCTGCACTGATTCTGCTCCTCTCTCTATGGACCCTTATGTCCCTTCTCTGCACTCCCTCCATCCCATGAGTTTTCATATGCCCTTGGGGGTGGGCATGAAGCTGCAGGAGAGGCTTCCTCCAAACCATGCCTTGAGTCTTCTTTTCGGAGCATCAGATGCCTTTTATCTACTTTACTGTGGCAAGACACCCACCCCTGAGGAAATCGATTCTTCATAGTCCAGCTAAAATGGGAGGAAAGCCCCAGGGAAAAAGGAAATACTTGGAATGGAAAGCTTAAGTTGTTTAGTGTATCAAAATTAATTTTTCTACCTATAGGATTCCTAATACTTTACCAGGAAAATCCATGTCTCTGCATGCACGCAGCATGCTTGTGCATGTATGCAAATGAGGAGCTTTGCTGAACAGGTCAAGGAATGCATAATAAACACACGTATTTAAATGTGGACTTTAATGTCACACAGGGTATCCTTTATGAATAGTTACTACTCTTGGAGAAGGCCTTCAGTGAGTCCAGTAAGCCACATTCTGCTCTAATTGACCATAATAATATATTTCTTTAACAAACACCTAATCTGCACAGAACTGAATCCTGGGTCTCTACCTGCTACTTCACTTCAAGCAAAAAGGTTTGATACATAATCAAGGAACACGATTTGATTTTCAAAGGCCATTAGGGAAGGCAGTCCACAGAATAATCCCGTTAATATTTCTGCTATTAAGATATCTGTCTCCTATATTTGGAATACCCAGAAAGAATGGAACCTCAATATTTAAATGTCTCACGGAAAAAATATCTGACAACTGGAAAATGTCTTAAAAGCCTATAAAGTCTGGCGCTGGATAATCAGAATCAGCTAACAGAATTCATTTTTATTAAAGCATTTTAAATGATCAAGTCACTGATGCGTTTTAACACCATAATGGCATAATACCCTTGCCTCAAATCTTCAGAGAGGCAAAATGATCACCGATTAAGCAAGTTCAACTGCACACAATGTTTTCATAAACATAGGAATATTACTCCATAAGAAAGACTTCTGGTATGAATGATGAGATTTTGAGAAAGTACCATTTTGGTATAAAATGATCTAGTTGCCTGTGGTTATAAATTACCTTAGGCCCAGTTCTCTTTCCCCTCCTCCCCACCCCCTCCACCCCCCAGGCTCACTTTCTGCCTGATGACAAAGGGAGTTCTGAGCATGGAAGAAATGAACCAAGTGATGAGATGAAGGAGAATCTACCCTCCATAGTTTTTTCTTCTTCTTCCCTCTCCCCATTTTGTTACATGTGATAACTGACAGTGTGGCAGGAAGTAATCCACAGAGAGGGCACAGACACTTGAAGCTAAGAGACAACAACATGTGCGGCCAGGAAGTAATCTGAACTTTCAGCTTTCATTCCAGCCTAACACTCATCCTCCTAAGGATGAGAAAAGAAGAGAACAGCCATACTTCACACTCTCCAGGAGAGCTGAGGTATCTAAGGGCCCGACTTGCAGCCTTGAGGATATGGGACGCTGGGACAATGTAATCAGTATTATCCAGAAGAGGCATGTGACTCCCGCGCCCCCTCTAGAAGGCATTAGAATAGAGCAACCTCACTGGAAATTGGGAGGAAGAGACTCATTTGCATGGGAAACCCCAGCACAACTGTCTCAGCACCGCTGTTCTATCAGCCCCTTGTTGTAAATGCAGAATATTGGAAGGTTGCAGGGTCTTTTTTAGGCTGTGGAGGACTGACTCAACACAGTGGCATGGAAAGGCAGGATAGCAGAGGTTAAGAGTGTAGATTCTAAAATATGACACACCCTGGATTCAAATCCCTCCTCGATCTTGGACAAGTCATGGAGTATTGAGCAAGTCACTTAACTCCTCTAAGATCACTTCACTCATCTGTAAAATAAGGCTGCTGAGAATACCTTTTTCATGGAGTGCTGTAAGGTTTCAATAGTTTACATAAAGACCCCACTTGCTGCCTGGCACGTGGTAACAACTCGATTCATGGTGGCTCAATATCATGACCACAAATGATTTTTTTTTAATACAAAAATCTATTTATTTCTATATGAACAATTGGAAATTGAAATTAAACCACTTACATTAACATCCAAAAAAAACCATGAAATACTTAGCTAAATCTTTTTTTTTGAGTTTTATTTAATTTATATTTTTTTGTACAGCAGGTTCTTATTAGTTACCTATTTTATACATATTAGTGTATACATGTCAATCCCAGTCTCCCAATTCATCCCAACACCTGCACCCCACCCTCCACGAATGATTTTTTAAATAATTAATGATATGTTGTCCACATATTCTTCTTTACAAGCCCATCAACCCAGTAGGACAGGGTCCTGGTCTTTTTCAAGTGTTTTGTAAATGGTCCTGTACATCTGTGGTGATTTAAAAATAATAAAAATGATAAAAATGCATGTGTAATCACTTCGCAGCCAAGCAGACAACTTAAAGTTTTCATAGCATCAAAGTCATTACGAGGGAATTGGGGTCTTGATATTATCTACATGCTGCCTAGCTGCTCCTTCCAGCTGTCGTCGGTGCTCTCCTTATTTTTTCTCTTTCATTTTTCCCACATTATTCCACCTCTAGGAGCAGGACTTAGCAGCTGGAGTCACCATAGGACCTGATTGATGGCTGCAGGACCCAGATGGCAGAAGCTTGAAAATGTTTCTGGCAAATACCTCTACAAGCTGGAGTGTGTGTGCGTGTGTGTGTGTGTGTGTGTGTGTGTGTGTGTGTATACTCTTCCCTTTTATTGGCACTTGAGCTAAATGCCCAGCAGCCGCTTCTTGGCTGGGTTCCATTCAAACTACAGTTGGCGCCTGTGAAAATGGCTTTGGCTCCAATATCTTATGTGTGACTGTCTATCATGAAGAATTTTCCCACTGCTGATAATTTCTATTTTTATGAATACTTGAAAATACATGTCTCACGTAAGAGTTCTGACCTCCTTTTATCTTTCCAGTGAAAATTCTTTCATAAAGAAGTATCATCTCTTTTATACAATTATGTTTTGTGAGGGGCTATTTATAGCACTGTGAACATTAGAGAACATAGTATTCCTTTTGACTTTCAGAAAAATTGTTAAGCATCAAATTGCATGTCAAGGGAAAAATGATCTCGTGGAAAAATTAACAGGCCTCACTATTTTCCACTGCCTCCTCACAGCCCCCACTTGCAAATATATAGAGGATGGGTAGTCATTACCCTCCAATAAAATAAAACTAGCATCAAAACTAAAACCATGGGCTTCCCTGGTGGCACAGTGGTTAAGAATCCGCCTGCCAATGCAGGGGACACGGGTTCGAGCCCTGGCCCAGGAAGATCCCACATGCCGCGGAGCAGCTAAGCCCATGCGCCACAACTACTGAGCCCACGTGCCACAACTGCTGAAGCCCGCGCACCTAGAGCCCCTGCTCCGCCACAAGAGAAGCCACCACAATGAGAAGCCCGCGCACCGCAACGAAGAGTAGCCCCCGCTCGCCGCGACTAGAGAGAGCGCGCGCGCGGCAACAAAGACCAAATACAGCCAAAAATAAATAAATTTTGAAAAAAAAAAAAAAACTAAAACCATGCCTTACCTCCTTTAGTGCAATAAGTATGCTGCTGAAAGAGGGACATTTTAAATACTTTGAAAGAACTAGAGAATTTGCTTTCCAAATGGAAACTCGTGGTAAATGCTTTCTGAAAGAAATGAGGATTATGGAGGTGACTATCCAGAACCTGATATATGTGGTTTATTAATTGGGATTTTTTCATACTGCCTATCCTTAAAGCTGGGGTCACCTCTAAAAAGGCTGTCTGTTCTATGACTTCAAAATCTCTCAGTTTATCCATGAGCATTCTTTGTAGACATTTTCTCCCTCTTAGCTGTCATTTATGTGATTTTCAGAAACAGTAAAATTTTCATGTTACCTGGAAATTGAAAATATACTGAACCAAAATAAGAACTAATGTGTCTCTCCAGAGCCATCCATTTAAATGTCGAGAGTGTACTCCACACTGTAGCACGTGTACAAAGGAAGAAAGGCAATCTCAAGCTTTGGGAATCCTCAAGTAAGGAAGAAGTTTCTTTAAAAACTATAGCTAAGGCAATGAGTAAATATTACAGACTTGCTCATATTTCTTAAGTATGGGGAAAACAAAAGATATCGAGACTTTCTCTAATATGAATTTTAAGAAGTTTGTGCAAGAAGTAAAAGAAGTCTCTCCTGGAGACCTGGCAGGTCCTGTATCCAAGGAAGGTTGAGATCAGGGGCTGGGGTGATTCACTGTGTGGAAAGAGCACCTGTGAAACTGTTGGCACTAATCCTAGAATCTGGAAGCTGAATCTCTCTGATGAATCGTGATTCAAATATGTGAATGCTTATGGTGGCTTTATTTGTAATCTCCAAGAACTGCAAACAACCAAAATGTCCTTCGGTCTGTGGTTCAGCAGTACAATGGAATAATACTCATCAATAGAAAGGAATGAACTATTGATACACACAACAATGTGGTTGAATCCCAAATGCATTCGGCCAAGTCCAAAGGCTGTGTACTGTGTGATTCCATTTATATGGCATTCTGAAAAAGCAAAACTTCAGGGGCAGGAACCAGATTAGTGGTTGTCAGAGGTTGGGGCTGAGGGAAGGGATTGACTATAAAGGGGCATGGGACAACTTTTTGGGGTGATGGAACTGTTCTATATTCTGGTTGTAGTGGTAGTTATATAATTGTATGCATTTGTCAAATCCTGCAAAATTGTACGGTAAAATAAGTGAATTTTGCTGCATGTAAATTATATCTTAATAAAAATATTAACAACCTATTCCATTAAAAAATGAAATGATAACTAAGCTAATTATAAGTTTGACAGTTATATTTATAAAGAGGCTTTATAGATACTTTCAGTATATTAAAAAGGGAGAAAATGGATTGCTTAAAAATAAATCCTAATTCAGACTCTTAGTACATGCCTGTCTTTCTAGCAGAGTATCTCCTTCTGATCTCAGTGGTGGTAATGACTCTCAGCCTGGCATGTATTGCTGGGGATTTAACCAAGACACTTCCTATGTTCTGAGTAGCCATGGGGCAGAGTTTTGCATAAGCCCAAGAATATCTAGACACAGTCCCAAAGACTCAGAAGGGTTCCAGACCACTGCTGGGATGAGCAGGATTCCCCATGTGAGACTGACTGTGCCTGGGTATCTATTTTGGAGGGGTTAGTGGGACATAAGCAGTGAAACTGATCTCTCAGGTTTGGGAACCACTGGTGCCAATCAATTAATTTAATACTTATCCTAAGATGTGGGAGACCCAGGGATAGGCACAAAAACTTCCTTTTTCTGGGTGAGATCAGGTTAAAATAAACCAGAAGGTCAGGCCTGAATAGGAAAGGAAAAGGAAAGATAACGTACAGCCTTGGGAACATGTGGAAAGCAGGAGAAGTGTCATCTGCTCATTGATGTTATCTGGTCAGGCCATGGTAGGAAGTAGAAATATTTTTTTTTTTTCATATTCCTGATGTGTGTGTGTGTGTGTGTGTGTGTGTGTGTGTGTGTGTGAACAGTCAAGCTGTCTCTTGATTCCTGAAGGCCACGTCCTTAATCCACTGCCCTACTGGTTAACACAAACTGTCTATGGCCCTACCCTAATGTAAGGGCCTAAAACAAATTTCTTGAGTCCTCTAAGTGTTTCAGACACCACATTCTGATCTGAACACCCATCTTAGGCCCTTATCTCTGAAGGGACATATGAGCACATCTCTGTCATGGTGTAAACCAATTACTCTTTCATCTAGTTTGGTTCTTCTTGGCATCTTTCTGCCAAGTACACACACATTCAAGTAAGAGAGGTCACAGGGCCCAGTTGATTACTAAAGTTCCTGCAAATTGATTAATTCAGGACTTCTTCATTTCATATATAACTGCTTCAGAAATCCAACTGGCAATGGTCATTGGGATTTCCCATTCAAGTAATCTGTCTTTCTAACATAACCTCCCTATTCAGACCCCTACCTTTCTGTAAACCTCCCAAGTCAATACAATAAAAACAAGGATACATAGTCTTCCGAAGAAATTGCAAGTGCTTCGATGAGTACATCAGAATCGTTTGTAATTAGCTCAGTAATTGGGGGGCATGCATGTAAAGTAAACGCTGCTAAAGTGATTTTTAATGTACTTGGAAAAACAGTTTGCCTTTCCTCTGGAGTAGGCTGGGCAGTGTTCTCTTCAGTCCTGTTGACACTATTAATTTGCTTTGCAATCTCCATCCCTCTCCCCGCTTTTCCCCCAGCACTACTGCAAACAGAAGCGAGGAAAGCCAGGCTTGGAGAGCTCTTGTGGAGAGAGCCATTTGCTCTGGCTCAAGCAAAAAGCAAGGCCAATCAGCCTGAAATCTGAATTTTTCAGACACATAATAGACCCTTGGCTTATCAAAGCCTCTTATCTGATTGGAAAAAAAATCAAAGGTAAACTTCAGGGCTCATGGAATTAAAAGACAAATGAGATGTCATAATTATCAAAGTGGCTAATTTAGAAAATTAAGCTGTTCACATAGGTGACATAATTGCTTGTCACAATCACTCGTTTCTCATTAGCTTCTTCCATCAGCACCTACAGGCTGCAGAACAGACTCTGGCCTTGCTCAACAGTCTGGGTGTTCTTTTGTGGTTGAACATCACATTGTTTCTCTCATGTCCTATAAGTAATGCATATTTATTAGAAGGTTTATTCGAAGAACAGTTTTAGAAATACCAATCTTTCACAATTTGGTATTTGGTCATATTTTAAATTTGTTTGTAACCAAACATTCTTTTGAAATAATTAGTTAATTATCAAGAAAGGTTTTATGGAGTTGATTTAACATATTAATAGTCTGTGGAAAGCATTAAGCGTTTTGATATACGTAGTGATATTAAAAAAAAAACAACCTCAGAGGTTAGGTAGAATTTGTCTTTCATTGTCTTCGCAAATTCTGAATAGAAGGAAAAGAAATATATTTTTAAGGCATTAGTTTGTTTTATTTGCCTAATATTTTATTATTTGATTTCTATAGATCCAGCCTAATAATAAATTCCCTATAAGACAGTTGTTTGTAAGACTGACAGAAATACTGTTTATGTGTCAGCAAGTTCAGAAATTATTAAGGATAATGTCTAAGAAAGGAAACGAGTCTTGCTTGCTATGTGCTTCTAAAGCATGCCATTGTAAATGGGTAGGTTAAGCACTTTGGATTAAAATCATGAGTATGAGATTGACTCTGATCCTACTGTCTTGTAAAGATGTAGAACATGGCTGGCAGGAGTTACAGAAGGACTACATTGATGTAATTCATTTGAAGAGATAGCCTATCCTGAACGCATACAATGAAGCCGTCATCTGTATGTTTCTGGACTGTTCATGTAGCTGTTGTGTTTTGATTTCACTAACATTGAATTAGTGAGGTAATTGTGCTACAGGAGCTATTACAGTTATATACTAAAAGCCATAAGTTCAGAAAGAAAAAGAAAAATCCAATCCAATCTCTAAATGTATGAGGTTTCTAAACTTTGCCTTTATATATAACTGAACCTGAAGCGGTAGTATGTACTCAGAGGACCTATAGACATAGAATTTTTTAGAGAATTTATTCCCCAAAGAAATAGATACAAGTCCAATTATGTTGTTATGTTTGTTCCCTTGACACTCATGGGTGGAATCACTGGCAAGAGGAGTGGCCCACTAGATACTCTAACCAGACAAGCCTTAAGACTAAGACAGGAAAGGAACGGAGTACGGGCAACTTGTCTAATCTTTCTTTGTCCACTATTCTCTTCATGCTCCAGTAATACAGCAGAGCCCTGGGGCTGAGTTTGTTATGGGTTTTTGAATAAGAAGGTGTGCTAGTTTGTGGCAGAGTAGACATTGGGGTAGAATTCACACAGGAGGAAACAGATACAGAAAGACTGAGAGAAGATGGTCTCATGAAGGGCAAAATGGTAGTGGACTGCCATGAGGCAGGACAATCAATGGCAAAATCTTGCAGCTGTCCTAAGGGAGAGCTGAAAGCTAAGGGGACACCTGCCAGTTTTAGATGAGAACAACATTTGGCTATTTTCAGCAACTTGACCATTCACTCGACTCATCATTTGGACTTTCCGTGGAATTTGAGTGCAGAGATTTTCAAATCGTGCTCTGTGGTGTCCTAGGCATTTTGTGTAGGGAAGGCAAGATAGGCAAAGCTCTAATTCTTCCACCTCCTCCTGCTTCAGTCAGCACAACCGTGATTTCATCTGTTTTACACAGTAGGCTTCTATTTAAAGTTACGTCTGAAGATAGATTTCATGGCTAAAGATATTTGGAAGACTCCTGGTACAGTGAGTAGGCCAGTGTACACTTGAAGATAGTATGCTTGAGATAGTAAAATAATAATGGTACTGCATAAGAGGTAATACATCATCTGTGTTTCCACCCAATGGACCAATCTGTTGTCAGCTCAGAGTTACTCTTTGTAATCGTCATTCTACAAATATTTATTAAGTTCTCTACTAATTACTCTCCCCTCAGGTCAGCCTGAGGCCACCTAACACATCATCTGGGAACTTGAGTTGCTCATTTTAGCTATTGCCGTGGTTGCAGTTAGACTGTTTTTCCAATCTCCCAACCAGAAACCATTATTTCTAGCTTTTGACCTTTCCTGGGATGCGTTGTTAGCAAACCTTGGCTTCATTCGCACCTGTGATAAACTAAAATTATATCGTAACAGAAATGAGGAAAACTAGAGAGGGTCTGTCTTCTGATAACAATTTCAGGTGGCAGCAACAAAGAAAAGAATTTGGGGATATCTCAGTATTTTAATATTTACAACATGGATCATGGATCTTGTACCTGATACTAGGAAGATTAGGAAATGTGTGTTGATTCCGTGATCACTGGGACATTGTTAAACAACTTTCTCAAGTTACACAGATAATAAGTGACACATGGGATCTAAACACAAGTCTGTCTGAACCAGAAGTCTGTTCAGCACACTAGTTACACACCAAGCATGGTCTGTAGCCCCTTGCCTGTCTGCAAAGGGAAGAGCCCAGGAATTAGGAGTCCGCATTTGGACATTTTCATGGTAACTTGACAGAGTAGTTTTATACGTGTTGAACATAATAGTAAAAAATGGAGCGGTGTAAATTGTATGCCTTTGCTTTGTTTTTTGTATATTAGTAATACACTTACATTGTATTTTATGAAAAGTATCTGTATGTGACAGGTTGGAAAACAAAAGCCAAGAAAAAACCTAATCTGCTCGATAGATCATTTAAGGGGCATTGCACTGCACCAAACTGTCCCTAAATTTTAGCTCTCCAAATAAAATGGATGCAGGACAGAAAAGGAGTGGTACCACTGTCAGCCCACACCTTCTTATCTTCTCATCTAAGGATGACATGAATTCTCAATGGCTTGGCTCAGTTTTGCTATTGAATCATTTTGTACCCAAGCCTAAGAACTTTCCCACAGCCTTCTCCCCACTGGAGGGCTGTGTCAGTCCTTGTCTCCAAGCTCCCAGCTCTTCTTCCAGCCTAATCAACTTTATCTAAGAGCGGGTTTAATTAGTTTCCTCTCAGAATTGGTTGAAATAAAGAGAGGCTTTCTAATGGCCTGTTCAGGGGCACCCCCTGAAGAGAGATCAAATTTATTTATGATGCCCTTTGGCTAGGTGTTTGATTTCCTGGACAAAACATCACTTGAGTCTTTAAAGGTTTGTTTTTAGGTGTTCTATAGCTGGCCTGAAGCCATGTTCTCTTAAATAGTGATCAAAGGCACAGATAATACAAGTCAGTCAATACAAAGTGTGTTCTATTTAAACATATTGCTTGGAACTTCCTTTTTAGTTTTTAAAGGGCCGTGTATTGGAGACAGTTACAAACAATTCTACTGTACCGTAATTATGTGCATTTTAATTTATCTATCTTATTTTCTCTCTTGAGACTCAGAAAGGACTGCCCCGAACCAAATTTATTTACTTACTTAAATAACAAAATCATTAGGACTTTAAGTAATATATGTGGTAAGACATATTGTTACAATAGAAGTGCAGCTCTGTCATAATTATATCCAAAAATTAGAAACCATAATTCATGAGGCTTTTGTTTATCAAAGGTGGCCATGTTAAAGACAGGTTTCTTAGCAACTAGAAATGTCCCTCTGTTTACCGCCAAACTCCTACGTTTGGGAGAAAATTGTTAAATTGTCTCTTGGGTCTCCTCTTACAGGGTTGCCACTGTACAGTTTAAAATGATCACAACGAGTCATTGTTTTTAAAGCTGTACTACTAAAATACATTTAGTTGTTATCCAAAGTCAGACTGATATGACAAGAAATAAACTTACCACTTTAAAAGGATCAATTGCTCCTGCAAATTAAATCTATCCTAAGTAGCATTTTCCTGGCTGTTGCTTGTTCTTGGTGTACATCTAGTCCTGCCAAGGCATCTGCCCCTGTATTATTTTCAAAATAGAGTATTCAAGATCCCAACAGAAACTGTCTCGTCACCTCTCTACTGTAAACACTGGTCTTTTGCCAACAATGAATATACAAACCAAGCAGAGTTGCTTGTGATTTCGTGTTAATGTAATAATCTTCATTGGATTTTCCTTATCAGAAACTTCTCGGAGAATCAAAGGGGTTCTGTCAAATTCTTGTAGGCAAAACTGCACATCACTAGATTCAAGAGGCCCAAGCATAGGTTATCCAAGGGGTTATTGGACCCATTTTTGAAATACTTTTTACTAATTAAAGGAATGATTCCTCAGGTGCAAATGAAAACAAGATTATAAAGATGGAGAATTCACTCAAAATAAACAAAATCTTTAGCAGTCATGAAACAATCTATTTAAAATTTCCTTTCAAACTGAGATTATACTTAATGAGTCTATGTAGAAATATTTTCTTGGTCCAAAGCTATTTCTTTTACGAAATGGAAGCTTAATATTGAGTTACCTGGAACTATCTAAGGCAAGGAAACTTACTTAAGTAAGTATCTCATATGGAACTGATGTTGGTGAAAAAGAAAACCTAGCAAGCTCCACAAATTGTGACCAGGTTTTCCACTGAACTCACTCGGAATCCTCACGATAGAGAAGTCTTTAATTCAGGACTAGATTCGTTAAGTAAATGCATATCGACTAAGCAGTTGGCTAAGTTCACATATATGTAATAATATTTACCTAGTACCTCTTGTGAGCCTTATTCAATGGCTCTTCTCCCCAGAAACCAAAATGGACTGTGGCCAAAGTCTCTAGTCTCTTTTGCAAAGTTCTTTGGATTCTATACTTGTGGCATAGGGATAAGTAACTCCTTCTATGATAATTAGACCTCTTGAGTATGAGAGCTGTGCTAGGTTCTCAGACTTAATAAGTAATTTCCAAATTCTATTGTATAACACTTCTTCTCTGTTACTGATCATTGACCCTGTGGTTGGAGGTCTTCTGCTAGTGTCATCTTTCTGCTTGTACCGCTCTCTCCCTGTGTATCCTTGCTCCCTCTAAGGCCTTGTACCCCATACAGAAAGGCAAGCACTGCTCTTTGCCGTTTTTATTAAACCTCTTGTCCCTTCCCATGTACTCATTTCTTGAACCCATTGCTGGCTAACCACTGGGCTGTGGTAAGTTGAGCTCCTTATTCATTGCCCCAAATTTGAATTCATTTCTAGAGGTCACCACTTTTCCGTAGAGCGCTCTGACTCCTCAGGATTACGCCTTGCTCATGTGAGCACTGTGGTAGGCAGCATAATGATCCCCTCCATTGATCCTACCCAGGGCCTCCAGAAGAAACAGTCCTGTCGATGTTTAATTTTAGCCTGGTGAGACCTGTGTCAGACTCCCAACATACAGAAATGTAAGACGGTAACATACCAAGTTTGTGGCAACGTGCTATGGCAGTGATAGGACATTCGTACAAGTCCTCTAGGCTCTCTATGCTGGGCAGCAGCAGGCTGTCAGGGGCTCACTGTTTCTATGCTGGTTCTGGCCCTGCTGCTGTCTATGGCTTCCCTAGCTAAGGGGACATTTCGCTAGACCTACTTTTGACCTTGGCGTTTTGGGTTCAGGTAGGAAAAAAATGTTTCCCAGCAAGATTCTGTCTCCCTGAATAAACAGACCCCTTTCTAAATAAGCTTTGTCTAATTTTCTCCCATTAAAAACTGCCCCCTTCCCTCCTTACACGGTAATGAACAAATGCTTGGGCTTGATCCATAAAAGCTGCGGCACGTATCTAAATTGCAGTCAGCCTGGCAGAAAAGTGTGTCAGAACTCTTCAATCCTTCACTTCCTTCTCACTCCCTTATACGTATGTTGTAAAAGCCAAATGATTTGTTGAAAATATTAAAGCAGGCACTGTGTGCATTGGTGTTGTTAAAAATGTAATTCAACAAATTCATTATCTGGCCAAAAAGGTATTAAGCACAAACTATGTCTTGAAAAGATGAGAACATATTCATGTCCCTTAATAATTTTCTGATTTAAGAGAGGACTAGAAAGTCTGCAGTATTTGTTATTATAATCACATACTGAGACATATATATACATTTATTAACTATTTAGCAAGTATTTATTAAGCACTCACTACAAGTGTGGGAACATAAAGGCATACAAGATGATCCCTGCCACTTACTGATGAGGCTTTAAACCCAGGATTCCTTCCTGAAACCTTGTATCCAGCCAAGGTTCTTAAATTTTTCTCTGCCATGGTCCCTTTTGACAGTTTGATGCTGCCTACGGGCCCCTTCTCAGAATGTTTTTAAACTCATAAAGTCATATACATAGTACTGCAAAGGAAATCAATATTAAAAACACATAATTGCAATATGGAAGATACATGCCTCTTTACTAACACATTTTATAACAAGATCTAAGGAAACTTTGATCAGTGACATCATAGGTACTGCAAATACTACTGTGATTTGTTGCCAGCACTTGTAATGGAAGAAAAGGCTAAATTTCAATACGGGGAAAATAAAGATGTAATTATTTTCCCACCCATGTTTAAGAACCCCAATTTTAGTTATGTATCCCTGCTCTAAGTTAATGCCAAAGAACAGCTTCAAAAAAAGTGGATCTTAAAATGTTAGTCCTAAATCTGGATACACTTACTGTATGTTTTTTCTAATTATTAATTTTAATTTTGATGGGCCACCACTTCTTTTCTCAAGTACACCATGTTCTTCTCTGGGGAAAAAAAAAAAAAGGAATCTTTAGAGGAAAGAAATCATATCTGTAAAAGGAACAATGCACTCTTGTCTGTTTGTTTATTTATTTATTTGTTTATATCCCACCTTGTTCTAGAAAGGATTTAAGACGGCTTGTTCCTGTCTAAATTCCTAGAACCTGGTTAATTAAGTCTTCTGAAAATGTACATTAAAATGCAGTAACATTATTTGACAAATGGGACAAAAGTATTATCATCTTTTGAATAATTATGTGATTGGGAATGTCTACATCATATTTATCTAATCTGCAATTAAATCATTTATATATGCAATTAAATCATTTGTATCTGCAATACATAAGTTCACATCATCAATAACAGGAAATGTGGCCAATGACCAAGTTTGTTGCAAGAACAAAATAGCCTGTGTCAGGAGGAAGGGTCACCAATGATGTTCTGATTGAAATGCTGACAAATTAAACAAGGGCATAACTCATTTTTTCAGCTAGCAAGTGACACAAAGGTTGCCACACTGAACTGGCACTATTTTGTTACTCTTTTCTGCATATTCTATAGCACACATTTGCCTAGTGGCACCATCACTGTTAATCACTGAAGTAATGGCTTTCTAGATAGTTTCTAATGTCTCTTGGGACAAGTGTCTACTTTAGTGCGTAAACCTCAATTAACAATACTACCATAAATTTCCACCTGCAATTTCACTCCAATTCAAAAAAATTCACTATACACCTAACATGCGCAAAGTTCTTTGCTAAGGCACGTGTGGCAGTACGACTATTTGTCTACAAACTATAGGGTCTACAAGACAAGTCTCTTTCTTTTTATTATCTAAATAAACAAGTCTGACTCTGAACTCCTTACCTATAAATGCAGTATTAGAGCTCCATCTCCATCTCTCTTTAGGTCATATAAAAATCCAGAAGATTTACATGGTGCCCAGAACATCAGGAACCTCTGAGCTATCCAGCCAACACTGGTATTAAAACCAATGGAGTCCTTGAGTTCTGGCAGCTCTCTGATGCCATGTTTTGTGTGGGTCACAGGAGACTTTTCAGAGGATGGAAGGCCCCATTTGATGTCTAGGTCTGGATTCCTGAAGTGCACACACAGCCATTTCCTTGAGAACTTACCACTTCCCCAAGGTTCTGACACCAATTAATGCGAGAGCCTATCCCTTCCCCCTTTCTCTCCTTTTACAACCTTCCTCTTTCTTGCTGCCCTCCACGACGTACATATTGTCACTGATGAGTTTAGGCTTGTACGGAAGAACAGAGGTGCTGTTGACTCCAGGCAGCTTCAGTGTTCTCCCCCCATGGCAATAACCTCTCCCTCAGATAGGTCCCTTTCCCACTCTCCAGAAAAAGGAATGCAAAACCTTCTTAAGGGGGAGGTGGGTAAAAAACAGAGTCAGAACAAACACAAATCAATATCTCGATAAATCAGTCTGTCCTCTTAGAAGATGTGACTTTGGCCCATAAGGAGCCGGTAAACTAGGCTTTTAAATCCAGACATTCTGAAGTCTGATGAGGCTGAAAAAAAAAAAAACCAACATAATCAAAAGAAGGTTTTATATTCCAATAGGCTGAATTAATATATTTCTTTTCATATGGTGTTTGGTGCTTATTAAATTCTCAATTAAATTAATAGGTATCTGATAAACGTTCTTTGAGGCTAATAGTAAAAAGCTAATAAATTAAAACTCTATAGAACTATAATTTTATTACTATTGTTAATAACATGTAACATTTAAGCCTGTGTACATTAGAATGCTTAGATAATTTTTATATACTAAACTGCATTTTAAGGTAATTCTTTTTCCACTCTTTAATTAGGAACATGTAACAAATGTTCACTAAATTATAACACCATCAGAAGGAGAGAAACTTAATGTTTCAGTCTATACAACCTTCCTGAGAATAAACATATAATTTCCAGTGACTTGTTGGAAATATTGATGAGAGTTTGTGAATCCTGATTATTCATTTGCAGAGGAAACCAGGTTGCAATCATGTTTACAGAGTGCTTACTCTGAGTTAACTGTTGTGCTAAGTGACTTATGTAATGATTTTATTTCAGCCTTGCCAGAATTCCCACTTTTTAGATGTAGAAACTGAGGTTGAGACAGGCCAGATGATGTGCCCACCATCGGTGGTGACTGAGGTTGCAGAGTATCGACTCGGAAGGACGTGGCGAGGCAGTATTGTTTGGGTGCTGGGAATTAGTGGGAGCCAAAGCTTTAGGGCGGCATTTGCAGGCAAGCATTCTGTTTCAGCTGAAGAGTAGAGGCTTATTTAGGGTGGCAGTGGCTGACGGAGTTTATAGGGCTAGAGTCACCACCCCTCCTCAAGGCATCCATTGGAACCATCACGATCCACGGTCAGAATTTAAGTCCAAGAGAGTCCGATTCTGGAACGCCTGCCTTTAACCACTGAGCTGTACTGAGAGGCACGGCCCATCAGAGATCACAGCTCCCGTCTCTCTTTTCACAGCCTCAGCTCCATACCCCAGGACGTTAATCCCCCGCGCTGTTCCAGGCACTGTGTTGGGCTAGGGACACAGAAATAGAGAAGGTAACCTGTGAGACTGACCTACAATGAGGCCCTGTGGGAACTCCCACAGGATGGGGTTCAAGTAAGTCTCACCTTATCCCAAATTCTGGGTCATGTTGAAATGTATTATAACATAAACCATTAAAATGGTTTCTCTTTTCCTCGTTGAGGCAGCCTTGTATCTGGAGCCAGATTGCTTGCGTTCAAATTCTAGTTCATTGTCGAGTAGTTGTATGACTGTGGGCAATGGACTCAACTTCCTGGTGCCTCTATCTCTTCATTTGTATACTGGGGACCATAGTACTCCCTACCCTGTAGGGCTTTACACAGATTGATTAATTATGTTTTATCTATCTATCTACTTAATGTGTAGCTATAAACATTTACATTATCTGATAAACCTGATAACTTAGGTTTGCCTAAGACAGATGGTTTCAGAGTACAGCAGAAGGAATACGTATCTCAGAGCCTTGATTTTCTACCAGTCAGCACACTGCAAACGTTTAGCGTTTTGAGACCTTGTGGTCGCCTTGGTGTAGCAGCGACAAGAACCTCTTCATACAACACCTGCTTTCCTTTCTTTGAATAATAATTCATCCTTCTTAGCAGTTATATGAACTGTCATATAAACCTAAGTGACTTGAACAGTTACATATCTAAACTCATTTTTACAAGTAGAAAATGACATCCTCCTCACTGACATATGTTGAAAATATTGGCACAAACTTAGGAAGCCACCTGAGTCAAACCACAGACCAGCGGAGGATCTCTCCTGGGGGAAAAAAGACGCCACTTCGCTTTCTGCAAGTCTAGTCCAGCGTGAGCAACCATTTGCCTTGCCAGCAGTCCCTGCAAATCAAAAGTGAAACAGGAACTGGAGCCAAGGCAAGGCAACAATTGCTAATTCTGTTCATTTATTTATCATTCTGTGCTCAGTACCTACAGCTGATTTCCACAGCCATCTTTGGTTTTTATTAAAACATCCTGAATTCGTTTTTGAAAGGCAGAACGACTTTTCTAACTGTCTTGCTAACTGTATCCTATCCTGGAGTGTTCCCATTTTAAAACAGGTGTTGGATTTGTTGGATTATGATAATACAAAAAAAACCTTGTACTTGTCACTATATTTGTATATATTTAGATGTTTTAAATGTTAGCGATAACTCCTGAGAGAATGGAGCACATTTTTCAAGGTAGCAGTTCAGGTAGCTTGTTGGGAAATATCTATCTATTCTCACTCACAGTGGAGTGAGAGGCAGGTCAGAATTGGAGAGGGGGCTTACAATCTCATATGGGTACCAAGGGGTCACAGAATAGTAGCTTAAAGCCACAGGGAGAACTTACAGCTAGAATATGGATGAAAAATCATGGCCAATGTAGAGCAGTGGAGGTCAACACCAATGTATTGTCAGTTTTGAGTACCAGACAATAGTAAGTCAGAGATAAGGAGTTTAGTAAATGGAGAAACTGACCAGAAGGTGTGAAGCAAGGTGAAAACGAGGAAAGGAGCTACTTGAATGTGTTCTGTAAAAGGTCAGAGTTGAACCGTGGTCAGAAAGAGATGGCAGGAAGAGAAAAATCATCTCTCATGGAGTTTTTTTTTTTTTTTTTTTTTTTTTTCTCATGGAGTTTTGATCAAAGAAGTAGCATATGATTTGCAGTACTCAAAACCAGTCAGCATTAACTCTGGTCCTAAAGAAAAGCTGCCCAGGGAGCAAAGATTAACCCAGAACACCAAGCCTCCTGCATATTGCAATGACCCAACAGTGGCAAGGGTCAGGATTCATGGGTCCATTTGGTTTCATGGGGGTGGCATTGTAAGGATGTCCTGAAGGAGGTATTGGTCCAGAATCTAGGGCAGAGTCAAGAGAGCTAAGGAAGGAAGGAAGGAGGGTAGTTCGTTCATTTGGTTGGTTTGTTGGTGGAGGTGGTATTAGGCAGTTGTATAAATGTTAATCTAAGAACGTATATTTGACAGCTTCTGGGGTGCTTCTCTCTCTGATACTATTTAGGCAAGGTAGATCCTGAGAATTGAGACCAACATAATTCCCTGTCCGTGAATTAAGGAATGCTAGGGCCACGCACAAAAAAAATGTAGCTAGTTATTCCAGGAAATACTCTTAGAAGTTAAGATTATGATATAACCAAAGCAACTTACTTCAAGACCCTCTCCCAGCTATACTCATCAATCTAAAGTGATTGTGTCATAATCTATTCCCAATTCCATTCAGGCCCCCACTTTGCAAGTCCCACCTGGAAATCACTCAGCTCAGACCCTAAAACACTGTAAATATCCATCCCTTAGCTTTGCTTGATTAAAACAAATCAGGGTTGGTTGTGATCTCCTGGTTTTGGAGTATCAGTCTGGGTTAGAGGATCAGAAACCAGACAGTACCATGAGGCTGACACGTCTGTCAGTATGGCCTTCGATGGGTGGACATGGGCTTGAAAGAAGCTAGAACAAAATCATTTCGTACTTACTCTGGACCTCAAAGACCAGTAACTCTACTTTTAGTTAGTATTTAGACTTATTGGATATTAGTCACAATTAATATCTGGAGATAGAAAATTTAGTCACGAAAGTTTTGACTTTGTGTCAAAAGGGCTGCATTGGAACCTCACATGTCCCTCTGGGACAGACAGAGCTTTCAGTATGTCTGCAAATTGTTCTAGCTGCCAGTGATTTTTCTTTCAAAGGGCTGTAGAGATTTTCAAAACCTGATGTTTGTGCAGTGGCACCCATGACATACCACATATGACTTAAACCCTCTGTGGCGAACCCTATGAGCTTGCTACCAACGAAACTATAAATCAAGCTCCAATTATGGGACAAGGGCCTCTACTGACTTTTTATTTATTTATTTATTTATTTATGGCTGTGTTGGGTCTTCGTTTCTGTGCGAGGGCTTTCTCTAGTTGCGGCGAGCAGGGGCCACTCTTCATCGCAGTGCGCGGGCCTCTCACTATCGCGGCCTCTCTTGTTGCGGAGCACAGGCTCCAGACGCGCAGGCTCAGTAGTTGTGGTTCACGGGCCCAGTCGCTCCGCGGCATGTGGGATCTTCCCAGACCAGGGCTCGAACCCGTGTCCCCTGCATTGGCAGGCAGATTCTCAACCACTGCACCACCAGGGAAGCCCTCTACTGACTTTTGAATATACATCGCTAACAAGTCAGCTGGTTTGGCTAAATCCTGGTTTAGATTTGTCAAGAGTCATTTTTCTTTGGGTTTCTCGATATTTTTACGTCAATTCCCTTGACTCATCACAGGGCACCATATGCCTTTGAAAGGACAAAACCTCATGGAATTATTTCCCTCTTCAGAGGTTAAAAAGAAAAGTTAACTTCCCAAGTTAAAAAGGAAAAATGGTTCAGGCAGGGAAGATGGAAGGTGCTTTTTCAGAGTAAAACTGGGAAGAGGACGGCAGGAGGGGAAGCATCAGGCAGTCAAGCAGGTGGCCCAGCCAAAAGGTAAGCAGTATGACTTGCCACGCTAATTGATAGGAATTACACCTGTTGTTTCCATCGTTTTAGAAACAGTTGATTTTAGAGATGTGGGAATCTGCATTCATATTAGGATAATTCAGTGAGAAACCTGGAGTTGAAACTTTGGCCAAGTGATAACCATACTTTGCTGCCTTCTGGGGCTCTTTCTCTGGAGAGTCATAGGCATGTTAAAGGCACAGTCTTGAAGACCTAAGTGCTCCTTTGTTCATAAGGAAAAGACTTAACCTACTACTTTCTTTTTTTTTTTTTAATTTATTTATTTTTGGCTGCTTTGGGTCTTCGTTGCTGCGCGCGGGCTTTCTCTAGTTGCTGCGAGCGGGGGCTACTCTTCGCTGCGGTGCGTGGGTTTCTCGTTGCGGTGGCTTCTCTTGTTGCGGAGCACAGGCTCTAGGCGCGTGGGCTTCAGTAGTTGTGGCACGCGGGCTCAGTAGTTGTGGCTCATGGGCTCTAGAGCGCAGGCTCAGTAGTTGTGGCGCACGGGCTTAGTTGCTCCGCGGCATGTGGGATATTCCCCGACCAGAGCTGGAACCCATGTCCCCTGCATTGGCAGGCGGATTCTTATCCACTGCGCCACCAGGGAAGTCCTAACCTACTATTTTCAAAGAAGTGTGTCAACGTGCAGGGTAATAAGAGACTTTTATTATAAATAAAAAGTTAGCTATGTAGCCAGTAACTTATATAGTCCTTGAGGTAAAAGATAATATCTGTTCTCAAGCCTAGCATGAGACTTGGCCCATAGTAGGTACTCACTACATTACTGGTGAATGATACAGTTTGTTTTTGCAACTTGGCCCCCTTTTAGTGGACTGATAAAACCCGGAGGGGGAAAAATTACTGTAAAAGAATTGCCTGCGACTCAGTGGAGGCGTATCTATCAGGCACTGGTTGCCTGGAATGTTTTCGCTCGGGCTCATTAAGATATAACAGTAACAGAAATGCCAGTTAAGGAGTATTAAAAACCCAGGCACACGAACTGGTAACGTCTAGCATGACATGGGGGCGGGTGAAAGGTTTATGGAACTGCCAGTTAATCAGAGTCAGATTTCACCTGTCCGTCAGCTTTAGGCACGAGTTCTGTGACAGGTAGGCTATGGTCGCAAATGAGATTGTGAATGGTAGAGGAACAAAAGGACAGAGGACACCACTTGGCTAGAAGCTACCAAAAGAGCAGATTTTCCTGTATTGGGCTCTGGATGGTGAGGGCAGGCAGGAGCCATGTTTTGCACAGATATGTGGGAATATTTGAATGGTAAATTCAATGAATTGAATATGACATATACCCATAATCATGACCACAGTCATCCTTTTAACACTCTGTGGGATAACAGTGTTAGGCTTAATCAGAAACAGTCTTTACTCTTTAGAATTACAAAATTCAGGACAGGAACCAAAAAGACAGGCAAAAGAGTTAATATAATAATACAAACATGAGAAAGCAAGATGTTAAGAACTGCAGGTGTTTAAAGCTGGTAGAAGTTCTACAGATCACCTAGGGTTGAGTCCCTTTGTTGGAGAGTGACCGGCAAACAGAGAGCTGACTTGTCCAAGGTCATCCTGCTTGGTGACCTGCAGTGCTGATAGCTGAGCCAAAGCCTACCCAGACTAACAGGTGCTGGAGGAAGGACCCATAAGTACAGTATTTGGGTGGGAGACAGCCATATACACCATGTATACACCAAGTTGAGATCAGTAGGATTTTAGATCTGGGAAAATTCAACTTTTTAGAGTTGAATCCCTGTATCCTCCTGCTTGTTTAAAATGTGAGTGCTTTTCTTATTGTTTGGTGTTGATTCTGGTGGACCTAACAATGGCTTATTTTACACAATAGATCCTAGAGATTAGAGGTATGCCTATTTGGCCTTTTGGTTATAGCCTAACATCACCCTTTGCAATGCCAGGCTGAAAAATGCTCACCTTTTGACAACAAAGGCACCCAATGAGGAAGCTAAAATGAGTATGGTTACAGATATGTGAGAACATTTTGGTTGATGTTTTTACTTTAAGGCATTTCTATTGATGAGTTATGAAGAGGTATTAATCTCTCCTGAGCACACAAGACGATGGCCAGCACCGGAGCCCCACTTTACAAATCATTTTACCATTAGCCTGAGCAGCTCTAACACATCAACAACCAGGGAAAGTGCATTTGCTTTAAGGTAGAATATTTATTTTGGATAATGGATTATTAAATAGATATGTATCATTTATCTCTGCAAGTCATTTTATTGAGAATGATTTATAGCACATCAACAGCCATCGAAAATGCATTTGCTCTCTTTTGAGGGCCGCTCATTTTATTATGAATGGCTTACTGAGCAGAGAGAAACCAATTGCAGAGGACCTCCTTTCTCGGGGCTACGATGTTTTACAAGGGTTGCCTTAAAATTATTTTGTAAATTACTTATAAATCTTTTCTTGGCAGAATATCCTGAAGTCCAATTAATATTCCAACTCCATGGGGCCATTCTGAGAAAGAGGGTGGGTCCCTATGAAAGGGCCTCTGAAACCTGGCATCCTTTACATAAAACGGTAGCCATGTACTCTGACACAATTATATTAGGGAGACTTTTATTCCTCATCTGAAATGTCAGTAAAAATTAGACTATTTATTTATTAGAATTTGACTGACATTAGGAAAGTTTCATGGGTGAGAATGAGAAGAAAAGAACACCTCTAGCTGATCTCGAACTTTTCTGTTCTTGCCGCCCAAAGAAGTCATATTACTTGCCATTCAAGTACAAGATGGTCCATTATGTGTGAAAATTGCACAAATGGATGTGAAACACAACCTTGGTGACAATAACTTGGGTTGGTTAAAAAAAAATGACTATTAAGAGTATCTTTAGTACCTTAAGGTACATCTCAACGAAAAATGCAGATTCTTGGCTACTGCAGTACAATACTGTCAGATTTTTTAATTTCAGAAAGGGTAAACACTGCCAAGTTTTGAAGGTCTGCATCAAGGATACTGACATAATTTTCAAAGTCACAGTAATACCACAGCACCTCCCCTCGACATAAAACCCAGGGGGTTGACAGCAGTGCATCTCTTCCTAATCTATCCCGTGCATAACAATGCTGCCACAGGGCTATCCTGAATATTTGCAACTGCAGGGGCAGACGTGGGTTTTGCAAATGAGGTGGGGGTGATGTATTTTATTGCAGATACTGTTTCACCTGTATTTAGTCCCACTGACTTGGCAAACCCAGGCCAATTGTCCTTGTTATAGCCCCTGTGTATTTCTTCCCAGCGCACTCTCACAGGGGGAAGACGGGAGCGTGGCTCGTACTTAACTGCCAAGCTGAATGGCTCTGTAATGTAGCTTCAGTGTGGCATAAATTAAGCTGTCATTTTTTTGGCAGCAAGTGCAGAGAGGCGATTTGCCTGTACTGTAACATTTGAAACAACAATTTTCTGGCTCTGGTACTGACTGACAGTTCTGTGTGATACATTCTCAACGTGTGTGCTTCAGGGCTGCAGCTGGAAACTGCCTTCGGGGCAAGGTATTGTCTCTATTAGCAAATCCTGACTGCGGTTGCCCTAACTGTAGACATTTCCTGACTCCTGCTGCCACTCAGCTGGAGGAGGCTGCCACCAGGCCAGCAAAAATGGCACTGGAGATCTATCAGCCTGAGCAAGGGACTTCAGCATGATTCTCGCATGCAAAAAATGGTCTTTTATCATGAAAATCAGACTGCGTGTTCCTGTGTGCTGGCTCTAACTGTGCAAAGCCTTTCACAAATAGGGAGATTTCCCCAAGCTGGGCCAAGGTTTTGTGGGCAGGAAAGACTATTGGATGCTCTGAGGGCCTTCCCGATGCGGACTGGGAGGGCAGCTACCATTCCGTTTCCCAAGCTGCAGGGTAGCTACGGGTACAAAAGCAGAATGTTGATAAAGGTAATGAGGGGTATCAGCAGGAGGGTCTCCGGAGGGACCACAGCAAACTGCTCTTTCTTTAAATGTCCTCCACCCCCTACGCCGCCCCCCACAGATGACTATAAAGCAATATGGGCACCACTACTTGCCAACTCTCTTGAATACACATAAAGGGCAGAAAAGGTTACCTTGAAAGCAGTCAAAATAAAACTGTAATCACATCAGTCAGGATGCAGCAGGGAGAAATAAGTTATGTTAACCCTGAACTTGCTTGCAGAGTTGCAGCTGGAGTACTGGAAGGTTGCTCCCCAGATCAGAGCGAAGGCTTTCACCAGTTTGGTTAAGCAAGAATGCACCTAACCTACCCCCAGAGTGGGTCTTGATCACATTTTGAGAGCTCTTCAAGGAGGAATCCATGATTTCCTTGAGTCTGCATAGTCAAGCTATTTGCCGAGTAACTTGTTCACAGTCAGTAGATTCTCTGTTGTATAAAACTTAAGCCTTTATCTGTTAGTTTTCCTCATTCTGTTTGGTGCTATCATCAGGGAAGATAGAGAACATGTCATAAGCATTCCTCATAAAATAACATTTAGAGGCTGTCTGTTCTCAGGTTCAAATATCTAACTTGTGAAATAATCATTTATTTGTCCAAACAGCAAACACAAAATGTTTGCTATGGGTCAAGCACTGTCTTGGAGACACAGAGATAAATTGCAAATTAAAATTCAAGCCCTCCATGTATAGCCAAAGGCGAATCTTCCTTGCCCACCATTTCCCACCACTGTCCAAGCTCACATCCACGATGCTGGTCATACCTACCTCCTCACTAGCTAGAGTGGCCATGTTTTCTCTTACTTTCATGTCCTGGCTCCAGTGACTTTATTTATGGGAAATGACCACGCCACCCCCTTCTCTTCCTGATTACCTCCCAATCCAGACAGGAAGTCTTCCCTGACCAAAGCCTGCAGCCTAGTCGGGGTTAGACATCTCTGCTCTTGTTACTTGAGGGTCTTGTGTATATATCTCTTTCAAATTTTAACTCTCTTTTATCTGCCTATCTCTAAAGCTACACTTTAGGTCTTTTATGCTGGGGACTGTACTTTACTCTGTAACCCTGCCACAGTGCCTGGTACATTATGATAGGTATTTAATAAATATTTCAGTAAATGAATGTATACATTTATGGTTATTTTTCTCAGGATACACCCACAAATCTTAAATTCCAAATAATAGAAAAAAAATCTCTGATAATGGCTCATTTTTTTAATTGGGGAGAAAAAAATTACTATATAGGTAATTCTTGTTATATTTCTTTTATGATATTCTATTAAAAGTGTATTATGTCCCTACATTACTAATCCATGTTCAGTCCATGGTCAACTAGCTTCTAAAGATCTTCCTGCTGTGCATAATATTCTGCCATTCTCTAGAGCTTATTTCTGTAATTTGCTGAGCTATGGTCATCCATATTGAATTTTCATTCTGCTTATTCTAAGCCATATTACGAACTTGTCAAAACCATTTTAAATTCTCAGGCTAGATGTGAATATTCTGTGTTTTCTCTGCCCATGACAGGATAAGGCAAGGATAATATATGTGAAATAAGAAAATCCAAAGCCAAAATGGGTAAAACAGTCCTCAGGTTCTGAAGTCAGCCTGTGGCAATGCCGTGTTATGAAAACTGGCAGTGGGGAGAGAACAGAGACCTGGGTTCTGGTCTCCGATTTAGCATTTACAAGCTGTGACTTTGACTAAGTCACATAGCCATTTTATACTTACCTTACATACATATTTTTGTGCAATTATTAGTGCTGTAGTAATGCATATCAAAAAAGATGTGGAAGTTAGGAAAGATTAAGTGAGAGTATTTTTGTTACTCTTAAATCTTCAACAACCATACAGATGTGCAACCAGTGGGAAAATAGTCTCTGCTAATTCTCTGCCTGTTTCTCTATATCCTCCTCCTCATGATCATCTCCATAACATTGATTAATTACATACCTACTCTATGAAAATCACTAAACCAAGCTCTATAGTAACCTATTAACCAACCAGCCAAACAGTGAGAAAAACCTCCCATTATATCTTGCCTTAAAAAACTTATGAAACACTCACATAAGAAAAGATAAATTGAAAATGAGGGTCTATACCTGGGGTCCCCAACGCCCCTGGACCGTAGAGCAGGAGGTGATCTGCAGGCAAGTGAGCGAAGCTTCATCTGCCACTCCCCATCGCTCCCCATAGCTCGCATTACCGCCTGAACCATCGCCCAACCCCCGTCCATGGAAGAATTGTCTTCCACAAAACTGGTCCCTGGTGCCACAAAGGTTGGGGACCGCTGGTCTGTACGATAAGTGCCAAGTGAGCATTCCCCAAAATACCTGCTATCACAGGTGTCTGGGACAGCTTTAGGCAATGTTATTTGAACCCAGTCTTTGACATTTTGATTGAAATCTAATCAGTGGAGAGGAAGAAAAAGGGTGTTTCCAAGGGGAGGAGATGGTGTGTGCAAAAGTTCAGAGGTAGAAGTTGTACACCCATGTCCATAGCAGCGTTATTCACACTGCCAAAATGTGGAAACAACCCAAGTGTCCATTGACAGATGAATAGATAAACAAAACATGGCATTTATATACATGGAGTATTATTCATCCTTAAAAAGGAAGGAAATTCTGACACATGCTACAGTATGAATGAAACTTGAAGGCATTATGCTAAGAGAAATAAACCAGTCACAAAAGGACTAATACTGTATGATTCCACTATATGAAATAACTTAGAGTAGTCAGGTTCATAGAGACAGAAAATAGAGTGGTGGTTGCCAGGGGCTGAGGGAGAAGGGAATGGGGAGTTATTATTTAATGGGTATAGAGGTTTAGTTTTGCAAGATGAAAAGAGTTCTGGAAATGGATTGTGGTAATGGTAGCACAACAATATAAATGTACTTAATGCCACTGAACTGTATACTTAAAAATGGTTAGAAAGGTAAACTTTACATAATGTGTATTTCAACACAATTCTTAAAAAGTTCACAGTTAGAAAAGTGTAATTTAGAAAAAAAATGAGTAATAGCTGGATGTGGCAACACTGGGCCAAGGAGAATGAATATTGATATTAGACCATTGGGTTTGTCTGTGGTGGGGCCAGATTGTAAGAGTTTAGGAAGAGAGTGAATGGTGCAAAAATGGAAATAACATCACTTGCTTAAGAAGTTTGACCGTGAATCATATTTCACATACTGTTATGATTAAGTTATTGGAAAGCTTTGGAAAGTATTTTTAGAGTTAAGAGATACTGTTACCAGGCTTCCCTGGTGGCGCAGTGGTTAAGAATCCACCTGTCAACGCAGGGGACATGGGTTCGAGCCCTGGTCCAGGAAGGTCCCACATGCCGCGGAGCAACTAAGCCCGTGCGCCTCAACTACTGAGCCTGTGCTCTAGAGCCCACGATCCACAACTACTGAGCCCACGCACCTAGAGCCCATGCTCCGCAACAAGAGAAGCCACCGCAATGAGAAGCCTGCGCACCACAACGAAGAGTAGCCCCCGCTCGCCGCAACTAGAGGAAGCCCGCGCACAGCAACAAAGACCCAACGCAGCCAAAAATAAATTAAAAAATAATTTAAATTTTTTTTAAAAAAAGAAAGAAAAAAATTCCAAAAAAAAGGAGATACTGCTACCAAACTAAGGTCCAGCTGCTTGCCACTTGAAAGTCAATACTTGAGAGGCAAGTGTTAGTAGAAAGGAAAGGTTGCTTTATTCAGGAGGCTGGCAACCAGGGGCGAAGGTAGACTCACGTCCAAAAGCCAACTCCCCATTGCTGATCGGGGGGCAAAAGCTTTTAAAGGAGGAGTTTCAGGGGTGTACAGGCAGAAGGGGGGCTACATGTCTCATCTGTTAGTTCTGACAACCGTCTTGAAATTAGTCCTGTGATGATCTGATCAGCATCATCTTGATTGTTTTAAGTACAATTAGTCTTTAGTTCCAGGGTTGAGTTGTTCCCATTTCTTTGAGGCCAGTTCTCAGAATTGTGGCAGCTTATGTCATGGCTACAATCTGGTCGTCACGTAGTTAACTTCTTCCACCTGATGGGGGTTCCAGTATCTACAAAACAGCTCAAAGGCTGTGGCTCAGAATATTATTTATAGCCCTTGAGGAGGAAGTAAATGTCCTTGACTTCGTTTAATGACTCAACTATTATTTGGTCTTGTTTGACTGCTTTCCTTTGCTTCTGCATTTTCTCACTTCTCTGATTAAATTTATTCTTTGGCTAAAGTTTTTCTACAGACAAAAGGCAGGTGGAAGACATGGGGGGATGGGGGTCTGTCCTGGGAAGGCCCCATAGGGTCCTGCTCTGTTTCTATACTTTTCAACCAGGGATTGAAACCAGATTCTAGCTTTGTTTTTGTAAGTAGCTGTGTGCATTGGTCAAGAAACTTAGCTCTCCAGGGTTTTTCTTCCTCCTTCTGAAAGGTTCCCTACTTCTTAATATGAAAATTGTATCCTAGATTTGAAGATGTGGTTTAACATTCTGAATGAATTAAAAAATAATGACTTTGTTTTTCTGAAAAATCAAAACCAAAGCACCACTAACCTGCACATCAGACAGTAACACGAGCTAATGCAGATTGAGAACTTGCACTGGGCCAGGTATCTCTGTAAGCACATTACATATATTAACTGATTTAATCCTCCCACAATCCTGCCAGGTAGGTTTTATTGTCAGTCGCTGTTTACAGATGATGGGGCTGAGGCAGGAAGGAGTTCTGAAAATTACTTGAGGGCATATAGTTAGAATGTAGTAAAGATGCGCAGTCTGAGGCCAGAATCTCAGGGAGTTATCAACCACATACAGTCATTCAGCATCTTCATTTACTTACTATCTTGTTGTGAATAAAAGAAATACCCAAATACCCAACATCACTTAAGCTTTTTGAAAGCAACTTGACTTTATTTTTTTCTTTCAAGGATCCCTAAAGAGGCAAGAATCCCATATTGGGAATTCTCTAAATCCTTGCTCCTTGAAGTGTGTTCTACAGACAAGCAGCATCCGTATCGCCTGGGAGTTTGTTAGAAATGCAGGAGCTCAGGCCCGATCCCAGACCTACTGAATCAGAATGTGCATTTTAACCAGATTCTCTGTGATTCATGTGCACACTGAAGTTTGAGTAGCATGCATCTAAGTGCTCTCTAATCCCTTCCAGCTCTCTAGTGCCATGATCCAATTTCCTTCCCTGTTCTCTCACCACACTGACTTGTCCAGCAGAGTTTGCTCTGCAGAATTCGTCCAGGATTACTTAACTTGCCACCCAATATCTTGTGCTCTCTTATCAACTGAGGAATTAAGTCATTTCCATGAAATAAAACGTGGCCTCTATTGATTTTTTTGCAGCCCTCCAGTTCTGAACTTGACTAAATGTTGTCTCTTTTCACCCATAATGGGAAACACAAGTCTGTAACGGCATAAGGCTCACCGATTTCTTGGGGGTCCTGACAGGCATGTGTGGAGATCACTTCCCTATCGCTTACCTTCACATATTTTGGCACTTTCTCGTACCTTTATTGCCTGTTGGCAGAGTTACTGCAAATCCCCTTCCAGCTGGCCCTCTGCAAACTTCTATCAGCAGGTTTACTGTTTTCCAATGGCTACTGCCAGTCAGACAGCATCACCTGCTCAAACGCTCACTCAGACTGACTTCTTCTAGAGATCAGCTTTTCAGACCAATGGGAGACACAGTTAAGACTCCGTGCTGCTGAGAGATGCTGTCCTGATCCTTTTCTGTTGGACTCTTAAGTCCCCATGTCACGGAGCTATGAGTCAGGAGCAGCCTTGAGTAGAATCTGTGAGGCATTCTCCCTTCCCCCTTGCTTTTAAAGTGAATTCAAAAGATGTGGCCATTTGGTGACGGTTCATGTTACCCACAGGTTTCTAGGCTGCTCAGGTTTTTTATGAACTAGCTTAGCATATTTATTATATCCACATTGAGTAGCATCGTTATAATTAAGCACCTGTCACGATTTCCATTATACGCCCCGGTTTTAAGGGACCTAGCACGCAGCCATAAATTTTACTTTTGACTGAAATTTGGCATGCCTGACTCCAATGCCTAATCACACTTTTCATTAAAAGCATAAAATGATATTATGCTTCCCAAATACTAGTTTACTCATAATTCTTTTATGTTCAGAAGAAAAAAGATGCAACTTCTCCACTTCAAAATGGTCATCAATGGTTTTTAAATTAAAAATTTAAATATGATAAACTGGAACAAAACTATGTTATAGGGCATAAGAAATTTCATAACATGATTGATTTATAAACCTGAAGCTGTTATATTTTCAAGAATTAGCAGTGATGATTACATTAAAAGCAACAAATTATGTGCTTATATAATTATATGTAAATAACCTAAAGAATTGTATACTCTAACACATTTGAGGCAATTATGTCCAGCAACCTACCATATATATATGGCTTTTTCTCAGTTGTTTGGTGGGGAGGGTTAGAGAGAGATGACACATGACCATGCCACTTTTGTGGCTGAATTTCCAGATGGGTAAATATATCATAACACAGCCTGAATATGAAAAAAGAAAAGCCACCAAGATCCCCATTTATAATGAGAAATATTCCTCAGGATAAAATACTGTGGCTGACTGAATAGTAGCCTCCCAATGATGTCCATGTACTAATCCCCGGAACCTGTGAATATGTTACCTTAAGTAGCAAAAGGGACTTTGTGGATGAGGTGAAGTTAAGGATCTTGCAATGAGAAGATTACCCTGTATTATCTGATGGACCCAATGTAACCAACCGGGGTCCAGACAAGAGCATGGCGGGAAGGATGGAGTCAGAGAAGGAGCTGAGACTGAAGCAGAGGCTTGAGTGATATGGGGTCACGAGCTGAGAATGTGGGCAGCTTCGAGAAGCTGGAGAAGTCACACAAATGGATTCTCCCTTAGAACCTCCAGAAGGAAGGCTGCCCTGCTGACACCTTGATCTTCAGGCTTCCGACCTCCGGAACTATAAGAGAATAAATTTGTGTTGCTTTACACCCATAATTTTGTGGTAATTTGTTACCGCGGCAATAGGAAGCTAATAAAAATACTTCAGGAAACTAAAGGTTCAGGGAAGAAGACAGATCAAGTTCATTGTTTTTAAACTTTTAAGAGCTGCTAGTGTCTTTCAGAAATGTAAAAGGAAATGCTTTGGGAAAGCTATTTATGAAAAATTTTTGAACTATTCTTCTTTCTCAATGATCAACGTTTCAGATGTCCCATTATCATTACCAGTAAACCTAATTCTAATTGCTCTGGTTCAGGAATAGGGTATTAAATACCTGGAATCTTCCTCCCAAAGTAATGGATGCTGGTTTGTGCACCGTGTTGCTGGGCTGTCCAGGTTGACTTATTGCTCACTGCAGACTCCTTTATTGTTTGGGAGGATACTGGAAGCATTTTAAAAAGGAATCAGCAGGAAGGTTTGGGCTTTACAGTCTTGTGAAACTATGGTGTTTAGCTCTCATTACCTTTTAAGTAAGCTGCTTCTGATAACGCATGTACGGGTAAGCTCAGTTTATTCAACTCTACCTTCCTAACAGGTGCATCTTAGACCCGAAAGCCCAATCCCTGTAACTACCTCCTTCAGCCAAGAGGAAATTGCCAGTCCTCTGCTCACCTGTGTGAGAGGACGAGTGCCAGGAATGCACCAGCTTCCGACAGAACACTGGTGCGCAGGTCGTCCTGGGTATGAGATCTCAGGCATTTGCTTCCTTCTCTGAATAGTGTTGACAGATAATGTGCTAGGTGTTCAGCTAGATAGATGACCAGATTATAAAATCTCTGAGTCTTCAAACTACCCTAACTCAGCTTAGGCCCCCAAAAGCGCTTTCCCAGCCTTGTGTATTGCACTAGCAATAATACCACATAGGTAGCAGTAAATTATATCCCTATACAGCGTGAACCCTTGCAACCCAGCTGCAGAAGGAAGCTATTCATGCCAGCACTGATGCTCCCTTAAAGGGTGCCAGAGCCTCTGGAGGGCTGGGATCATCATCCTGCATGTCCATCCCTGAAGACTGCATCCTGAGTCACACACAGTGATAGAGATCCAGATAAAAAAATGTTTGTAGATATATAACCATGTAAGAATGCCTCTCCCCCCTCCAAAAAACAAACAAAAAACCCCCCAAAAACACAACATGCTCAAAAAGGAGATCTGCCACTTTTATGGCTTTATTATGTGTTTTTAAATTCTATAAGTGACCAAATGGGACTCAACAACTCTTTCAAACCATAATGGGGCCATTAGATTATTTTTACCTGGCTTTGTACTAAATGGATCCCTAGGTAGCGGAAAAAGAACTGAAAATTGAACTGAAAGCATATGGGGGCCTGCATTTGAAAACGCTGGGCACCATTTGCACATTATGTACCAGCTCTTATCCCTTTTGGCCTTGTAATAGGGTTATTTATGTATGCGTCTAATCTCTACTCCTGGACCGGAAGCATCTAGGATCTGGGTACGACTAGGTACCTAGTCATTGCACAATAAGCATTTATTGGAAGACAGAGAGGGGAAGGGAGGAGGGAGAGAAGTAGGATGGCCCCTTCCGTTTGCCTTGTATATTTCCGCAGTAGACACCAGATAAAACAGGAAATGCACTTGACATTTGGCTGCAGGGGCCAGCACTCCTGGCTCTTCTGTTTCCGTCTCCATAGGTCAGGAGGAGGTTGGCACCTGGAATGCCAGATGAGGCTACAGGAGGAGGAGAAGCCTGGACAGTGCTGAGTTTATGGCTTCACGAGTAATCCTGACGAATATGCTGTGGGCTCCCTTCCCCATGCGTTCAGAAGCATCTCTCCAGGAGGTTTGCCCCCCACGGGATGACGCTGGTAGAGACCACAATGCCAGTTTGCCTGCTTCCATGCTTCCATTGCCCCCTGCACAGCTTCAACTATGAGTAGCTGTTATTTAAGGTAATTGACCTGAAAGCCCAAATTTCAAGCATGTTATCTCCCATCTGGTAACTGCAGGCCTTCTGTCCCTACTCAAGAATCTCTGGGCTGTCTTGCCTGTGCTGGTAAATCAGACTGAGTCAAGGCTCCTTAGAACCAAGGTTCCCCTTCCTCAGGAATTCGATCCCCTCTGGACCAGGGCAGTTCTCTCAGGCTGCCTCTGCCCTCAACCCTTACCTGGTCACAGTTTCATCCTCTGAGGTTGTCGGTGTCCTGGGCAAAGTTTCCGCTGATTCCAGGGAGTTCTGTCATGCCCCTGGGTATCCTGAGGCTGGCAGCTGCTTTTGGCAAGGCAGAAGATCAGAGATTGAGGTTAGGCAAAAGGGGCAAGCTGATTCCACAGCCCTCATCTCTAGTTATATCTTCTTCATCTTTCAGTGGACTTTGTGGCTGGTCTTTGGATTCCACATAGCAAGAGGTGGTGGCCCCTGACCTTGTTTAGAGTACCCCCTCCCCCCATTCCTTATTGTGGAAGGCAGAGTATTGATTCAAAATTCAATACAAGTTTCACTTGAGGTTGTAAGTTATGATGGTTGCCTGGCAAAGGTCTAGCTGGTCCCATGCTCTTCCCTCTTCCTTTTGTTTGATGGGCATCCTGGATTTTTCAGATTCTCCTTCAGGAATTTTTTCCAGATTTACCTGAGCCATTTGGGAGGAGACAATGCCGTTTGCATCCTTCATCCCTCCCAGAAAGCCCAGAGGCAATACTCTGGTCCACCAGGAAACAATACTCTGATCCACCAGGAAACTACTCTTTTTTTTTAATAAATTTATTTATTTTATTTATTTATTTTTGGCTGTGTTGGGTCTTCATTGCTGCGCGTGGACTTTCTCTAGTTGCGGCGAGCGGGGGCTACACTTCATTGCGGTGCGCGGGCCTCTCACTGCAGTGGCCTCTCTAGTCGTGGAGCACAGGCTGCAGGCACGTGGGCCTCAGCAGTTGCAGCACGCAGGCTCAGTAGTTGTGGCTCGTGGGCTCTAGAGCGCAGGCTCAGTAGTTGTGGCTCACGCGCTTAGTTGCTCCGCGGCATGTGGGATCTTCCCGGACCAGGGCTCGAACCCGTGTCCCCTGCACTGGCAGGCAGACTCCCAACCACTGCGCCACCAGGAAGGCCCAGGAAACTACTCTCTTGGATGCAACAAAAACGAAATGGCAGTAGGCTTGTTTCACTGAGTCTCAGCATTTTGCCTTTTGGGGCTAGGAGTTGCTTCCTCTAATCACAGCGGCCTCTCACTGCACTGGACTGAACTCTGAGAGATGCAGTGGCTGGTTGCTTTGAGCACTGAAGGACCGGCAGGAACTTTTGAGACTCTTTCAGACAGAATGTAGTTCTCTCTTAAGCCACTGACAGTAGTAGTGATTGAGTGTGGTTCTCTCTTAAGCCTCCCCTTCCTCTGGGAAACTGGAAGCTCGCCCCACAGCAGGTTCTGAGGCTAACAGTGGGACTTATTCAAGGCTGGCACTACCTACACTACATCTTGTGGCAGGGCCCTTGTGAAACAAGGTTTCTCACCACCGTGCCTGGGGAGACTTGCCCCCTGCCTGAGGAGACTTGACCCCTGCCTGCTGCTAGGTGTTAGGACAACACCTGCGAGGCCGGCCATACGTATGAACACCCGACTAACCTGTCCTTTCTCATCCCGTCTGCCTGGTTCACCTGCACGGGCATCAGGCCCTCCCCCTACCACCTTCTCCCTGCCCCTTCTGCGGCCGGCCATACTGGCCCTTCTGTGTGACCTGTGCCAGCCAGTGTTCCAGTACTTTCTTCTTCCTCAGTTTGCTGAATGCACTTCCTCTCCATCCCACCGCATGAGAGGGCACGCTCAGGGTCAGGGACACGCCCAGGTTCAAGGTAGAGGGGGGCTGTCATTACAGATGAGGATTCTAAGCCATACCTGCCACCAGCTGCTTCATTTTCTCCAGAAAAAGGTTTACTCTTGGAAATTCTCTAACCAATGTAGAGGAAGTAAGGATGATTTTCTAGGAACCCTTCTCCTTTCCTTGTATTTTCCTAGAGATAGAAGGAAAATTGACACACTCGGCAAGCTCTGGAAGGCTATCAGGTATTTTCTTTTCTTCTGAGTATTCAGACAAGCACTTTCTATGCCTGAGGAGGAGTTTCAACAACCAAATCAATTAGCTCTAATCTCTGGAGCAGTGGTTAATCCCTGGTACACAAGTGCATGAACCAGGATTCAAATAACCCCAGAGAAACCCCATAACATGTAACTCAGACAACCCTGGGCCTCCCAGTGGTGCTTCAGTGTAGTCTCCTTGTGACTGAGTCCCAGATTTCTCTAGATCTTTAGCCCACATCTAGGTTACTTTAAAACTTTGATCCATCCCACCCGCTGAGTTTCCTCCTCCTCCCTGCAAGTTTTTTTGAACATTCCGGGGAGAACTTTGCATTTATGACCCCACTGCCATCTCTCATCACCCGCCTCCTCCCCAGCTGATTCTGAGCCATCCCCGTAGAGCCGCAGCTTGGCCACAGATGAGCCGTGGTTCACTGCTGCCACTCCCGCTGCTGTCAGAAGCCCACCCAGGATCCGCCTCTACTTTGTGAATTCAGGACAGTGCCCTGCCACCATGGCCACTGCTGTTATTACTTTGATCCCAAGTGTAGAGGGCTGAAGGCAGCCTCGCCTCAGTGGCGCTGTAAGAGGGGACTCACTGTTTCCCTTTGTGTGTTATGCTTTGCTCGGAGGGGCCCACAGCAGTGAGCTCAGTACCCTGAAGTGTTAAGAAGTATGAGTGGGCTTCTTTCTGTTTACCTATAATCTGCAATAGTAATAACTCCAGGGTAATAATAGTAATAATCGCTAACATTTACTGAGAGCTTATCACTCACTGTTCTAAATGCACTTTGCATGCATTTACTCATTTTATGTTCACAAAGACTCTGTGAAGTACCTTCCATTACTACCACCCGCATGTTACAGACAAGAAAACGGAAGCACAAACCAGTGAAGAATAGCCGGAGGTCGACAAGGAGGAAAGGTGGACCTGGAACATGGCTGTAGAACATGCGTCCTTAATGGCCGTGCCATTCTGCTTCACACGTGCATGTGCCAGCTGGTTGGAGCATAGAAAGTTTCAGGGAAAACCAGCATGCGCCCCTCCTGAACCGTGTTCTCCTTGGAGGAATACAAACGGAGACCAGGTCCCAGCCATCATGCCTCCCCACCCCCCTTCCCTTGTGTCTTTCTTCCCTTGTCTTCTTTCTTCCCTTGTCTTCTTTCTTAAGGGGCTCAGAGTTCTCCTTTGCAATTTGACTCATGTTTCTCCTCCCCACCTTCCACCCTACTCCAGGTAGTAAGACATGCCTGTGTTCTGGAACCTCAAACATAGACACGGCTTGAGGACTTTTCAGAGAAGCCCCTTGTTCTCTCAGTGAATTAGTGGCTGCATATAGTTGGGGGAAAGATAATGTTTGCCTTCCCAGCCAGATGTCCCTGAATCCCTACCCCAGCCAACCAGGACCTCCCTCATAAAAATATGGATTATTTCATTACTGTTCCCTAAAAAGCAAACCGCAAATCTTTAAAGTCAAATTTCTGATAAGGTTTTGTCAGAGTGATTATTTTTCTTCTTCTATGAGATATTACTGAGGAAAGAAGTTAAAGAAATTAAGAGCAATCCAGACCATTTAGGAGAACTTGGCCAAAACAACTCGTATTTCCCACTTTTGCACTATTCTCATCAAACATGATGACAAGATCAAGTAACTATAAAGGACTTGGCATCACCATGGTCCAGTGCAGCTGGTTGCACAGAACTGTTCTAAAAATGAAATGATTCTTCTGTTGTTTGCTTGTTACTCACTTCAGATAGAGAATATAAGAGCAAATGACCTTCTTCTCGGCTTGCAAGTGATGTCACTTGTATGCAGCTTCCCTGCATGGCCTCTTCCCCCCTCCACAGCCATCTCCAATGCTGTCTCCATTTGCTTTTTCCCTTATACTGTTTTGCATTCAAGCACATTAAATGCAACCCATGTTATACAAGCCATTATTTATTCTCACATCGAAACACTGTAGGTCACCCACCACATGCTAGCGAGAGAAAACCCATCAACAAATAGGCCCTGTCCATTCAGCTTAATTGACATTTCCATTGTCTTTAACTAGGGTCTCTGCATAACAGCGTATACCAGAAAGGATGTGGCAAGAACACCCATTGGCTGCTGCCGGGCTTAGCTTCTATAATTGAGCGCCATTTGCCCAATGCCGAAGGGTTTTCTGGGCGTGTTTCCCTCCTTTGTCAATGCTAATGCAATGCCAAGTGATAAAGATGCCCTTTGGCATTCAACACTCTTAGCCTTTAATAATAAACACTTTCTGCATCTCAAATTGCTGCTATACATGAACAGGTTTTAGTCAACCTCTGAAGTGAATATGTACCTTCTCATTACAGGGCAACGGTGGTGAGAAAGCAATTCACTAAGCCATAGGGTTGGCAATCACCCATATTTTCTGCTATGAGTAAATAACTTCAATTGATTTAATCATAAAAGAATAACAGGAAAACTACATTGATTTCCAAATCCCTAATGTGAACATCAGACTCTATTGACCAGGCTGCGTGCAAGGAGGTTGTAGCCATTTGTATGAACTCAAGAAACATCAATACTTGATCATTACTCCAACAAAAAAAATGACAATTTGGGCCTATTTCAAAATGGATTGAAGTAATATTATGCAGGGTGATTGGGCAATCTAGGGTGATATAAGTGATAATACGCTGCAGTGCTCATTAGGTTAAAAAGAACAAAATCCATAAATTCTGGTGAACAGTTCTCCTGTTAATTGTAACAGGTCATTCACCTTCTATAGTAACAGTAATAACACACTAGACCTCTATTTCTATTAAAGCAGCCAAATGGTGTTGTCGAAAATTCATTTGTTGCTCATGTAAATTTAACGGCTCAGAAGAGCAGTACATATAGAAAATCTCTATATAAGTGGAGAAAAATAGTGTTTGTTTCCCTGACATTGACTGATCGTTTGGGGTTTAGAAGCAAAGCCCAAAACCTTTAGGAGAAACATTAATGTATAAAAATGTGCAAAAAGAAATAAACATGTTATTTATTTTAATTCAGGAGAAAGAATGTTGCACTGAGTAGTTAAATGGGTGAATGTGTTCATATAAGTAGGGAGAGGCTGGGACAATGGGGCCTCAGCCAGGACTATCTCAGGCAAAGTGGGATCTGGGCTCACTGTGGAGTGAGGAGGCTGACTGTAAACTCTGCCACTAAATTGCTTTGAAATGCCAAGCATGTCACCTTCTACTTTGGGGTCGCTTCTTCACCTGCAAAGTGAGATAATCTGTAACCTTGAAGTCTTCTTCCACCTATAGAAATCTGACCCTGAACCAAATGTTTGGAGAGTGATTTTTAATGTCATCATTCTTTTACTTATTGTATATTACTAGCAATGCCTCTTAACTATTGATGATCTCACTACAAACAGTTCCTCCTTTACTATGCTTTACTGAGGCAAACGATGATTATGTTAATGAAAGTTCTTGTCTATGGCAGAAAATATGACAGGTGGGCCCTCTCCCACTGAAAAGACCCAAAGCTCTTGATAATGTTTAAATATGCAAAACGTTGGTGAGCGTCACTCTGAGCACTTACCATGTGGCGAACATCTTAAGGGACTCAGTGGTCGACTTCGTGGGTGCCTAGCACAAAACCAGGTCTGCCGGGACAGGGAAGCCATGGAAGAAAAGATATCTGCCCTCAAGTAGCATACATTGTTGTCAGGGAAATGAAATTAACACACGAAAGAATTACTGAATCATATGTGAGAGTAGATAAATGACTCCAAAATTTAGTTTGAAGAATATGCTGTAGAATTTAGAAAAGGCTGAAGTCAATGAGAATTGGATTATTCAGCAAAGTAATGGTAGCAAAAAGGAAGCCTTATGAATTGTTGTGTTTCTCTAAACATGTGGCACAGAAGACAATTTTAGGCATAGATAGACACTAAGCATTAAGAAACCTTGAATCATTTTATGAGAAAGTTTTTCCCCTTTCAATTCCTTTAGTTATGCTAGTAAGACTTTACCATCTCTCTACTACATTTTAATTTTCCTTTGTAAGAGGAAGAGAAAATAGACCTCCAGAACAGAAGCTTTGGTTGGCAAAATTATCACCTATGAGTTAATAATATGGTTGTATCCCCATTGTATTAATTTTAAGGTTATCTTCTACTTCTAATTCCATTAAGTGATAATGGTTTTCCTTTTACAGCTGTGATATAACATTTACATATATATGTGTGTGTGTGTGTATGTGTGTATATATGTTTTTTTTTTTTTTTAGGAGCAGAACAGTTAACAATGTATGAAATAAGAAGTGCTATAAACAGCATCCAGATGTGGTCCTGAAGATATAACATTTACATATATATATATGTATGTATGTATATATGTATATGTGTGTGTGTTTGTGTATATATATATATATATATATATATATATATATATATATACTTTTTTTTTTTTTTAGGAGCAGAACAGTTAACAATGTATGAAATAAGAAGTGCTATAAGCAGCATCCAGATGTGGTCCTGAAGGTGGTATGTGAATGGAAGTTTGGAAAATACTGTTGAAGTAGAAAGAGCACTGGCCTTCAAGGTAAAAGCCTGGCTTTCAATCCTCCTTCTGTGGTTTATTAATGGGGACCTTGAGTAACCACTTACTCTTGCTGAACCTCAGTTTCCTCGTCTGTAAAGTGAGGGGTTGGATGAGATGAACTCCAAGGTCTCCTTCAGCTCACATTTGTATGATTAAAGGGCTATTGAAGGCTTCTGAGCAGACAGTGACAAGATGAAAGTGACATTTCAAGAAGATTAGTCTGGCAATGGCATGAAGGTGAGTTTGGAGAGGAGGGGGCTTGGGGTCGGGGAGGCCAGATAGGTAGCTGCTTCCGTAATCCAGGAATGAGCTGATAAGGGCCATGGCTCGGATGAAGGCGGTGAGAATGTGAGGGATGAAGAGACATAAAGAAGCACATTTCAAAGGAAGATTTGACAGGATTTGGAAACTAAATAGTGAATGGAATTGTAAAAGTGACTTGGGGATTTTGAACCTGGTGAAGTAAAAAGGAAACTTTTTGATAAAATATTTATGTTGGAAAGAAGAGCTTGTTCTGAAAATCTTGAGCTGACTGCAAGATACTGATACGGAAATGCTCTCGGGACAGATGAAAATACAGGACTGCACTTAGATAAAAAGAATGATGAAGAACTACAGATTTAGGAGCTTTCTTCATTGAAATGATGAATACATAAATTACTAGAGAGAATGAAAAACAAGAAAAGCAGAAAGCCTCAAATTGAATTTTGGAGTACAATGCCTGTTATTAAGGGGGCAGGAGAAGCAGGAAAGACCAAGAAACGACAAAAAATATAGAATGCTTAGAGTGTGAGAAAAAACAGAACAGTGTGGGGTTCTGCAGGCCAAAAGAGGAATCAGTTTTCGAAAGATGAGTAGTACTGCACACAGAAGACCATGAAGGAGGAGCCCTGGAGCAACGACAAATGCTGATCGACATCATCGGTGCCCTTTGCACAGAAAACATCAGAGGGGAAGCAGCTGATTGAGATTAACAAGAGATTAATATTAAGAGCCTGTTGGAAGGGGAAAGTGAAGGCAAAAATATGGAACTTTAGCTGGCAGTGGAAAGAGAAAAATAAGATACTGGCAAGAGAAAAGCTGCCAATTCAAGGAAAGTTGATTTTTAAAAGAATACACACACACACACACACATACACACACACATATATATATGAGTAGACTGTAATGTTTATAACAGAGAGGGATCAACAGTTCTTGGAAAAAGAAAGCTAGAAGTTTCTGGAAAATGAAGGGAGATAAGTTGTGGACCTCATATGGTCAGGTCTAAATTATGAACATGGCCACCCTTGAGTCACCAAAGGTCCTCATAATTAATGTCAAAGGAAGAGACCTCATATATATTTCCCCTTCCCCAGCACATCTCTACCAGGTTCAGGTGTAAAAGACACTAAAAAAATTAGTCAGTGTTTTCTAGGGTAGACTTTACTGTAGGTTCACTCATCCAAGCACTCCCAACCTCAGCTGGCCCCTGGGGTGGGAATGGCCATGCACTTTTCCTATATCACGTCTGGGACAACCTGGCTTTCTTCTTCTGATGCCTTAAGCGTGAAGTCTGGGTGCTCACATCATCAAGCCAGGGATTCTCTTACCACCCAGTATTTTACAAACTGGCTTTTAGCTCACAACCTTTAAATATATGAGGACTTCGACATCTCATAACCCAGAGAAGAAGTCCATTTGCCCCAAATAACAAGTCTGAGGCCCAGCCCTTTCAGTGCCAGGAGTTCCCCTGTCCTTGAGTCCCGTCCTGAGGCTTTGCCCTCCTGTTGAGGACCTGAGATCCAAAATTGCCTTTCATTTCCTGTCTGTAATCCATCAAAACACAGTTCTGTCAGTGGCCACTGATCTCCCCCAAAGGACAGAAGAGACATTATCTAACTAAAAAATGAGTTACTAAATAAGAGTGCTTTCTAGAAGGATTTGCATCTTAAAAGAGAGAGAACAATTTGAAGTGGACCCAAATCCACTTTTAAGCAGTCTGAGGGAGTAAAATAAAATGTACTGCACAGCTGGCCAGGAGATGTTTTAAGGAAGTCAGGGATCTTTCTGGATCCTTTGAGTCCCACGGGAGTCTAATATTGCTAAGGAGAAGGGCTGATTCCACCTCATTCGTTCATTCTTTCATTTGTTCAGAAAATGTTTGGTCAGCTTATATCAAGTTCTAGGCACAAAGTGGCGTCCTAGTGGTAAAGGGCAAACAGTCCAGGCAAGGACCTAGTCCTCAGGGTCATGGCCAGCCTGTCAAAGAAGGCAGACGTGTAGTTAGGCTATTATATTACACTGCCTCAGAGTTCCAGCACTGAGACTCTCTAGTGGGGCTGTAGACCATTGTTCTGCCCTTTCTATTACCCTTCTTCCTATCCCCTGCCCTATAGGTCCTCCCTCACTCCAGTACCCTGCTTCCCCCCATTCTTAACTCTGCCAGGTGAAAGCATCTACCTGACCCCATGGCTGGGGTCTCTGAGAAGTCTGGTTTCCACCCACCAGTGGATTTAGCAGCTGGGCACCATCAGTCCACTCCTGGCTCCAACTGGCTTTGGCTTCCTCACCTGCAGACTTTTATTTGTGCTGCTCCTCCCCCAGGAATGGCATTTGCTTATTCCTTTGCCATAGCTCTTATGCTGTTTTGCCCTCCTGTTTAGTTAGTTGGTTCCATTTCTACATCTGTCATCAACCTGCAAGGTCAGGGGTCATGTCTTTTTAATCCGTGTATCCCCCGTAGCATGTTTGTGTTTTTGGTGATCAATAAATGTTGATTTAATGTGTCAGGAGCCCTCCCTTCAGTCTCAGTTTATAGAAATCCTGTGTATCCTTTGAGGAACCAATTAAATGCTGCCTCTGTCAGGCAGCCTTCTCTGATTGCCTCAGTCTCATAGGATGATCTCTTCCTGCTCAGAATATCTATAGCCTTTGGTTTGAACTATTCTTACTGCCAGTCTCACACAAGGCTTTGTACTGTAAGCATTGTATATATGTGCCTCATCTCTACTAGACTGTAATTTTTCGGAGGGCAGAGGAAATTTCTTCTGAATGTCACCCTGAACATGATATTGCCTGTAGCTGGATTTTAATAAGTATGTACTGAATCAGTGTGCTTGAACAAATGAATGAACTGAATAAATGAAGAGGACAGGAGCTGAGGAGCATAGCTGATTCCACCCAAATGCTGCCTTCATTTATGCTTAGATTTCAGAGTTCCATGCATATTTAACATGGGCATTTTTATGTCTTTCAGGTGCCTATTAAAAATAATGATTGTCGTTAGTTTAATTTTCCAAGTAACTAAGGACCACAAATATTCATTGAAGAAAATCTTTTTTAAAAAAATCTATTTTATTGAAGTATAGTTGATTTACAATGTTGTGTTAATTTCTGCTGTACAGCAACGTGAATCAGTTATACATATATATTCTTTTTCATATTATTTTCCATTATGGTTTATTACAGGATATTGAATATAGTTCCCTGTACTATACAGTACAGGGAATGTACTTAAAATACCTTGCTGTTTATCCATTCTGTAGATAATAGTTTGCATCTGCTAACCCCAGACTCCCAACCCATCCTTCCCCCACCCCACCTCCACCCCTTGGCAACCACAAGTCTGTTCTCTACGTCTGTGAGTCTGTTTTGTTTCGTAGATAAGTTCATTTGTGTTGTATTTTAGATTCCACATGTAAGTGGTATCATATGGTATTTGTCTTTCTCTTTCTGACTGACTTAGTATGATAGTCTCTAGGTCCATCCATGTTGCTGCAAATGGCATTATTTCATTCCTTTTTTATGGTTGAGTAATATTGCATGAAGAAAATCTTTACAATAAAAGATGGAGAAAGTTCATTGTGGTGTCCAGATTATTATATATTCTCTAAAACATTGACCCTTCAAGGGTTGGGAGGTTGTTTAGGACTCTTTTCCTTTATTGAGTTTGAAACAGGTAGCTATACTTTTTTCCTGTTACACCTTCTTTTCTCTTCTCTTACTTGTTATTACTATTGCTATTACTACAACCAGCAGCCTTCTCCCTTCCTGTCTTCTCAGTTCAGCTTATTGAATCAATAGCTATTTATTAAGCACCTAATATGTGGCTGTGAATCTGCTCTAGGCTTGAAGAGCTGACATCCCAGCTAGAGTAGCGTATAAAGCATGAGACACACCCATGGAGTAAGGAATCATTGATTAGTAAAACAACCACACTTCAGTACGTGTATTTTGCAAACTCTATTTTGGATTTGAGTGAGCAAGTAGACGCCTGGCTCTCCAACGTGCTTCAGAACAGCTGGTTGAATAACTGAGCAGGGGATGAGCTTGGTACCACTGAACTTACAGCCTCTAGAAGAGAATTGATAGCCAGAGAGAGGAAAGGATTTGCTTCATTCTGCAGTGAAATCAAGTTGCAATTCAGCATCCTGACTTCTTTTCTCTTGATTTTGCTATCAAAGCATGTTGTCTTCTTATAATAAATCACTAATGAGGTCACTAAAATAATGGAGGAAAGCAAGGTAAGAAAACCATAAAACCATACTTTGCCAGGACTAATGATGCAATATTGCCAAGAAATTAACAAAGTCTTTTTTCATTCCTTTATAGCAAGGGAAAACAAAAGGAGTGACCAGTTACATAACCTTTCTCATGAAAATTTTCACACAGAAAATGTGCAGAATAGGCATTGTAGTACCTCCAGTAGTGATGGAGTAGAGATTTCTCTTATCTAAAATGTAGCAATAGCTCACATATCAGTGTTTAGGGCAATAAACAACTACATCATTAATTTCTACCTTAGAATCATGAATGATTTCACTTTCTGTCTCTAAAAGCCCATAGACTCTTAACTATTGAAAATGGAAATAATTTGCCATTGATTTGAGCAGCCTTTTAGACTACAGGAATAATGATCTGTGGGATTTTTAATGACCTAAACTCCAGTAAGAGTCCTTGAGAGCTTTTCAAAAAAAAAAAAAAAAGAAAAAAAGGAGGAAGAAGAAAAAGAAGAGCTTGACCCAATGTATTAAAGGTGCTTGAGAAAATAGGCTGTGCTCTGGGGAAATTTAGGTTTTATAGCAAAGAGGCTATCACAGATGCTAAGAATCGAATCCCTTGTGCCTCAGAGAAGACTGGAAACTTTCAAAGAAGGAAACTTTCAAAGAAGGCAGATGAACACTTCTTAGGGGGATTTTTATGTGAGTAAATAGTCTTCAGGCATCTTCGTGGCTACAATTTTATTGTCTACATATGCCTTGGGCATGTTGCAAATCATAAACTCAGACTCCAAGTGACACCAGCGGCAAGCACGTGCCTTGGCTGCCTTTTCACCTTGTATCCATTTGTGTGTTAAAGAGCTGTTATGATGGGCTCTTTTTTCTCACACCTATAAGCCAAAGTCATTGTCCTGTCAAGTGTATAATGATTTTAGTATGTTTGGAGTGCTAGCCACAGGGTTTTCCCATTGCATCATAGAGCAGCAGCCCTATCCATAATGTGTGGGGGAAGGGAGAAAGAAAGGAAGTTGGGTTGAGAAGGACAAAGGGAAGAAAAGAAATTTTCTATTTGGAATACAGGACCTGAGCTGCTCTCAGTAAAGAGTTTCTTAGGCTGTCCTAAGTGAGCTATGTGGTGTGTCTGCAGACGCTTTCAGTGCCCGAAGGCTCATCAAAATGGCAAATATTTTTAAATGGGCCTCTTGCCCCTCAAGTTTCTGAGAGCTGAGCCCTGCAGGAAACTGATATGATGTACACCTACCTTCAGACTCCGCTTGCAGTGTTTGCCTAAGCCCACTTTTGTCTGGTTTCTAATCCATCGGGTATTAATGTTAATCTGATATTTCTGAAGTGCTTAACGGTGTTTGTCTATGAAAGGCGAGGTGGAAAAGCGGACTGATGGATTGGCTGTGGATTTGACAGGAACTCAAATTTTGAAAAAACAAACCTACTTATCTGAAAGTGCCAAATAACCATCATATGTTTCCTGAAAATATGAGCAATATATAAAGAATCTTACAAGACGGTGACACTAATTTCCATGTTTGCTGCACCATTTTAGCACTCCCATAAACCTGTAGTAGCTTTAACAGAAATATGGCCAGATGAGGCATATTTTATTCCTCAGCATGCAAGCCTAATGGATAGAAACTTTAACACGTTCTTAAACAGTCCCTGCCTTCAAACTTAGGGAAATATTTTAACAGACATACAGTTCACCGTCTCTCTACCTTTAATATTAGGGGAGATAACCTACTATCTGGTTATGATTTACAGGATCAGGACAAGTGTTACAGACAAAGTACAATTCTTAGAAAGAAGTTTTCTGCCGAAATTATAGCCCAACCATTGGATTTTAAAAAGAAATGGTCAAATTAGCATAACTCCATATTTTATCATACGTGATGATTTTACCCCCAGCAGCTCTTTATTTGTTTTCCACACAGTGAATTTCTGGATGGTGGTGGCCACTCTGACCAAGTCTTTGGTAAAACTGTCCTAGGATTCCTCCATGGGGACCACGTTATAGCTGAGACTTTGAAGTTCTTCTCAAAAATGAAACTGGTGGATTGGGCCCAAAGATGTCCTATATTGAGCTAAATTCTGTGTAAGCAAGGCTGAAGTATATACGTTTAAGTATATTGAGGGAAACATTTTATCCTACTACATTTTTAAAATTAGCATTTTTAACATGAAAGCAATATATCACCTATAAAAAAATAGAACATTCAAACAAGCAAAAGGAAGAAATGTAAACATAGTCACATTTAAGCTTTGGTATCTATCCTTTGAGATTTATTCTTATGTATAAAAGTCAACTATACATGATTATATATATGTTGAGTATAATGAAATATGCTTAAATTTAATTAAAAATTATTTTTAGATAGTGGTGTTAGTTGCACAACAATATGAATGTACTTAATGCCACTGAACTGTACACTTAAAAATGGTTAAAATGGTAACTTTTATCTTTATTTTACCACAATAAAAATACATATTTTTAAAATAAAACGAGGTTCTAAAGAACGTGCTACTTTGTTACTTTTTTATGCTAATGTATTACAACTATTTCTCTCTGTTAATCAATATAATTCAAGAGCAGCGTCCTTAGTGTCTATACTACAGAATATTCTACTTTGTGGAGATATGCTTTAGATCATTTAAAACAGTGATTCTCACTCTGACTGCACATTATAATCACTGGGAAAGCTTATGAAAAAAATTAATGATCAAGCCTTACTTTATGAGGTTCTTATTCACTCAGTCTCAGGAGGGACTTGGCTATCAGTGTTTTAAAGTTTCCCAGGTCATTCTAATATTCAGTCAGTGATGACAAACACTGATTTAAATGATCTCTTTTCTTAGACTTAGTTAAGTCACTTCCTTTTTTTTTATATAATTATATGTAACTCTAAATAGATTAAATTCAAAAAGATTTGGTAACACACATTCATAATTATGTATCCAATTGCTGAGTATTTTGACCATATATTTTATCATCCCAACCAGGACCTCTGAGTGTGAATGGGGTACTATTATTCACCATACAGGATAATAGATGTGTAAGCCAGGCCTATTTGGCAAATTGTGTCATATATGGTTGCATTATTCAAAACATATACAAACGTTTAAGACATTTGGTAGTTATTATCTAAATGCCATCCAAAAACACCATATTAATTACATCAAGAGTTTTTGAAAATATGGGGATATATGTATATGTACAGCTGATTCACTTTGTTATAAAGCAGAAACTAACACACCTAAAAAAAAAAAAAGTTTTTGAAAGAACTTGTTTCCTGAAGCCCACAAAGACATTAAGAAGTATTCATTTATTCATTTAAACAAATATTTACTGAACGACTGCTATATGCCAGCTCACGCTAGACATGGGGGTAGCTGTTCGGAGCAACAACACAGTCTCCATTCATAGATCCATCAGGAACAATAGACATTCTACGAACGTGTGAGGTTACAGATATTATCATTTTATTTAATCTTCATTAATTTTTTCATCAAATAGGTATCTTGTTTTAATTTGTATTTATTTGCTCAATAGTGAAATTGAGAATATTGTTTATGAATATTCGTATTTCTTCTTTTGTAAATTGTCCATTCAGTCTTTGCCCATTTTGGTGTTATATATGTTTAAAGTATTTTTCCAGCTTATTGTTTGATGTTGAAATTTGTTTATGGTGGGTTTTGATAGAAGATTAAAACTTTTGTGTAGTCATACCTGTCCATTTTTTCTTTAATAATTTCTGACTTTGGTACCATAATTTGTCTTTAATTCATAATTAATATATCTGGTATAGAATGAGGTAAGGATTTTACATTAATGATTCCAAGTAATTAAACAATTACCCAATAACATTTATTAAGAAAAATTATTTTCCCCATAAGATGGAAGGGGGGAGGGGCAATATAGGGGTAGGGGATTAAGGGGTACAAACTATTATGTATAAAATAAGCTACAAGGATATATTGTACAACACAGGGAATATAACAAATATTTTACAATAACTATAAATGGAATATAACCTTTAAAAATTTTGAATCACTATATTGTACACGTGTAACTTATATAGCATTGTACATCAACTATACTTCAATTAAAAAAATTATTTCGCCCACTAATTTGAAATGTCATCTTTAGCACACAATAAGATCCCATATATATGCAGATCTGTTTCAGGGATTTCTATTGTGTTCCTTTCTTCTGTCTGTTGGTTCTCATAATATCTCACCAATTATTTGGTGTTGGACTGTGTTTTAGTATCTGACTGTGCAAGTACTCCTGCTGTATTGTTTTTTTTAAATATTTTATTGCTTACTCTTACTTGTTCAATTCTTCTAGGTAAATTTTAGAGGATCCCCCCTACAAAAGCCATTGATTTGATGGGAATATACAGAGAGAGAGAGAGAGAGAGGACCAACAATTTTACAAGATTGATGTCTATCCAGGAATTTGGTATGTCTCCATACTCATTCAAATATTCTTGTATGTCCTATATTTTTCTGATTTTTTTCAGGGTTTTTAAAAACACAGATCTTGCATATTTCTTGTTAGATATATTTCTAAATGTTTCTTTTTTTGCTTTGCTCTGTGCGTGTGTGCATGAATGTGCATAGGGGATTTTTTTAAACCCATTTATGTTTTCTAAATGGTTATTTCATCCTACTGATTTTCCCCCAGCTCTATCTAATAGCATACTACCATGTTACGTCAGATAACAACATACACCAATAACTTGCATAAACATACCCCTCCAATTTGAGTTACTTTCCCCTATTTTCATTAAAAATATTACATAGCAATAGTCTGGCTTACTCCAGGCCCAGTCTATGATTATTTGCACTTACATTCACCAAATGTTTTTAAGACTCTTCAAGGGCTGCACACTGAGCCGGGTGTGGGGAGGTGATGGTAACAAGGGGGACAAGACTTCCGAACAAGAACACACAGGGGATCTAACTTAGGCAAGGCTGCCCTGAGAAAAATGATATTTAGGCTGAAGCTTGGAGGGTGCTGAGGATTTAACTAGACAAAGAAGAGGAGGAAGAACATTTGAGGCACACGGAGGAGCGTGGAAGGGCCAGTCCAGAGAGTGGGCAGGAGAGGAGTCCTGAGTGAGGCTTACATCAGGCAAGGCCAATGCTGCAGGGCATTCCGACACACTGAGCCTCTTGTACTTTATCTTAGGAGCAGTGGAAAGCAATGAAGAGTTTAAATAGGGAGGTGACTTAAACACATCTGCAGTTTAGAAAGATAACTGGATGCAGTGTGGAGATGAAATTCAAGGAAAGCAAGAGAATTTTCAGGGAAAATAACAAGCAGGGTTTTGGAGTAGTCCACTTGAAATAACCAGGTCTACCTGAGCAATGATATTATTAGACCAAGGAGGTGACTGTAGGTGGAAACAAAGTGATGGATTAGGAGGGATATACGAGCAACAACAGGATTTGGATATTGATTTGCTGTGGAATATGAGGTGAGGGAGAAGTCAGGAATAACCTCTAGGATTCTAGGCTTGAGCCATGTATTTCTCACAGGTGCCATCTATGAGGTAGAAACATAAGAGGATAGATTGAGGGGATGGGGGGAGATTCTGAGTTCCCATTTTGGAGGTTTGGAGGCTGATGTGCCTGTGAAACATCTAAGTAGAGACATCAAGTAGATAGTTGATACCTGAGATGGAAATGATGAGAGGAGTTTGAGCAGAGAATACAAATTTAGAAGCCACCAACATATAGATGGTGGTTGAAATTATACAAGTAAATAAAGTTGCCTTAAAGTGAGTGAAAATAAGCATTAAAAGGACTAGATCCTAAGGAATTTCAATATGTAACAGTCAGGCTCAAGTTAGGTTAAAAGGGGAAGAAACTGACCTAGGGATGATTAAATATTTAATGGCATTTGAGAACAGGAACAGGAAAGGAGGTAAAGGCTTATAGACTTTAATTTGGTGATCTTTACCCACTGTAAAAACCTTGAGCATTTTATCACATTTCTAATGTATTCTAATGAAAACAGCATTTTCCTTGCAGTTTCCCAGCACACTGCTCTAATTCCCATTGGTGGAACACCGTTTTCCAGCCCCAAATGGCTATAGACTCACCTGCTATATCGAATGGCTAAGCACCCCTCTGAGTCTGAGTTAACTGCTCAGAGGCCCTGGGACCAAGTGAGGGCCCTTCTTCATTGGAAACTGCCCTCCATCTGCCAGAATCCTCTCCTCCTAAGGGAGGGTGGGGATATATGTGCTCCCTCAGATTCACCATCCCAGGCAAAATTTAGGAACATGCCTGGATCACCTAACTGGAGCCAGTCAGGCTCTTCATTTTAAGTCAACAAGGCGCATCACTAAAGTTCAGGGATTAATGTCATTACCTTGGGATTCTTGTTCACACCTTGTTAGATAGGTACAAAATGGTGCTGCTTTGGGGTAGTTTGCAAAAGCATTAGTGGGAAGTAAATGGTGTTAAAGTCAAACTAGTAGTAAAAGATGCATAGCACACTCTGACATATGGCCTGCACACAGCTTCCCTGTGTCGTGGGCCTCCCTATGACAGATAACACGCAGACGGACAAGGAGACTTGGTGAATACCGCAACAGCTCATGAACCATTCATTGTGGTGATTGCAGTTTCTTGGGTTCATCTGATCACTCATTTACTCAACAAATAGTGACTGAGTGACTACAGTGTTCCAGGCAACGTTCTGGGCATGAGGGTGCAGCAGCAGGAAACTGGAGAGAGAGTTTATACTTCAGTGTCAGGGAGGCAAGAAACAAGGGACACATTAGGTAAGAGGAATTGTGAATGACTAAGGGATATGTCACTTTGAGTTGAACAAGCATCACAAACATGTGATGAGATAATTTACTTCATTAAGTAAATTGGTAAAAGTATTTACCAAGAGTAGATGGTATTTTAGTGCAGAGTCCCATCATAGAGTGTGTCTTAGTCCTTTCGAGCTGCTATGACAAAAGTATTACAGACTGAGTGGCTTATAAACAACAGAAATTTATTTCTCACAGTCCTGAAGGCTAGAAGTCCAAGATCAGGGTGACACATGGTTGGGTGAGGGCCCTCTTCCTGGTTCATAGATGGCCGTATTCTTGCTGTGTCCTCACGTGGCAGAAGGGGCAAGGGAGCTCTCCAGGGTCTCTTTTATAAGGACACTAATTCCGTTCATGAGAGTTCCACGCTCATGACCTAATCACCCCCGAAAGCCTCACCTCCAAATAGTATCACATTGAGGATTAGGATTTCAACATATCAATTTGGGGGCGGGGCAGACACAAGCATATAGTCTATAGCAGAGTAGGTCTGAATTTCCGCCTGACTACTTGCCAGACATGATCTTGGACAAATTGTTTCAAACCTTTGAGCTTGCTCTAGCTTTTCAGTTCTCCGAGCTTTAGCTGCTTCATGTGGAAAGGAGAGCTAGGGAACCTACTGTGACAATCAATAGATCTCATCAAGAGTCTAGCACAGTCTACTAAACTATCTCCATCCGTTTCCTTCCCCACATGAAAGGCTTAGCTTATCCTGGGTTTAGAGCTAGCTGATCCTCTGCCTATGACCTCTCTCTCACAGCACACCTTCATAATTTCTAAACTCACAATCCCAGACACATGACAGCTTCTTTCAGTGAAAAAATATTGTGGCATTGCAGATATATTTTGAAATATGAGGGGAAAAAAAGTTCAGCTTCGGTAAAAGGCTCATGGCAGAGTCCCCTGTATGACAAGAATATCTCAGTTGGTTCCAACACTTACATAGATGTCACCAAACACAACCTCATTAGAATAGATCTTTTTCATTGCATTTCTGGTATTGGTAATAGTTGTCCCAAGTATTTCATATGCTCTTGTTCAATCTACCACTATTTATTAATTAAGATGTAGATTCAGTTTTCTATAACAGAGACCCAAAGTGCAGGGACATAAACAATACAGAAGTTGATTTCTCCTTTATCAAGCTATCTCAGAATTAGTATTCCAGGACTGGGATGGCAGTTCCACAGTTTCACACCTAGGCTTCCTGCCTACTCTGTATCATCCTTGGATTATTGACCCCATCTTCACAGCACAGAGATGACTCATCACCATCATGTGGGTATTGTAGTTAGTGGGAAAGGGACAAAGGAAGGGGATGGCAACCTGGAGATTGCACACATCACTTCCCCTCATAGTCCATTGGCCAGAACTTAGTCACAAGATCATAATAACCTGCAATTGCTATTTTAGCACATCAGAGAAGAGAAGAAAGATTATGGGGACCACTCAGTCTCAGCCATAGCTTATGATGGTGCAGCCCACTTAAGGGTATAATCTATGCCCTGAGGACATACCAAGGTGTGACTATAAAGTAAGACAAACATGTTTTAAAGAAATACAATTGATTTTTTTACATACAAATCTATTTATTTTTAAACTAGTTACTTTTGGAAGTTACTCTTTGAAAATTATTGTTCCAAATATTTCTGGATCTTCTCTTGTTAACTGCCTTTTAGAAGTAGTTCTTACACCACATGAGGATATCAATCTGACTTACTGGTTTATAGATACAGCTCAGTTTTTCTCCAAAAACAATACCACTCAACAAAGTCATAATACTTCTTTTATTCATCAGGCTTAGTTCCAAATTAGTTTTCACTATTTTCTAAAGTCAAAATCATTTTCAAAATATTGGTAAGTCACTATTGAGGAGTTTCCTAAAATATGTTAGATAGCTCTAAAAGCAATTCCCAGAACCTTCAAAGAAAAGACATTTTGTGTGAATGAAAAAGCTCTAGTATACTTGCTCAAGCAATACAGGACTTTTACCTTGTGGTCATACTTCATACAGTTTTTAGGATAGCGTTACCTGGCCATTTGTGAGAATGGGTATGCTGAACAGGACGTCACCTATAACATGCAATGACTGCCATATACCAGGGGGAGCTTTGTCCCCGGGCTCATTCCTGTGACTTCCTCCAAGATATACTATGACCTACTGATAGACATTTTTCCAAACAGTTTGAACTCTTTTGTGTCTTCGAATCTTTGATTGTTCAAAATCACCTCCTGTGTGAACTTGATATTAACTACCCTGATAGAGCCAGTTACTCTTTCCTCTGTGCTCCTGTCACATTCTATGTACAGCAAACTTTGAGTGCTTAATATACCATATGCTAATTATCCATTTACCCATAATCACTACACTGTGCACATGCGTGCGTGCATATGTGTGCACCCATGTATCTCTACGAGGGAGGGGCTTCTTTGGCCTCGTTCTGATCACCTTGTTCATCCTTGCATGCCCCCTAGTGCCTTCTACGCTGTGGCATTCAACAGTGTTGGAGGAATTTATTAAATGGGCAAACAAATATAATCTATTCTTAGAAAATAACTTGCCTTCTACCTCTGGCTCTGAGCTTCTCATCTTTATTTATAGTTCCTCTATAAAACCTGGGGAGTGGCTTAAGTGTTCTCTGAAATCTTATGATTCTAGGCCATACTGGGCCAAGATTGTGATTTCAGCAGAGGTACTGGCAAATTGTAGGTACAAAGTCTGCTCAGAGAAGGTGGAGGAAATGATGTGACTTTCAAAGACACACCTTTGTTAGGAGTCCATCTTTCAGACAGATTGGACTAGCTCTGTCCCATTTGGTAAGTGCTGTCTCTACACACAGGCACTTCCATTTCATTAGTGAGGAGCAAGGTAAAGAAAAGGAAGGTTTAATCTTGCTCTGGCTGGAAGCACAGTGAAGAAAGGATTACCCCTTTCCCAAGAAACTGTAAATTATTGACTGCAGTGCCTACTAAGATTATTGAGAATGAGAAAAGTTAGCAACGGAAAGCCCTTGAAACTGTCAGACCAAAATAGAAATAATAAAAGGAAAGCTTTAACTCTTAATTGTTGGTTTACAATCTAATTGGACAACAGAGAATATTATCACAAAGACATATGTAAAATAAGAAAATAAAGGAAAAGCTATCACCAAATAACATCGTTTGATGCAACTTTTAAATTTCTTCAATGTGCCATTTCCCAAAAGGAGTGTCCTGGAATACTTCTGTGGTGAGTGTTTAGGTATTCAAGTTGAAAGAGCTTAAAAAAAAACAAACAAAAAACTACATGATAATCAAAATCACAAATAGTCTCCAATTCTTTTTCCTATTCTCTTGGAGCTCTTAGATCCTAGAAGGGCTCACAGTCTAGGGCTAAAAGAGTCAACTTTTCATATTGTGGTTTACCCTAGACAATAACTCCAGAGAGGTCATTCTTCTGTACCACCTTTGAATCTTATCCCTCAGTCTCTAGGACTGGCCCTTTCATGTCATTGTAAACTGGCCAGGGATTGTAGGGAGACTGTAGCCACTTGTCATCTAAGAGAGAGAGAGAGAAATCTGGAGATATGGAAAAAATAAACATTAACAATTTTTCTCTATATTAAAAAAAAAAAAAAACTACATGATATATGTTTCTAGAAAAACAGAACTAACTGAACAAGGGCTTGCCAAACACCAAAACAATTTTTTTTTCATAGAAAAAAATTCTTAAAATGTCCCAGCAACTTTAACAGCCTATTGACCATCCCTAGACTGTAACAATTACCAAAGTTTCCTCACTGAAGCTATCTCATGATGTAGGCATAATTTGTTTATCACAGTCTTTGACCTGGAGAGGAAGAATGGGGACTGGGCAAGCAGCAGGGAGAAAGTCAACGTCAGAGGAAGCAAAAAGAGAAATATTGGAACGACCTTTATTTCTTTTCCATTTCTCTTTAGCTGTCGGTGAATATCAATGAAGTGTTACCGCCTCAAGCAGGAGCACCGATTTGAAATCCCCCTGCCTGAGCCCTGTTTCTTTTGAGCACAAGATCAAGGAGTTCATTTGTTGTTTATTCATTCGAGATTCGAGATTCTCCCGCACTACACACCACGTTCACAAGTTGGGGGGGGGGGGGAAAGACACCACTCTGCAGGGAACTCCAAGGTTTTCCTGTCTTTAATTTGTGTAGCATTTTCAAATTGTGTCATCTCGGCAGGTGTGACCGCGATTTTGCGGAGCTTCGGTACTGTTTTTTGGGGTTTTTTTTGGTACTGTTTTACCTGCTTGAGTCTGTCAAAAACCCATTTGTATGCGCCCGGCTAATGTGCTAGAAATAAAAGCACCAACCTGTCAAGTAAACTCTCTGCACCTGTACGAAGCAGTTAAATTGTTCCATCTGCTATTATCCCTGGAGATCAAAGGCCATCCCCGGGAGGGGTGCCCGAGGACCAAAGCAAAGGTTGGAGCGTCTTGTCTTGGAGTTTAAAAAGAAGAGGACAACGAAGAGGAGAGTGGAGAGGGGGGTGAAAACCGGAGGAGAAAAGGATCCCTGAGGCTCGGGCCCGGCTCGGCTACCTGAAGGAGCTTTTGTCTGAGCCAGGCGCGCCGGGAGCGCATTCTTTCACATTAAGAACCGCAGGGGAAGACATTCATTCACTCCCCTTTTTTTGGTGACGTAGCTGGGGCATTCATGTGTTTTTAACCTTGAATAATTTTTGTCTCTAAGCTCCAAACAAGTTTTATCCTGTCCACAGGTCAGTTTTGTTACAGAGGCCAATTAGCAGTGCTACCTTCGCCTGCGGCAAAAAGCCAAGTAATGGCGGGGCAAGCCCTCCGGAGAGGTGATGAATAACTCCGGAGAGCTGTAATTTGAAAGGGGGGCCTTTGAAGCATTTACCTTACACGGGACGCTATTGTCACTGCAGGGTGTTTGATCTTAAAATAATTTACTTAATGATCTCACCGTGGGAGCAATTGGCAGAGCAAGATTAGGCTGTAAGTCCTAATGGACATGGGAAAAGTTAAAATTGCTCAGAGAAAGGTATGTACAGGTCTGAGATCTGTCCGTGTTGTGTGTTCATTACTTGGGGGCTTGGCGGGTGGGGGGAGCCTGGCTGCGATCAGCTTTGCATAGCTTGTCAGAGAAAATCATCAGATGCCGGCCTCTCCTGGGATGTGCGCTGAGCATTTTTTCCGCCTGCATTTCAACGTTCCTGAGAATTAATGATCTGATTTTTACAGTCAATGATTTTTTTTTTTTTTTTTTTTTACTCTTTCTTTTTCGCAAGCAGGGAGCTGCTGTATCAGGAAGGCACACGGGAGGAGGGTGGCGTGCCTAGTGCAGGCTTCTGAGCTGGAATCAGAGCCAGATGTAAATGTGAAAGTTTGCCCTTTCAGTTGGCAAACAAGGACATCAAGTAGACACGAGGCAGTTATTTGACATTGTCATCCCAGGCCCAAATATGGCTTTGTCCTCTAGAAAGGAAAATTTTCTAATGTAAGCCCTGATTTGGCATATTTATAACTCATGTTTACTTGTGTTTTCTTACATACACATCAATTACTTATATGGCAATTGGAAGAAATATCTTAGTGTTGGGTTCTACCTGTTTGACATCAAGAGAGATAGTACTTTGGGTTTAAATTTCTTCATAATTTTGCTCTTTCAGCTGTTCAAAATTTGCTAACTGCCAAGCCCCTTGTAAAAAGCATCTTATTTTTCCCAATTATGGAATTAGAAGAGGCATCTTAAATGAATATTCAACCGGAAAAAAAGTAACCTAAGTACTGCTATTGCTGTTTATGTATTTGATGTTAAACCTAAGGAAATGTGATGCAATAGAACATGAATAATTAACAAATGCACTCCTTTCCTCTCTAATACAGATTCTAGCTAAGCCTTATCATAGCAGCCTGTGCATGCAGCCCAATGTCTTGATATGTATTCTGCCTTTGGGAAGCAACACCCAGCAAATGTATGTCACCTGGAAGGTTTGACTTCATAGTCTTTGTGTAAAATAGAAAATCTCAACCTTGGGCTCAAAGGAGGTGAGTCTGATTCCCCAAGATCCACAACTTTTGCCTGTTTCTGGTAGGACAGTGCGATGAAATATTTTTAGTTCATGCAAATCAAGTAATTATGAGCATGAGTATCAGCTTTATCCCAGCAAACACCAGTTTGCATGTGCCAATTTGGGGCAGCGCAAGTGTTCCCCACAAGTATGAAGCGTTTCTGAAATTTAGCCTTTGGACTCCGTTTCTGGTGAATCTGTTGAGATATGCCTGAGAATCTCCACCTAGCAAAATAGAGTAGACTCCTTTTGGGCTTGTGTTTTTATCGCTTATCTGTACTTGGAAATTAGCAACTTATTAATTTGCTTCAATAATTTCTTTGATGCATGGAAATAACTAAGGCTGAACTAAAGATGATTATCTATGCTTTGTTCATATATTCTCCGTGTTAAATCACTTGATGAGTGAGCATGGCACTTATACTGCATGTAGTGCAAAGAATGGCAGCAGATAAGGATATGCATCTATGTGTCTTTACCTTTTTCAGTCAGCTAAAAGGAGATACCAGACCCACATGGGTCATGTGGGGATTTAGGTGACATAATGTATGTGAAACACATAGGACTGATGCAGAAATAAAAGATGCTCAATAAAAGTTCTTTCCCACCCTGTGCTCTGGAAACAACTTTGAATCTCACTAGTCAGTGTTAAGTTTGGGTCACCCTCCTCCTCCTGAAGTAGCATTTTCCCTCCTTTTCCACTCACGATCCAGTAAGGTGTTACAAGTGAAGCTGTTTTCCGTGGATAAGTCTGAATGCTAAGATTGTTTATGAACATCTAACTGTTCTGGGAGAAATTAGAGTAGTCACCTCTAGGCCATCTCAAGGCTGTGAGTACTAACCTAGGGGTCCAGCTGCCAGCGTTGAGTGGTCAGTGAGATTTTTCTCTTCTTCATCTTTCCTTCTTTTCTCTTTCTCTTTCCCAACGCTACCTTAAAAATTTTTTTTTCAGTCTTAATGTAATTCCAGTTGTGTTAGTCGTCATAAGTGGTGAATGTAACTTAGAAACCAAGAAAACAATTATGTTATCCTCACCAAGAGACAAACTAACACCAATTTAGAAAAGAATAAGACAAGATAACTAGGAAAGAAAGGAAGTTATGAGTATTTTAACCTGTAAGTCACCATTCTAGTAACAGCATGATTACACCTTCATTAAGCCCCCCTTTGCTGCTTTTTCTTTCTTCCATGTTCATCTCTCCCTCTCTCTCTGGGCTTTCTCCCGCTCTCCCTTTATCTGTGTGTCTCTCCATTTCTCTCTCTCTCCTTTTCCCTTTCCTCCTGCCCATAATATTTTCATAATGTCTCACTCCCTTCTTCTCTCCCCCATCTCTGTCCCCCCTTCTGAGTGGGTGACTCAGTCTGTTTCTCTGTCTCTCCCACTGTGCAGGTTCCTCCATGTCTGTTGGTGCCCTCTCTCTCTCTCTCTCCCCCTCTCCCTCTCATTCTCTCTCTCTCTCTCTCTCTCTCTCTCAAAACCCAGCATGTAAATGAAAAGGTTAAAGTTGAGCATGTGAATATTAGGAATTTTTTTCTCGATCATCATCTGTAATGATACGCTTTTCCAAGTAAAAGCTGTGAATTCATAAGCTCACTCCCAGAACCTCCCAATCTACCAGGGACTTGGATGTCAAGAAGCACTTGACCATCACAGACAGTGGGTGCTGAGCCATCTCCTGAGCCCGCACAGCAAGGAGGCAACTGCCCTGCCAGTTCCAGCATTCATGCTACAGGATGAGTCAGAAGAGAGGGGTGAAAAAGACCAAGGTCAAGGTCAAGCCACTCACCCACCTCTTCCCGCCCAGCTGCCATCCCACCTAGCACTGATTACTGTCCTGTGTGTCCGAGGTATTCCCACTGGCCTAAAGCCATCATCTCATCCAGAAGACACATAAATTCCACCCAGGTAGTTCTAAAATCACCCAGCTGATCATTCAATTTATATACAGTATCAAGTGTTCATTTCATAGCCGCTATTTCAGTCCCGCTGACCTACGGGTCCTTGACATGTGCTTCTCCAGGGCCCTCCAGTGATGTAAAAGTAACTTTTTAGCACTTGCAGAAAAAGCAATTGAAGTTCATTTCTCACAGATTGCCAGGCCCCATCAGACATGAAGATGCTGTAAAGCAGGCATCGGAGAATTTTCAAACGTCCATCGCTGTCAGGCGAAAGAGCCGGCTACGGCAACCAGGGGATCAGACTTGGTCCCCTTGCCCGGTATGCTCTGCGACATTGCATTAGGATCCCTGAGGGCACACTGACGCCAGTGTGCTGCCAGATGGAGGTATCTGGCTATATCTCTGTAGGATTTTATTTTTCTCATTTCTCATCTGTGGGCAACATCCGTACTGGCCTGTGCCAGGAGTATCTTTCTCTTATTCTAAGATGAGCTGCAGGAGAGGAGACGAGCTGGGGAAAGTGAGACAGTTGCGTTTCTCAGGGCTCCGCTTTATGATCACCTCAGACCACGCCCCTTTTGAGCTGTGCCCTTTCCTTTTTCCCGTCCCACACTGGATATTCCCATAGATCCTTGTTTCCTAATACGCCACCCTCTGTTCTCTGCTTCATCACTCCTGCTTAATTCCCCCCACTGCTCTCTCTGAATCAAATTCACGTGAAGTGAGTTTCTGTTTGGGAACTTGAAATACGCACTCTCTGGCCAATGGCCCAAGTTCAACCTTAAGACAATGAGTACAGTATTGTTAAATGACCAGTATTTTCATAAATTTCTTCCCCCAAATAGAAGAGGGGTTTCTGGGGTAGCCATTTTGCCTAGAAGTCCAGGATAAGGGTGTTCAGAGATTGACAGACTCAAATTTGGAGAATTTGACCACAGATTGGAAGGGATGAAAATAAGATTTGTTATGATATGGGTTGTGTGTGTGTGTGTGTGTGTGTGTGTGTGTGTTTTAATGTTAGAAATTAAAAGCCCCAGTTCTTGAAGATTATTGGAAATTTGGTTTGTTTAAAAAAGTGATTTTCTTAAGCAAAATGACTGCCCAGGACAACTTCAGATTTCCACTTTCTGAAGTTCTCACACTGACTGTTCCTATCACAATTCCTCTGTATAATATTACATCTTCCCTTCAGCTGTCGTTTCTCTCACACTTCCCAAGGACAAATATTAGTAGCAACTTAGAGTTAAAATGGAAAAACAAAAACCAGAAAAACTGATTTGTCTGTAGTGGATTTTTTTGTAGGTATTTTTCTAAGATGCAGTGTGGAGAGTGGAATACTCACAAGACTTTCTGAGAATCATATCCCAATGTGACCCCTGCTGTTAGTTCATAGTTGCTGATAAGTCAGGTTTGGGTGACATCAGTAAAAGAGAACCAATATCTGTTTGCCCTTAGAGCATCAGACGCGATGACTCACGGCAACTTGTACAGCCAAGAAAACTGAGGCCTGGGAGGGTCAAGTGGAAGATCAGGGATTTGAAAGCCTGTTCCTCTCCGCAGGCACCAGCCGGTTGTAAAGCTTGCATCTTCCCAGATATAAAACTTTCTTAGCGGTGGTGATGCTAGCAGCTTCTCGTGGTGGATACTCTAGCTCACTCCCCAGACATTGATTCTCCCAGCTCCTGTGTCTACAGTCTGCTGCCAATGGCTCTCAGCTGAGTCCCTCTCTCATTTTTGTCTTTGGCTTGAGAGAAAGACCTCTGTCAGGATTAGGCTCCCTCCCTGTGGGCAGCCTGCATCCAAAGTCTGGTTGATTTCCAGGAGTAGACTTTGCAGGGAGGTGACTCCTTTTATGATGACAAGGGGTATGGTTCTTATACCTCCACTGTTCTTCCAGGGCAGGAGAGAGAGGTGAGGGAGGGAGCAGGTGCTGGGGAGATAAAAGCAGGGTTAGGGGGTGAGGGAGGGCAAAGCAGCAGAAGGGGAAGAGCCAAGTTTACATGAGGTGACCTCCAAACATCACAAGGGGGCGGGGGATTAGGGTTGCCAGTGCCCATAAAGGTCAAGGGGTTAGGATTAGGATTAAACTCATCCACATCACACCAGCCTTGATCTCCCCAGATACCTGCTCCCTCCCTCACCTCATCCATCCCCAGCTCAGGCCCCAGGCCTCAGAGTGGGGTTACTGAAGGGCCATCTCAGTTCCAGAGCACAGGTGGGGCCTCAGGTGTGAGAAAGGCCTCAGTGTTAACAGTTCAATTCCTCCCACTTGCGCAATCCTGTTTTCTTCACATCCCCAAAGGTATTGATCCTAAGAGATGACAATAAACTTCCTGCTTGTAAACTTCCATCACAAGAGCTGTTTCCCAGAACCTGACCTCAGACACTTATATTCATAAAGCGTGTCATAGTTTTCGAATGTTGCTGTGTGCTGTCGCTATGGTGTTCACAATAAACTGAGGCTCAGGAAAGTGAAGAGACTTTCTCAGGGTCACACATCAAAGTGCTGGACCTGAGACAGAACCTAAATTCTCAGCTTCTGATCCAAGGCTCTTCTAAGTGCATAAGTGAGAGTCATAAGGCTGTCCATATACCTAACTATCCATAAAAATGTTTCTCCTGAGACTATGATTCTTTATTGTTTCACCTTCCACCATTCATTTCTATTTCCTTAGTTGTTTACCTTTTCTCCTCCCCAAACTTGCTTTTTCCCAGTCACACCAGCTCCCTTCTGCAATGCTTTCTTTACAGCAGCAGTAAGGGAAGGAGCAGGAGGTTCAGGGCTCCCTAGGACATTAATACTTTGGCACTTGAGACCTCTTTGCTCAAAAGGAAGTGGTGATGGAGGGATGTATCTGGTGCCCTGGCTATGTATCACTGGGCCTCTGTCCTAGATACATGCTTCTTCTAATGCTTTACACACCTGGCTTTAAAGTAGAATTTCATCAGAGCCAGTGCTCCAATCTTCTTGTTTGCAGAGGCAGGAATTTCTCAAGCTAATAACTCTGTAAGCATAGGAGCAATTGGGACACCCAGTAATTCTATGCAACTGTTAGAATGTTCTTGGGTCTGTTCACCAAGCTTACAATACCTCCAGTATCCCTGGGGACCGTCTGTCATTTGGTTCAGCTCAGCACTAGCTGGAGGAGGAAAGTTCTTTTCACTCCTCAAAGAAAAGCATCCAGGGATTTATTCATTGCCTTGGGGTTCTGGAGCTTCCAAGGCCTCAGGGAATTTCCACCTCTGCCTGCAAATCCTCTGGGACTGAACAAGTGTAGCTCTTACCAATTTAGCTTCTTTGCATAGCCTCAGGACAGGTGTTTGGGGAACCAAGGGTTCATAGACACTGTGTTTCATTTTGTTTTTGATCCTTGATTTTTCTTTTCTCTGTTTTCTTTTTTAATTCTGCATGATATTTTGGAACACAGAGTGAAGTCTGCTCGGACCCATCTTTCTCCTTATGATTTCAACCAACGTACTACCTCCTGCAAAAGATGTGTCTTCAGAAAGTGTACTCCGGTTGGAAAAGTGTGGAAAGAGCAGATGAACGTAGTGTCAGTGGCCATATGGCCCCTTAGTGTTGGTCATCTTCATCACTAAGTGAGACCTACCAGATAAGGCACCAGGTAAGGCAGTCACACACTGGTCCTTTGGCTTCTCCTGGGCCACAAGGTAATAGTATGGTCTTGGAAAAAGTCCTACTCTGACTGGGTGTACAGTGTACATGTGTGTGGTATTCTGTCAAATCTCATGTATTCTAAGCTTGACTCTAAATGACCTTTTTAAAAAAGAAAAGAGGCTTAGACTTCTCATCTGTTTCATGAATTTGTCATTTATTGGGGAGGTGGGTTCCAAAATCCTATATATCATAGGAATTTTTTCGGATGTGTCTTTTCTGCGTCATACCAATCGTCATGAGTCCAGGAATGTTCCTCTCAAACGATCTCCCATCCTAAAAGGCAGGGATTAAAAGTGTAAGACCCAGCTTTCCCAGATTCAGATCTCCCCTCTGACAGTGGTCTGTGTGACCTTGGGCAAGTTACCCAACCTCTCTGCTCCTCAGTTTTCTCATCTGCAAAATAGTGGTCCTAATGGTAGTGTTATTGTCAAGATGAAGCACAGTAGTTTATTCTGAAGTCCTTGAAACAGTCTTTGGCATAGACAACATATTACATGTGATATGTTATTTTCCTATTATTGTTGCTGTCTTTCCCCAGTCAGTTACAGCTGGACATTTTAAAACAACTGTCCTTTGTATTGCCTGACTACACATTTGTGGCAGAGAGAGAAAAGAGAGAGACCCTTTAAAGCATTTAAATATCATTCATCTGTTTCACAGGCAAATCTTTTTGTGTATTAAGGAAGGAAATCGGAAGGTAAGTGCCCACTGTTTTTAAACTTGGGATGAGGTATTTTTAAACAGTTTTCAATTTCCTTAAGAATTTTAACACAGCCGATATTAGTCAGAACTCAATGTCTGAGAATGAGGTTAGTGTTCTGCATAAACCCTGCTTTTAAAAAGCTCACACGAAGGGTCAAAGACCAGGAAATGCTCTCACTATAATTCTCATTTTCAGCTGAATTGGACATGGCAACAAGAATGCAGGCTTGAATCACATTATGTTCCAGGAACCTTTAACTTTGCATCATAATGACCTACGGCCTAACAGAAGCAAATTGCGAGTGGTTTCAAAAGGAGAAACTCTAATTTATATTAAACTAGTATTATAACTTAAGTAGCTCGTTTTGAAAGCAAAACGCAAAGCCTCATCATTCATGTGATGGCTCCTAAATGCATCCTTTACATTTTACCTGTAAAATGCTCTGTGTTTGCTGACAGGTTAAATGTATGCTATACACAGAGAGCCAACATTTCTCTTTGTAACACTGCAGCAATCCTACTAGTTTTAGCAGCATTCTTATTATTTTAAGCTGTCTCCATTGTCTTCTAAACACCATAATTAGAAGCTTGAAAAGCTTACAGCAACCAAACCCAGTAAGGTCTCATTATGAACAAAATATTCTACTGTGGCTCAACAAGTGACCTTGTGTAGTCCAACGGGATGAAGCCTTCAAACTTCCTGCCCTATTAGGGCTTCAGGTATGTATAAAAGTTTCCCTTCAGTATTATTCAGCAGCTCCATTCAAGTTTGGTTTCTTGGTCATAATTATTTTCTTACTGGTCTCTTTGTTTCATTTTGTGCATAGAAAAGAAAACCTGTCTGCTGGAAGGGGTTCAGAGTATCTCTTCTTGGTGGAGCGGGGTTTTATAAATGAGTTGAACGAGAGTCCGTGAGCAGAGAGCTGAAATAATTAAACAGTGTGACTCAAGTAAGTAGAGAGGGGGGTGATTTTAGGGCCCAAGAAAATATTTTCCCCACCAGATCAGTGACTTTTTAATTTGATGCTTAACATAATTTTCCATTTGGTTCAAGTCTTCTTGAACTGTATCCAAAAGCGAACTCCTATTGGAGCTACAATAAATTAAACATTATCAGTCATATACATGTGAGTATAAATGAGTACATAATTTTTTTTTTCTTTCATGAGGAAATAGAGAAAGCAGAGGGTTCTAGATATCTAATGAGGGTTGAAGAAGAAAGTTTGAAGAAAAACTAAGTTAGGAAGATTAGAAAATAAGTTTCTTCTCTTCTCCTATTTTACCTGGGACTGTTGCTAATTTGAATCCTTTGCTTCTGTACAACGCCATATCTTTTTGTGTTGCCTCTAAGCTTGGAAATATCAGGTGCGGGAGAAGTGAAATTTGTTCTGTATTCTATGTCTATGTTAGGAAACACTTTCCCATAGCCAGGGAGACACAGAACTGCTTGGTTATGAAATATTCACATTTAAACCAAGCATGTGAAATGTGAAAATACATCTTGGATTTTTTTCTTTATTTTATATTCTGCTGGTGAAACACTGAACTCTGAAAAATGGGCATGTCATGGTTGCTTTTAATAAATCCACTTACCTGTCACATGTTTTCAAGGTTTCCTGACTGTTTGCTAATTATCAAGCTGTATTTCTCTTATTTCTCTAATCTTTGGAACACAATGAAGCGTATCAATCAGCATAAACCTCAGGGAAGCTGCTTATCTCTGAAATCCCATCTCCGATATTGGTAGATTGCTGGGTCTCCCAAGCCAGGACTGCCCCAGTTGGCTATATTCCTTTTCCTATCTTCACTTTTAGGCTGAGTATAGGTGCAGATTTTCTTTTTTCCTTTTGTCTCTCTTCTCTGCCACCTCTCCCCCAGAAAACACACACACACACACACACACACACACACACACACACCTGAACCTGCTCATGAAACCCAGAGCTGATAATCATCCAATTAAGGAAAAGGTGACTTTTAGAGGTATTCTCCTCCCCAAGTCAGTGGGGTTCAAAATTCAGTTTGAGAAGTGTCCCCATGTCAGGATCATATCAAGGAGGTAGCAAAATGACCCACTGACTTGAACACCTCTGGGGACATTGCCAGGAATCTGCCTTTATAACAGGCTCCCCAAGTGCCTTGTAAGCTGTTTAAACCAGAGAGCCACTGCCTTGGGGATCCCATTCTCTACCGAAAGGAGCACTTATCCCAAAATAACATAATTAATTAATCCGAAATTCTCTTCCGAAAGATAGACACGTTATCACTCAAGTTCCTGAGTCTGGCACAGAGAGAAGGTAGAGAAAGGAGATTCGACCTCCCCTATGCTGTTTTTTTCCACACCCACTTTCATTGCTCATAGTTCCCGAGCAGAGATGTCAGCACAATGTGCTCTGGGGATGCAGGATGGGGACCCAGCTGATCAAGGGGCACTGTCCTCCACTGGCTCACTGTGATGGCAGAGGGAGGGCCTGCATCTTCCTGCCTTTCTACCCTGCTTGGCTCAGCTTTGGGACATTGTTTCCCTACAACAGTTCCCAACGTGAAGTTCTTCATGATTTAAAAAAAGGGAATCAGGGACTTCCCTGGTGGCACAGTGGTTAAGAATCCGTCTGCCAATGCAGGGAACACAGGTTCAAGCCCTGGTCCAGGAAGATGCCACATGCCGCGGAGCAACTAAGCCCGTGCGCCACAACTACTGAGCCTGTGCTCTAGAGCCCAAGAGCCACAGCTACTGAGCCCACGTGGCACAACTACTGAAGCCTGCGCGCCTAGAGCCCGTGCTCCACAACAAGGGAAGGGACGGCAGTGAGAAGCCCGCACACTGCAATGAAGAGAAGCCCTCTCCCGCCGCAACTAGAGAAAGCCAGCACGCAGCAGCAGACAGAAATTAATTAATTAATTAATTTAAAAGAAAAAAAGGAATCAGAGCTGCTATATCCCACTAGCTTTATTTTTAAAAATAAAAGGTAAATACCTGCTAAACACAAAGGTTTTTCCTTTTAATCTATATTTTTCCAGATGTTAATTTTATACTCATGCCTGTTTCAGATGATCCTTAGCAGCAAAGGCTGTTCCTATAGAAAACTTTTTTAAAAAAATTTTTGTCTGCTTCTAACTGGATATAGCCTGTTATCTGAAGATCCAGGACTGAAATTCAGTTTGTGATCCAGCGGAAAGTGAAATGGAAAAGGCTCTTCACTTTTGGCTATAACTTAAAAATCCAGCAAAATCCTGAGAACACATTGCTGCAGACCTCAGAATCACTCCAGTGTGTGTGATGCTGGATTTAATTTGCCTTGTTTGGCAGGAACTCGAAGGACTTTGTCTTCTACCTTTCTGGTGAGAAGGGGAGGGAGGGAGAAATTTTTAAAGAACAATTAAAATCAAACTATATGAAGGAATTTGAGGATGAAGCTAAATGTGGATCGCAATGAACAGATAGGATGAGTTGATGGTTCCCAAATTTTCCATTGGTTAAGGCCTCTGGATCTCATTTTTTGGGAAATAACTTCTGTATTAAAAAAATAATCAACCTTTCAGCATGGCTTCTAAGGTCCTTAGAATTTAGGCATAGCATATTCTTTTAGTCTCCCAGCTCACCAATCCCACACCCGTGTGATCCAGCCTTTGTTAATGATTTCGTTTCTAGAACACGCCACATTCTCTAATGCCTCCTTGCCTTTGCACCTGCTGATTTTCCCTCTGGAAAATGTCTCCTCTCTGCCACTCTCCCCACAGCCACTCCTCTGTGTTGTGTTTTGAATGAATGAATGAATGAATGATCAAGTGAGGGACAGCCAAGAGCCGTGCCAAAGAAAAATAGTTCTATGCCTGAAGTATGATTGCATGAATAATAGATTTTCCTAGAAATAGATTGCCTAAAAAGAAATACTGATAATATTTACCTGTTAAGAATATGTATCCCAGATATCCCTCACCACTGTAGTACTAAACAGTACAGAAGAATGAGAACCAGTAAGTAGATAAAACAAGGAGAATACAGCAGGAGCCAGAAACACACGCTCAAGCTCTGCGGAAAAAAAAAATTGTCCTCCCAAACTTTTGTACAATCTCTGCGATGTTAAAGAAATGGGGTGTTGGTCAGTGAACCTGGATAAAAGGCCCTGATTTCTATTCACAGTCACATGAAACAACAGGCAATTACAATGACTAGAGGTTTGTGTAGATTTTAAAATACCTTCTCGAATTATCGAACACAGACTGGTCCCCTCCTCTCTTTCCTCCTAAGGCTTTGAGCCACCTTGAGCCAAGAGATGTATCGGATTTTTTTCCAGTCCTGACATCTTGTGATTTTGAAATCTACTTTAATTCGAAGGCCCAAAGTGCATTTTAAAGATTTGAATATGGGGTTCAGCTGCCAAAGCCACCCCTGCCTCCAGGTGTTGCTATTTTGAGAAGGTGAGGATGAGGCATGCTAGGCCTTTGTTCCCTCCACTCCACCGAGGCTGCTGCTGTCCAGGTGATGGTGTCAAACCCACTGGCCTATTTTAAGTCCTCATCTTACGTGGCCCATCAGTAGCTTTTGACGGATAACAACTCACTCCTTCTTGAAACCCTTTCTTGGTTTCCTTCTGATATCTCTTTTTTGATTCTTCATCATTTCACAAACTCTTAACGTTGGAGTGCCTATAGCTCAGTTTGTTAATATCTTCTGTTTATCTATATTCACTCTCTAAGTGCCATCATTGTCTCACGGCTTTTATACGTGCTGATGACTTCCAATTATGTGTCTCTCTTCCCAGTGTTGCACCTAAGCCAGATCGCCTGGGCTCACAAGAGCACATTTCTTCCTAACTCTGCATTCAGTGACAGCGACTTCACCTTGGTAACCAGAAGTCAGCCATGGTAAGGTATTTACACCAAAGAAATTGGCAAACACTACTATATATTGGACCTCTTTTTTTTTTTTTTTTCCCCCAGGAAGCTAGTTGTTAAGCACTTACTAGCCCACCATTTTTCCTGAACTCCAGATTTGTGTGTCCAGATGCCTACTGGATATTTTCCTCTGCAGATTAAACATGTCCTAAACCGAATTCCTCTCTCCCAACCCTGTCATTCTCTCCCCAGCTTTCCCTTCAGTAAGTAGCAACTCCATCTTTCTAGCTGCCCAGGTCAAAATGTTTGAGTCATCCTTGACTCCTGTCTTCCTATCATATCACATATTCAAACACTTAGTAAATCCTATTGGTTTTACCTTCAAAATATATCGAGGATACTCAGAATACTTACTCAAATGACCTGCATAGGACACATGGATTGGATACCAGAGGGAGGAAGAAAGGAGCTGTGTTGCTTGATAGAGCTGACTAATCTAGTCAGGACTGCTTGCTGCCCTTCTCCCCTACTGTACCCCTGTCCTAGTTGACTAAGTACCCGTGGTAAGCAAGAGTCTTCTCTGCTTCACTTTATATCAAACTCCATTCACGCATCCTCTTATGTGCTTGTTTCAAAGAGAAATCAACAGCATGGACCGTTTTTATCAGTATCCCTCCCGCATACTTTCAGCCACATGGAAGGTGTATATGAATTCTGTATTTTTGCCACTGTTCTAGTTCATGCAACACAAGGCATCAAGTCAAAGGTGGACTTCCCAGGGAGCTAATGAACCTTAAGCTTCAGGCTCACTTGCCTGGACTCATGTGAGGACGGGGAATGGCACGGGGTCCTAGAGTGTTCTCTAGGCGGGGAGGAAAAGCCAGGTTGCCACTTCAAAAGCAAGTCAAAGGCTCCAGTTATTGAAATCTAATTTGCTGATTCTATAATCTGTGAAAAGAAAGTTGCCACATATTCTAACTAAATATATTTGAAACATTTAGGAGAGTTTTTTAAAACGGTGCTCAAGCCATGTTCCTGATTTCTGATCAAATGAGTTTAGTCCTGATTTTATTTGGACCTTCCCAAGAGTTTATACCACATTGTTACCTGTCCTACATGTGTAACTGGAACTTTGACAACTCCCCATCAAATTAACTCAAAGCAATAATACAGCAATGATTATCCCCAGAATATATTAGTGGCATAAAATGGGATTTCAGAAACATCAACCATTAACATCTGCTCAACAATATTATCTTCTAAATTACCACTTTTTTCCCTCTGACACTAATGTTTTGGAAGGTTGTACTGCCTCTGTCCACCCAGAAAAGGACAGAGCAGTGTCCTTCAGACTGAGAATACAGGAAAACCACACTGATAACCTAAGAGAATATTGTCCAAAAAAATTTAAGTTTTCCAATTTTTACAATTCTAGTTGGCTAGCCTTTGGACGGTTGAAGTGCAGATGGGTCATCTCCCTTAAATGTCACCCACTATCCTGTTAACAGCCAACAGCAAAACAAACAGATGGCTAGAGAATGGGGTGGGATGGGGGGTGAAGGGCAGATGGGGAGGGAGGGAATGCTGGCTGGAAATAACTCAGTTCTTGAGTTAGCAAGTTGTGTGTGCAGAACTCTGCTGGAAAAGTTCACAGGAGTTATGCTTTTGGAAAGTCAGTAAGATTGGATTACATCTTTAAAATAATTGTTCAAATAAATGGACTAGCACAGAGGAGAAGCCTATATTGACTTTGTGTTTACCCAGAAGGGGGAGAAAAGTACAAAACAAGCTTTTCTTTAACTACAATGGCAATCTTCTAATAGCAGCACCGACTCGCTCCAAAATACAGGACTCAGAGGTTGATAATCATCTTTCAGCTCAGGTTATTGCATGCAATTTTTCACATTCATTCAGCTTTCTTCATATAGCTCTTAGTAAAGTAACGCTCTTAACAATAAAAGCTTTTATGGAGCCCATTACATTGGAGAGCTAACCACTCCTGTTTTTTTTTTTTTTTTTCTTCTTCTTCATCTTCTTCTTTTTATTGGCTCCTTGGAATATTTATAGCTGCCTTTGTTCTCACTGCAAACTTATACATCTGGCTTTGCGTGGCCATTTTCGTTGTTTTTGTTGTTACGATTGGGTATGAAATGGCTAAGTGTGTGTGTATATGTTTGGGTGGCTTCGTTGTTGCACAGGGGAATCTATATCATCCTGTCACTGCAACTGTTCACTGTTTAGCTGTGTATTGTTCACTCCTGGACTCTTTCCACTGTGAGCTTCATGACATAAAACTTTCTATGCTGCCATGCTACTTCTTCCTGATAAACAGGTTCTCTGGTGGAGGGAGTCTTGGCTGAGACTGGGCTTCGGGAACAAAAGCTTGGCTCCTTGAACACTGAATGAACAGATCAGGTTCTCTGGTCAAGAGTTTCACAGGAACTCACTTACAGAAGCAGAGCAGGCGCAGTCTGGCCTGGATCAAGAAAGGACAAGGGAGCTTGTTCTGTATCTCAGCCTCATGGACACGGGCACAGCATGCGTGAGAAGACAGCCACCTTCACTGCCCCATTAAAGGACTGCTTTTAGGCATTACAACACTGGCACCAAAGTCTCCAAACCCATACCGAACAGCTTGACATTGCCATCAAAGTGTCTCTTGCTATTAAGTTCATCTTCTTATCTGAAAGGTGAGAGAGTGATCGAGATGGCTGACTCTAGAGCCAAGGTGTCTAGCCAAGTAATTCAACTCATGGAGCCTCAGTTTCTGCACCTGCAAAATGGAAATAATAATAATATTTACATTACAGGGTGGTAGTCAGGATTGAGACAATACAAGTAAAGTGCTTAAAACCATACCTGGCCCACAGTAGGATCTTAAAACACTGGATCTTATTAGCCCTCTAATTAGAATGTAAGCTCCACGAGGGTAAATTTGGTCTGTTTCGTTCACTGCTGTATCTCCAGCACGTAGAACTTAGTAGGTGCCAATAAATACTTGCTGAGGGAATACCTCACCAGGTAAACCTAAGAACTTGTTCCAGTAAAGGATTCAGGGAGAGGAGTTTCCTAAATATCAGGTATAAGGAAGCCACGGACCTGGTTCCTGTTTAGTGCCTATCCATCTAAGGAGGATTTAGTTGAAAGGAGTTTGGAGGTGTTTCACCTCCCAGTATTGCTTCTAGGTCAGTAACTCTCAAACCCATCCAGAAAGCAACACAGGTGATTCCCCAATCCACAAAAATCCATTTCTGTTTTCTGCCTTCCTCACTACAGAAGAACAGGAGTTGCCTTTCCCCTCCCCAGCACATCTCCTACTGGATAATTTCTCATCACCCATGGGAGTCATTGCTCATGACTCCTCTGCTGTGAGGCTCACTTTGAAGGTCTTTGGCATCGGAGGCTATAAAGGATCATGATTCCCTTGTTTCCGGCACAGTGTAGCCAATGTGAACATAAAACTCTTGTTGCCAAAGACAATTGGGTATCACAGATCTCTTGGCTTTGAAGGCTGGAGTTTGCCAAGGCAATTTTAGACCAATTTGTTCTTTATTGTATAACTATAGCAGTGTGCTAACGTGGGCCTCTTTCTGAATAAGTTTTAGCTGAGGCCCTGAAAACACAAAGCAGTAGGTGGCAGGCATGTGTGTAATCTTATTAATCCATAGCTTCATTTCCCTATGGACCCATGCTCACCTTCATGGCTCCTTTAGATAGCTAAATGAGTTAAAGACAAACTTGATCCCTTAAATTCTTTCATGCAAGATGGTCTGCAATATGGGGTCCATGAAGGAACCACAAGTGGCTTTGCTGATGATGGAGTGGGGCAGAGGTGCTCCAGTGTTGCCTCCGCCCACCTCAGGGTTTGCTCTGTTACCTGATTCTTTCAGGAACTCCCTGGGGTATATGATGATCAGTCAGATGCAGTGGGTCACCTGTGCTCAGTGTCATGGAACAGGCCACTCCCCACCCAGAAGAATGTGAGCATTGTTGCAGAGATCAAGAATTTACTGGAATATTAACCACTGCCTGGTAGCCCTAGGGAATCCGGAAAGTCACGGACTGCTTCATCCCAGCTCAGGACATATGCAGGAAGGAGCTTCTTGCTTCTGTAGTTGCTGCAAAGGAAGCAGTTGGGTCATTCAGGTGTATTCCCAGTGGTCCGTGGGTATGGAAGGCATTTCTAGCACAAAGGAAACATCAGTAACCTCTGGCTGATTCTGTCCTCACCTTCTCAGTGACCGCGCTCTCAGGTAGCAATTAGGGAATGTTTGTGCTGCTGAGCTCAAATTTAGCTTGGGAAGGATTGAAAAAATACAGGTTCCTTGTACTCATGTGACATACAGTTGAGAATGGATTTTTGAAAACCTAAGAACGTTCTCTAAACAACAGAGAGGCACATGTTTTAAAAGGAAGAGACAGAGATTCAGGATGTGAGGTCTTCTTTGGGACAGGAAACCCAAAATACAAAGAGATTGGGACTGGGCAAAAGGTAGAGGAGGGCAAGTCAGAAGATCTTGGCTGGAGCCGCCAACAACACTGTCACAAAGACATGACCAATGTGGAATTTGCCCAAGTGCCATTAGGGAAAATCTCACTTGAACAGCCCTGTCCCTTTAAGGGCAGTCACTCTGGCCCACTGCACATTTGTTAAAGCTACATGACAGACACCCCCCCATGCCAGCCTTTATCCATTTCAGGAGATAGAGAGGCAAAGGCCTCTCAAAGGTTCATTAGCTCCCTGGGAAGTCCACCTTTGACTTGTTGCCTTGTGTTGCATGAACTAGAATAGTGGCAAAAATACAGAATTCATATACACCTTCCATGTGGTTGAAAGTATGTGGGAGGGATACTGATAAAAATGGTCCATGCTGTTGATTTCTCTTTGAAACAAGCACATAAGAGGATGTGTGAATGGAGTTTGATATAAAGTGAAGCGGAGAAGACTCTTGCTTACCATGGGTACTTAGTCAACTAGGAGAGGGGCACAGTAGGGGAGAAGGGCAGCAAGCAGTCCTGACTAGATTAGTCAGCTCTATCAAGCAACACAGCTCCTTTCTTCCTCCCTCTGGTATCCAATCCATGTGTCCTATGCAGGTCATTTGAGTAAGTATTTTGAGTATCCTCGATATATTTTGAAGGTAAAACCAATAGGATTTACTAAGTGTTTGAATATGTGATATGATAGAAAGACAGGAGTCAAGGATGACTCAAACATTTTGACCTGGGCAGCTAGAAAGATGGAGTTGCTATGAAAATGCAACTTAAATACATCTCTCTTCTGGTATAAAATAAGGCCAGGCCTCCTGCAAGCTTTGTGGTGTGTTCCTTCTACGTAAGCCTGAAAGATCAGCTGACGCTCACTGTGCTGAGTTAGCTCAGTTGTAACTGAGTCAAAATGAAGGAAGTTTAATACAACTTTGGTGAAGTATTGAAATGTAAATTCCAAATATTGTGATATCTATAATTATAGAATATTCTAGTACAGAAAAACAGGGGTTAGTGGTGGGTGGAGGCATCTCAGACTCATCTTTCTAAAATAATGGGAAAATTTGTGTTTTGAGTCACTGTGAACTGCTTTAAATTACCATACTGTGTTTTACATCACACACACAGGAGATAATGGTTTTCTCTAAGATATAGCCAGATACAGCCTTGGTGGTTCTGATTTCTAGCAACAGCTCTTTGATCACCAAAAACTTTGATCTTGAGGAGCTAGAGCAGTGATTCTCAACCATAGCCTGCCTGGGGACATTTGGCCATGTCTAGAGATGGTTCTGATTATCACAAATTGAGGTGGGGTGGGGAGGAGAGGGGGAAGGGATTTGCTACTGGCAACTAGTGGGCAGAGATCAGGGATGTTGTTAAACATCCTGTAATGCACAGCACAGCACCTCCCTGCCCCACATAGAATTATCTGAAACAGAATGCTCTTAGTGCCACAGGTAGGAAACCCTGAGATAGAGTCTTAAAGGTGAGCCTAGTATATTGTTATAAAAATATTCACGAGGTGAGTTATTACAAGGAAAACTTCTCCACCAGGTTATCTTTTGGAAAATGTATATACTATTATAGCAGCTTCAGTTTAATAGAAAAGAAAGATAAAATGTTTAATTAAAGTAAAATAATTTTAAGTACTGATGGTTTCTAAGGAAGTCTTCTTGAAAACATAGTGATGTCCCTAACTTAACGTGAAGAATGATACAGTAAACTTGTCTTTCCAGTAATAACTCACCAACCCATAGGTGGATACCTGGGGCATTTTGTAAGTGCAGACAGTGTGTATGCAGCACTGCCTGCTCTCCTGTGGGCAGCACATCACGTGACTTCTCATTATAGTGCCTGCGATACAGATGTCAAATTATCCAATTCCAAAGCATCTTTCTTTGAGTTTATGGAAAGTTGCTCGAGAGGCACAATGTGCATGACAAGCGCCCCACGTACGTGGGGACAGATTTCAGAGGAATAAAATGCGTTCTAACAATTCTCTCTTGTAGAACTGTATCCCATCTATGCAAAGGCCATCTTTCCTGCATTTTTTTCGTTTGCCACGTGTCTTAGTCCGTTCAGGCTGCTATAACAAAAGACCACAGACTGGGTGGCTTATAAACAACAGAAATTTATTTCTCACAGTTCTGGAGGCCATAAGTCCGAAATCAGGATGCCAGTGTGGTTGGGTGAGGGCCCTCTTCTGGGCCTCAGGCTTCTCACTGTGTCCTCATGTGGCAGAAGGGACTAGGGAGCTCTGTGGTGTCTCTTTTATAAGAACACTAATCCCATTCATGAGGGCTCCACCCTCATGACCTAAGCACCTCCCAAAGGCCTCACCTCCTAGTACCATCACATTGGGCATTAGTATATCAACATATGAATTTGGGGGGGACACAAACGTTCAGACCATAGCACCATGATTACATCAAATGATGCCCCAACTTCTCTCCCTTAGGCTTTATCTGCCTTTCTCCTCACTGCAAATATAAGTGATCAGGAGTGTGATATTATATAAATCTTCTTTACCATTAGTCTTTGGAAATGAAGCGTATTATTTGTTCAGAAAATTATATCATGTTGGTATGGAATTAATTTGTTCTCACTAGGCTGCAATTTTTAGGAGGAGGCACCCAATAAAAATAATTCTTGGGAGACAAAACATATCAATATAGAGGCAATATTTATATCATGAGCTTCTATAATATGGAAAATTAAATATCACCCTCCAGTCTAATGACTTAGTGCCCTAGAGAAACATTAATGCTGGTTATGCGGGTCTACTTGAGAAATGCATATCAGACTGTATCCTCTGATAGCTCTGTATTCATCCCTCCACTCATTCAAGAAATATATATTGAGTGCCTTCCACTTGCAAATGCTGTACTGGGCAGTATATGGGATATAGTTCTTATAATGTGCTGGGAAAGTTTTACTTATGACACTTAAATTACAATTTATAATTGTGATTGTGTCGATAAATGGATGAATTACTGTTGTGTTTCATTCATTCATCCATTCAACGTGTATGTGAAATACCCCTATGTACTAGGAATTCTGCTAAGTTCTAAGCACACCAAGGCTTTTTATTAAAGTCAATAATCCTTATTTAAGTAGGACAGGCATACAAACTTTCCAGGTTAGATAAAAACCAGCCGTGGTGGAAAATGTGGGCGGCGCTCAGCATCCATTTTTAACCTCCTTCTGCTGAGCCTTCTCGTACTGCGAGCAGCTGGGAAGCTAAATGCCTCGTTTTCCAGAATCCCTTGCAGCTGGAGTCCTGAGTGCCAATTAGATGCTCCCACAGCGGACTTGGGAGGCAGACGCAAAGTGGAAGCCATCTTCCTGCCGCTTCTCCAGCTTTCTGCGGGCAAGTGGCCTCGTGGAGATGCTGGGTTTCCTGCAGCGGTTTCTCAGTGACCAGCCACTAGCTTCGTGGGCGCTGAGAGGAAGATGGGGTAGTGGTGGCAAGCAACAGCTTCCTGACCCTGAGATGAAAGTTCCAGTTAACAAATCCAGTGGATCCTCCACCTTCCTGATTGCGGCGAAGCAGGCAGCTTCCGCGATGGGCCACTTCAGAGGCGTGATTCTGAGAGCCGTTCCTGAAGGACCCGTCGGGAGCCCATGTCTCCAGCCCTTCCAGCAATTTTGTAAGTAATTAATTCTCTGTATTCATTGTGCTTTAAATAGCCAGGTTTTGCTCCCTGTAACAGAACACAAACTTTACAGTGAAGCCGTAGGAAATCCAGACGTCAGTCGGCCCTGTTGGGGGCCAGGAGGAGAGCAGCCAGGCTCGTGCTTTAGGCACTTGTGGGATCTGAGTCCCGTGAGGCAGATTAAAGTCAGCAGGGTCTGCTTTGCCAGGCTGAGTCATTTCCCTTGTCCTTCGGGCCCTGGGGGGGGAGGGGGGGGACTTTGCAAGTTTTGTGCTGGGGAGTGACATGGTGGTGAGACCCTGGGAAACAGACTATGCTCTGTTCATCTTTGTATCCTCAGTGCCTAGCAGTGTGCCTGGGACATGTTAGCCCTCGATAAGGATTAGATGCTAAATGATGAGAGTAGGGCTCTAGGAGCGTTTATCAGGCTGAGAACGAGAGAGCGTAGGCAGGGAGCCATCGGCGTTACGTAGGCATGAAGTTAAAGGAGTCTGGAAGACCATGCGAAGGATTTGACGCAAGACTCAACAGGCACTAGGGACTGTATCAGTCAGGATTCAACGAGAGAAGCGAACCCAGTAGGAGATAATATAGTATAAAGAGATTTACCGCAAGGAATTTGCTGACGCAATTGAGGGGGGCTGGGAGGCAAGTCTGAAATCCTTAGGGCAGGCGGTCGGGCTGGAGCTCTTGGGTCCACAGGTGGAATTTCTTCAGAGAAGCCTCTGCTTGCTCTTGAGGCATTTCAGCTGATTGAATCAGGCCCACCCAGATTTCCTAGAATCTTCTTCCTTAAAGTCACCTGATTAAGGACTTGAATCACATCTACAAAACACCTACAAAACAACACCTAGATTAGTGTTTGACTGAGTAACTGGGAGCGGTAGCCTAGCCAAGCTTACACACCAAAAAGGCCATCACAGTGACCAACTGAAGAAAGGAAATAATAGAAAAGGGTGAGGAAGGAGTCCGATGTAGCAGGTCTATCTACTCCTTTTGATGCTCCAGCATGCAGATTGGAAATATTTTATTAAAGCTCACTCGGGTAGCAACCTGTTCAACTCCATGAGATTGATGGAGGTGCTTTACGGTTGAATTCACTAATAAGCAGAAAAACTTCTCCCCTAAGATAAGGTAACTCTCTAATTTATTATCCAAACTGGGGCAATATTGAGAATAAAAGGGGGTTCTGTTAATAATTATGTTGGGACCACTAGCAAAAACCAGAACAGTCCCAGGCAAACCAGAACACATTGTCCCCTCACTCAGCCAGGGTTGATTTGAGTCCTCCTTTGAACCCACCTCGCAAGGTTTCTTCAGTATATGTGGATGTACAGTACACCTGCTGCCCTCTTTTAATGTTGCAATGGGGGAAAAAAGTGCCATTAAACACAGAGCTTTGTTAAGTTTGTTAAAATTCACATGGATCATTTTATTAAATGGAAGATCATTTTAAAAAGCAAGATTTTTTTTTTTCCTTGAACAAACCAATTTACAAGTGAAAGGATTATATTAATAAATATTAATGGATAACAATGGCCTCTCATACCATCCGTGCCAAGTGATACAGTGATATTACAGAAGTAAGAGGCCCCAGGGTATAACACTTAGGATCCTGACTTTGGAGTAAGACTGCTTTTGATTCATATCCCAATTCCTTATTTACTGATTATGTGAATTTGAACAAGGTGCTTATTCTCTCTCAGCCTCAGTTTCCCTACTTGTGAGATGAGGGTAAAAATAAAGCCCGTATCATGGGAGCATTTGAGGATTAAATAAAACAATCCTTGTTAAAAATGCTTGACAGAGTGCCTGGCACATAATAAATTTTCTATAACCATGAGTTATTATTATTGTAATATAGCTATGCAATAGCTATATTTTTGATAGCAATAGCTATAGTTATAGCTATATAGATATAGCAATAGCTATCTTTGAACTGCAATATCAAATAAGATTTTTTCAGGCAACACAAATACTACTCTTGTATTTATTTTTAAGACTATTACTATTTGGTAGAATTTTGTTTCTGTTTAATAGCATGTCCATTTCAATTCTGTTATCCTGATGGCAACACCATACTGTATCTGGAAATATCCTTCCATATGACAAACCTCTCCCAGAGCAATATTAGGCATCACATCATCCACATCTTTGAAACCTTTTTCATAAACGTGGCTCTTACCCATGAAGTGTAATTATTGAATACAGCTCTGTTTTTGAGATTTCTGCTGAGAGACAAACTAGCAAAAGCATAGGACTGTTCACCCTTACTAGAAATGATGGGGAATAAAAGAGCTTTCCCACTATGCTTTGTACTTTATGAGACTATCTCTAGATAATTCATTAGTTCTAAAGTGACATGAAAATCAATTAATTTTAATGGTGGATAACAGATTATGGTATTTAATAGTTCATCTAATTTCATGAGGCAAAGTGAATTAGACAATGCAGTGTAAATCTAATAAGGGTTGTGAGAGCTCATTTCACTGTCAAATGCAAAGATGAATGCATGTGTCAGGAATTAGATAAAAAACTAAAGCATTCTCTATGAAGTCTATACACAGTTTATATACAGATTTAAGTTAGAAGCCTTAAGGAACATAAAACATTATCCCCCTTTAGCTTGCTCTTAGAACTTATTTATTAAGCACTTACTATCTAATCTATGGTGTCTATTAAAATAGCACAGAAAGATACATGCATCCCTCTCCCATCTTTTTTTTTTTTCTCTATAAATATAAGTAGAATAACTTAGAAATGTTGGTGGTAAAAAGTTCTTCATGAAAGGTTGTTTATGAATAATTGAAATGATGGAGTACCAGGCTGTTGATGGGTTCCATTCATCTGTGTGATATTAAAAATAGCCTATTTTCTCTAAAAACATTTTTTTTTTGTTACTCTTAAATAAGCCCCTTTAAACTCAGAAACGCAGCCACTTCTTCTTAAGATTTAGCACAGTTGAGACTTTGGGTGAATAACTCCCTCCCTACCCCAGGAACTCAATTTACAGCCCAGTTTCCATTCCCAATAGAACAGAATGTACAAAGGCAGCTTCGAGAGAAAGTTTCTTTTTCAAATGCTGTTAAGTGGTTTCTTTGAAATAGTTGCAGCTCTACAGTAAAGGAATCAGGAGGTCACAGTTGCCTGGTTTCTATTGATTCTCCTAGTTAATAAAGAGTTAAACAGTGAAGTGTGGTCTTTTATTTTATTTTATTTTTTTTAAAGGCATTTTGAAGGTGCTGGAGAGGGAAGGCCTGGTCCTAAGTGGTCATGTGGCTACCGCCATTCATCTTGGTAGTGACTATCTGTCAAAAGTGGCAAGAGTCCCTGTTAACAGCCCTGACCTAAGCAGTAATGAAGGGAGAGTGCACGGCAAAGTGTCCATTATCAGCAGGTCGGGAGCAGTAAATTGGAGCAGTTTGCTTCAATCTTGCTGCAAGTTGAAATGTAAGATAGGTGGGGATCAGCAAGAGGCAATTTTATCCTATGATCATTTTTGTCAGATCGCATCGGAGTGGCAACTTAGTTCGATGCCTGATTTCAATTAACCAACTCTGGCCGTAATGCTTCCACTGCCGGGGGAAGCTCTTTTCTGAGCCTGGGTTCCTCATTATTTCTTATTTCAACCCACCTGAGGTACCCAATGGTGAGAGAAACTGTGAGGTTAGGGAATAGGAAGTGGCATGTGTGGATGACGACCGCTGCCCCTGACCTCGCCTCTGGACAGCAAGCGTCACGGTGTCCTGGGTGGCTCTAAATGCTACCTTGCTTATCCGCACATTTCTTAACTCATAAATCTGTTTTTAAGGACCTTCAACTCTGGATTTTAAATATGTTGAACTTGCATGTTGTTTAGTCTTTGACAAAAGAATTAGCCTTTTGCATGACAGTTTTTAGGGAGGGTCGGGTCACAAAAATCTGTACTTGTGCTAAGTCACATGAAGCTGCTCACAAGCACAAAAAAAGTGAGTGTGAAGCCGAAGACTGAAGCTCTGTTAACTCTTAGGTCCCTGAGAAATATTTCCTAGATGGCCTAAGTGAATCCTGGGTTCAATGCTTCTACGAAACATATGCATACGTACATAAGGAAAACCATCCCTGCTCTCAAGGAATCCACAATTCAGAGCAAGAAATAAGACATACGCCGACGGCTGTAATAAAAGTAGGAAGTGCCATAAGGGGGAAACAGGATGCTATAGAAATTTAGAAAGCTCACTTTTGGATGGGGAAATAAGGGCAAACGTCAAAAAAGGTAAACATTTAAACTGGGTCTTGGTGAATGGGAGGATATTTCCAGGTAAAATTGGAGTTTTAGTTTTATATAGCAGCCTAACCAATTACCACACATTCAGCTGCTTACAACATGACCAGTTTATTAGCTCACAGTTTCTGTGGATCAGGACCGGGGTTAGCTGGGTCCTTTGCTCAGAATCTCATTAGGCTGAAATCAAGGTGTTAGCCCGGGCTGCGTCTCATCTGAGGCTTGGGTCCTTCACCTAAGCTCAGGCAGGTTGTTGGCAGAACTTAGTTCCTTGCAGTTGTAGGACCTATTCCCCGCTCTCTCGCTGGCTGCCACTTAGGGGTCATTCTCAGCTCCTAGAGGCCACTCACCATTCCCTGCCATGTGGTTCCCTCTACAATATGAGTTTGCTGCTTCGAGACCAGCAGGATTGAGCTGAAGAAGGGCCCAGCCCCTCTTGAGCACTTACCTGATTAGGTCAGCCCCATCCAGATGATCTCCCTGTTGATTAACTCAGAGTCAACTGATGAGTAACCTAACCACAAGAGTGATGTCCGAGCATATTCACAGGTTCTGTGAGGTGGGGGGGGGGGGTGGGGGGACAGTACAAGGTGTGTATATAGGACGTGAGCATCTGGGGACCATCTGGCATGGCACTGTAGAAAGAACAGCTCTTGAGAAAAAGGAGGAGGGGGGTGGGCAGGAAGCACTAGGGTTGTTTGTGAACGGATAATGTGTCAGAGTTTTCTCAACCAAATGAAAAAAATGGAGGTGGTTGGGGAATATTGGCCTAGAAAGGGACTTTAAGTCCATGAAGCATCTTAAATTTCAGAGTGCAAACTCACCAAAGGTTTTTAAGTGGTGACATAATTACCACCATGATTTTTAAAAACTTGATTCTTGTGTCCTAGACGGATTGAGAGAGAAGGGATTGTTTAGTTTGTGTCTCTATACAAGGACGGAGGCTCTGAAGACAAGGTATTGCTGTTGTTTGCTGCTGTAGCCCCAAGTGGAACATAGTGGGCGCCTGTTACACATGTCAGATGAACGAATGAGTGTTGTGAGCAGAACAGACAGGGAACAATTGTCATAGTCCGGGTGAGCAATATTAAGGGAGGAATTAGGGAGGCAGCAATGCAAAGGGAAAGGGGGAGATGTATTGAAAAGATATCGCAGAGCTATAAGCAATGGGCTTTACAAACATGTGGAATAGGAAGAAAAGAGAAATCGAAAGTGATATCAAGATGCATAATGTGGGTTCCTGGGGAAGTAGAAAATAATGGAAAAGAATAATTATACCTATGCAGAGAGAATCACCAATTGTTCATCTAAATTTTTTACTTTCCGGACAGATTTTTGGTCTTGTGTAGACAGACCCAAATTGCATTCACTAATGGTGTATATTTTCCCACTGGCCTGTAGTTATTTTATTTTCCAGTTTTTTCAAGACATAATTGATACACACTATATAAGTGTAAGGTGTACAGAATAATGATTTGATTTATGTATATTGTGCAATGGTTACCACAATGAGTTTAGTTGACATCCATCATCTCATATAGATCCAAAAAAGAGAAAAAAGTGTTTTTTTCTAGTGATGAAAACTCTTATGATTTACTCTCAGCAACTTTCAAATATACCATTACAGCTGTGTTAACTATAGTCATCATGTATATTACATCCCCATTATTTATTTATCTTATAACTGGAAGTTTGTATCTTTGACAGCCTTTATCCAATTCCCTTTCCCCACCCTCGACCTCTGGTAACCACAAATCTGATCTCTTTTTCTATGAGCTTGGGTTTTTGTTTGTTTGTTTGTTTAGATACCACATATAAGTGAGATGACACAGTGTTTGTCTTTCTCTCTGACTTATTTTACTCAGTATAATGCCCTCAAGGTGCATCCAGGTTGTTGCCAGTAGCAGGATTTGCTTCTTTTTGTGGCTGAATAATATTTCGTTATATACATACTGCATCTTCTTTATCTAATCATCCGTCAGTGGACACTTAGGTTGTTTCCATGTCTTCGCTATTGTAAATAATGCTGCAATGAGCATGGGAGTGTAAATACCTCCCTGACGGAGTGTTTTAGTTTCCTTAGGGTATATGCCCAGAAGTGGAATTGCTGGATCACATGGTAGTTCTATTTTTAACTTTTTGAGGAACTTCCATACTGTTTTCCATAGTGGCCATACCAATTTACATTCCCACCATCAGTGCACAAGAGTTTCTTGTGCACATCCTTTTCTCCACGTCCTCACCAGCATTTGTTATCCCTTGTCTTTTTGACGATAACCATTCTAACAGGCATGAGATGATATTTCATTGTGGTTTCAGTTTGCATTTGCCTAATGATTAGTAATGTTGAGCATCTTTTCTTGTACCTGTTGGCTATTCATATATCTTCTTTGGGAAAATGTCTATTCAAGTCCTTTGCCCATGTTTTAATCGAATTGTTTGGTTTTTTTTGCTATTGAGTTGTATGAGTGCTTTATACATTTTGGATGTTAGCCCCTTATCAGACATAGAGTTTGCAAATACTTTTTCCCATTCTGTAGTTTGTCTTTTCATTTTGTTGATCACTGCTTTTGCTGTGCAGAAGCTTTTTAGTTTGATGTAGTCCACTTGTTTATTTTTGCTTTTGTTGCTTGTGCTTTAGGTGTCATATCTAAAAAATCATTGCCAGGAAGCTTTTCCTGTTTTCTTCTAGGTGTTTCATGGTTTCCAATATTACATTTAAGTTTTTAATCTATTAGATTTAATTGTCATGAGTGGTGTAAGATAGAATAGAGATCTAGTTTTATTCTTCTACATGTGAATATCCATTTTCCTAGCACTGTTTATTGAAGAAACTCTTTTCTCCATTGAGTATTCTTGGCTCTTTCGTCAAATATTTTAAGTCTTTGATTTAAAAGATAAGCACAGATACAGATAGGTAGATAAATGTTGCTTATCAGTGGCATATATACATTTAAAATTTATATATGTAAATAATTTGGAAAAATTCATAAATGACAACCAAGATTATTGAAGAAATATGAGATAGATAGCTCTCATCAAAAAAGATTAAAGTAATTGAGCCATTTAGTCATAAAAGCTTAGTTAGAGTAGGAGGTACCTTAAGTGCTATTCCACCCAACGTTTTAACTAGTGAGGACTCTCACAGCACCCTCTGTGCATGATCGTTCCATCTTTGCTTAGACAATTCCAGAGACCAAGAATCCTCTGGATTTTTAGACAGTCCATTTAAGTTTTGGACAACTTTGTTATTAAGTCTTTACCGTACATCAAAATATGCCTTCTTATGATTTATCTCCATTGCTCACAGCCTAGTCGCTGGAGCAATGTCCAAGAGATATAATATTCCTCCACATGACAGCACTTCAGACCAACTAAAGTTCCATTTCTTGTGAGGAATGCATTCCTGAGGACCTTGCATATTCAAACTTCATGAAAAACTGAGACTAATTCTGAAAAGGATGGTAGTTATTCTAGTTTTCTGGCTAAGGTGGTGCTTCTGCGTAGCAATAAGAAACGTACAATTCGCTAGCTCTCCAGCTTTGAACTTGTATAATTCTTGATTAATTTTTAATTGCGGAGAATTGCCTTTGGAGAATAAGGAGAGCTGTTTCAAATTCACTTAAAAAGGAAGAGAACTGTATTTGAAGAAAACTGTCATGTCTCCAAGGCTTCTCTTCCCAAACCCCCTCAACGTGTGGGAACAGTCAGCAGTGTCATATTAGCCTACTAAAGGAGTCCATGACACCTCCATCTCTAGAGATGGAGGCAACTTAAGAACAGGCAAATTAACAAGGATTTGCATACCCAGATGCTGAGAAGTAGACCAGATGACCCACTGAAGTTCTTCAGCACTGATGGCATTCTGACTTTTGCTCTTCAAGCCCAGGTTTCTTAAACATAATACTGTGTCCACACTTAACTGTTTCCAATGGTAGGTATAAAGCATATCTAACAAAATATAAATTTAAAATATAGATTGGCAAATGTGAGTACCATTGATTTTTTCAATATATTTATGTGTGTACATAACATATAATGTCTAATATCCAGAAGTCATTTATTTCCTTTCAACCTTGAACTTTGCATGAGGGCCAACCACTACCTGTGTTTGAAAATATAATTTTTATTTACATATTCTTATACAGCACCATGGAACTCATAGATATTTGTGTGCAGCATTCTATTTTCTTTCTCATGCGGCACTTAAGCATAGAAAGAAATATCAGAAACAAAAAGAGGAAACACTTTGTATAACACTTCACATAAAAGCGTTTT